>NC_138164.1:96095481-96698842 GCF_964165515.1 Mesoplodon bidens
AAACTGGAAGAGGCAAAGAGGGAGTCTTTAAAACCTTCACAAAGGACAGGTCCCTGCCAACACCTTGATTTCAGAGGTATAGCTTCCAGAACTGTGAGATAATACATTTCTCTTGTTGTAAGACAACAAGTTTGTGGTCATTTGTTTTAACAGTCTGAGTAAACTAATACCATGTAGAATAGATCAGGGAAGGCTTCACAGAGAAGGAATATTCAAATTGGCTTTTGAAGAATAATTATGTATTTTTACAGGCAGAAAAAACTAAGATGTTTAAGAAATGGATGCCCAAGTCTTAAAAAAATAATAGAGATGTTTAATTTCTAAAGCAAATGGTGGCTTCAGGAGTTTCACAAGAGTAATACAAAAGTAATAACATGTCAAGTATCAGATTTATAAGATTGAATACCATTGGGGCAAATTTGTCATGAAACACCCGGCGATATGACCTCTGTATGTTGTAACATTTTAAGAAACTGCCAAACAGTTTTCCAAAGTGGTGATATAATTTGAAATCCCCACCTGCAGTATATAATAGTTCCAATTTTTCCACATCCTTGACAATTCATGATATGGATATTCTTTTCAATTTTAGCCATGAAGGTAAAGTGGTATTTTATTGTGATATTAATTTGCATTTTCCTAATGACTAGTGATGTTAAACATCTTTTTATTTTTGCTATTTAAAAACTAAATAAAGTAAGTCAAATTCAAAGACTCACTTTAGGTAAAGTAGGTCTTAAGGTAAGACTCTGACCTCATTAGAAATAAAGGGAGACAAATTCATCTTTCACAAACTACTGCATTACTGCATTTTTTTTGTTTGAATCCCTCTACTCCTGATCTAAACTGTCCCTAGAGTTTAGTAAAAAAAATGAAAAAAATGAAAACACATGCAAATATTTTTACAAATATTTTTAATCTTAAAGACTTGCTCTCCTTGATACTCACTAAAGGATCTTATACTTAAATTCTCAATTTGGACCCTTTCTGCAAGGTTTTCTTTTTTTGTTCTTCCTTAGTTGCTTCCAAACTTATTCAAAGCATTCTTTTTCTCCTTTAATTTTTATTTTTTATTCATTTATATATTTTTAATAAATTTATTTATTTATTTATTTATTTATGGCTGTGTTGGGTCTTCATGCTCTGCACGGGCTTCTCATTTCAGTGGATTCTCTTGTTGTGGAGCACAGGCTCTAGGCACATGGGTTTCAGTAGTTGTGGTTCTCAGGCTCTAGAGCACAGGCTCAGTAGTTGTGGCACACAGGCTTAGTTGCTCCATGGCACATAGGATCTTCCTGGACCAGTGCTAGAATCCGTGTCACCTGTGTTGGAAGGCTGATTCTTAACCACTGTGCTGCCAAGGAAGGCCCAATTTTATTTTTATATTTTTATTTTTTTTGTCCATGACACACCTCTGGCGGGATCTTAGTTCCGAGACCCAAGACTGAATGTGCACCCTAGGCAATGAAAGCATGGAATCCTAACCACTGGACTGTCAGAGAATTCCCCTTGTTTTTTATTTTTTTTTAATCTTTGAATTTTATTTTACTTATTTTTTTTATACAGCAGGTTCTCATTAGTTATCCATTTTATACATATTAGTGTATATATGTAAATCCCAATTTCCCAATTAATCACACCACCACCACCACCCCCGGCCACTTTCCCCCTGTGGTGTCCATACATTTGTTGTCTACATCTGTGTCTCAATTTCTGCCCTGCAAACTGGTTCATCTGTACCATTTTTCTAGGTTCCACATATATGCGTTAATATACAATATTTGTTTTTCTCTTTCTGACTTACTTCACTCTGTATGACAGTCTCTAGATCCATCCATGTCTCTACAAATGACTCAATTTCATTCCTTTTTATGGCTGAGTAATATTCCATTGTATATATATACTGCATCTTCTTTATCCATTCATCTGTTGATGGGCATTGAGGTTGCTTCCATGTCCTGACTATTGTAAATATTGCTGCAGTGAACATTGGGGTGCTTTTGTCTTTTTTAATTATGGTTTTCTCTGGGTATATGCCCAGTAGTGGGATTGCTGGGTCATATGGTAATTCTATTTTTTGTTTTCTAAGGAAACTCCATACTGTTCACAATAGTGGTTATATCAATTTATATTCCCACCAACAGTGCCAGAGGGTTCCCTTTTCTCCACACCCTCTCCAGTACTTGTTGTTTCTGGATTTTCTGATGATGCCCATTCTGACTGGTATGAGGTGATACATCACTGAAGTTTTGATTTGCATTGCTCTAATAATTAGTGATGTTGAACAGCTTTTCATGTGCTTCTTGGCCATCTGTATGTCTTATTTGGAGAAATGTCTATCTAAGTCTTCTGCCCATTTTGGGATTGGGTGTTTTTTTTTTTTTTTTTTTTTAATATTGAGCTGCATGAGCTGTTTATATATTTTGGAGATTAATCCTTTGTTGATTCATTTGCAAATATTTTCTCCCATTCTGAGGGTTGTCTTTTCATCTTGTTTGTAGTGTCCTTTGCTGTGCAAAGGCTTTTAAGTTTCATTAGGTCCCATTTGTTTATTTTTGTTTTTATTTCCATTACTCTAGGAGGTGGATCACAAAAGAGCTTGCTGTGATTTATGTCAAAGAGTGTTCTTCCTATGTTTTCCCCTAAGAGTTTTATAGTGTCTGGTCTTACATTTAGGTCTCTAATCCATTTTGAGTTTATTTTTGTGTATGGTGTTAGGGAGCGAATTCACCTGTGAAGCCATCTGGTCCTGGACTTCTTCTATTGGAAGATTTTTAATCACAGTTTCAATTTCATTACTTGTGATTTGTCTGTTCATATTTTCTGTTTCTTCCTGGTTCTGTCTTGGAAGGTTATACCTTTCTAAGAATTTTTCCATTTCTGCCAGGTTGTCCATTTTATTGGCATAGAGTTGCTTGTAATAGTCTCTCAGGATGCTGTGTATTTCTGCGGTGTCTGTTGTATTTTCTCCTTTTTCATTTCTAATTTTATTGATTTGAGTCCTCTCCCTCTTCTTCTTGTTGAGTCTGGCTAAAGGTTTATCAATTTTATCTTCTCAAAGAACCAGCTTTTAGTTTTATTGATCTTTGCTATTGTTTTCTTTGTTTCTATTTCATTTATTTCTGCTCTGATATTTATGATTTCTTTCCTTCTGCTAACATTGGGTTTTGTTTGTTCTTCTTTGTCTAGTTCCTGTAGGTGTAAGGTTAGATTGTTTATTTGAGATTTTTCTAGTTTCTTGAGGTAGGCTTGTATAGTTATAAACTTCCCTCTTGGAACTGCTTTTGCTGCATCCCATAGGTTTTGGATCATTTTGTTTTCATTGTCATTTGTCTCTATGTATTTTTTGATTTCCTCTTTGATTTCTTCAGTGACCTCTTGGCTATTTAATAACATATTGTTTAGCCTCAATGTTTTTGTGTTTTTCCCCATAATTGATGTCTAATCTCATAGTGTTGTGGTCAGAAAAGATTCTTGATATGATTTCAATTTTCTTAAATTTACTGAGGTTTGATTTGTGACCCAAGATGTGATCTATCCTGGAGAATGTTCCATGCACACTTGAGAAGTGTCATCTGCTGTTTTTGGATGGAATTTCCTATAAATATCAATTAAATCTATCTGGTCTATTGTGTCATTTAAAGCTTGTATTTCCTTATTAATTTTCTGCTTGGATGATCTGTCTTTGGTGTAATTGAGGTGTTTAAGTCCCCCACTATTATTGTGTTACTGTCGATTTCCTCTTTTAGAGCTGTTAGCAGTTGCCTTATGTATTGAGGTTCTCCTATGTTGGGTGCATATGTATTTATATTTGTTATATCTTCTTCTTGGATTGATCTCTTGATCATTATGTAGTGTCCTTCATTGTCTCTTGTAACATTCTTTATTTTAAAGTCTATTTTATCTGAAGTAAGTACTGCTACTCCAGCTTTCTTTTGGTTTCCATTTTCATGGAATATCTTTTTCCATCCCCTCATTTTCAGTCTGTATGGGTCCCTAGGTCTGAAGTGGGTCTCTTGTAGACAGCATATATTTGGGTCTTGTTTTTGAATCCATTCAGCAAGCCTGTGTCTTTTGGTTGGAGCATTAAATCCATTCACATTCAAGGTAATTATCTATATGTATGTTCCTATGACCATTTTCTTAATTGTTTTGGGTTTTTTCTGGATGTTCTTGTCTTCTCTTGTGTTTCCCACTTAGAGAAGTTCCTTTAGCATTTGTTGTAGAGCTGGTTTGGTGGTGCTGAGTTCTCTTAGCTTTTGCTTGTTTTTAAAGCTTTTGATTTCCCAATCAAATCTGCATGAGATCCTTGCCAGGTAGAGTAATCTTGGTTGTAGGTTTTTCCCTTTCATCACTTTAAATATGTCATGCCTGTCCTTTCTGGCTTGTAGAGTTTCTGCTGAGAAATCAGCTGTTAATCTTATGGGAGTTCCCTTGTATATTGTTTGTTGTTTTTCCCTTGCTGCTTTCAATGATTTTTTTTTGTCTTTAAATTTTGCCAGTTTGATTAGTATGTGTCTCAGCATGTTTCTCCTTGGTTTTATCCTATATGGGACTCTCTGCACTTCCTGGACTTGGGTGGCTATTTCCTTTCCCATGTTAAGGAAGTTTTAGACTATAATCTCTTCAAATGTTTTCTCAGGTCCTTCCTCTCTCTCATCTCCTTCTGGGACCCCTATAATGTGAATGTTGTTGTGTTTAATGTTGTCCCAGAGGTCTCTTAGGCTGTCTTCATTTCTTTTCATTCTTTTTTTCTTTATTCTGTTCCGCAGGAGTGAATTCCACCATTCTGTCTTCCAGGTCACTTATCTGTTCTTCTCATCAGTTATTCTGCTATTGATTCCTTCTAGTGTATTTTTCATTTCGGTTGTTGTATTGTTCATCTCTGTTTGTTTGTTCTTTCATTATTCTAGGTCTTTGTTAAACATTTCTTGAATCTTCTTGATCTTTGCCTCCATTCTTTTTCCAAAGTCCTGGATCATCTTCACTATCAATTTTCTGAATTCTTTTTCTGGAAGGTTGCCTATCTCCACTTCATTTAGTTGTTTTTCTGGGGTTTTAGCTTCTTTCTTCATCTGGTCCATAGCCCTCTCCCTTTTCATCTTGTCTATCTTTCTTAGAATGTGGTTTTTGTTCCACAGGCTGCAGGATTGTAGTTCTTCTTGCTTCTGCTGTCTGCCCTCTGATGGATGAGGCTATCTTAGAGGCTTCTGCAAATTTCCTGAACCCATCTTTTCATTTGCGAATGTTCATATTATGGTCTTGTGTTTAGGGAAGCCTGTTACCCATTCACAACTTGCCTGAGAAGACTGGTACTAGAAGACAATAGACATGGACGACCTCATGCTGCCCTCTGCTGGTTTTCTGCACAACTGCACGTCTTGGATGGGAACTGTTTCCATTCAACACAAATGGTAACTCTCCTGTTTCCAGCCCTGCTAGTGTTTTAGGTCTCCTGCAGAAGCGGGGGAGTGGCTGTGGCTCACCGCAGGGACAAGGACACTGGCAGCAGAAGTTCTGGGAAGTGCTCCTTGGTTTGAGTCCTCCTGGAGTCCACAATTATCTCCACACCCCCTAGGTGTTTTTTTTGGTTTGTTTGTTTTGTTTTTTTGTATTGCATCTTGATTACATGCTAGGTTTAGATTACATTAAGAAGTAGAGAAGTTATCCTGAAGTATTTGGTGTCACAGCTCTTCCAGCATTAGACGATGCTACAGCTCCCTACAGTTCTGTACTAACAATACTGTGGTTCCCTAGTATACATTTGAATAGAACCACTAGGTGATATTATCTTGGCGTTTTTAAAATGCCTCTATTGCATTTTTGGTAACTTTGATTGACTAAAGCAGGAGTGACCTAAGTGTTATCACTTTGTGACTAAATATGGGAATGCTGATCAAGATTCCCTGGTTTCAAATTCCATCTCTACCATTTACTAGATGTATGACTTTGGGTAATTTGCATAACCCCTCTGTGCCTGGGTGTCCTCATTTATAAAATGGAGATTATAATGGTATCTTCCTCCTATGATAATTAAGCATGCTATAAATAAATAATATATGTAAGTCACTTAGGATATTTAATATATACTAAGTACATGGTATAATGAGTCTCTGTTATAGAAAATACAGTTAATGATTTTACCTTCTGCACACCAGTGTAGGATTTAATAAAATAATATAAGCAAAAGTACCTGGTCTATGGTGTTTCCAATAAGTGAAGAACCCTTTTCCTTTAATACACCATTTCCAATGCAGTAAATCCCAAGAGGATCTCAAATTATGTTTTTGTGGCTGGTTATTGAAAATTTTATCAATATGAAGAAATGGTGATACACAATGATCTATATATATATATTTTATTATAAAGGTTACTCAAATTATAATAAGGCAATCTTGGTAGATTTTCGTTATTCTCTTAACAAAATTTCAGTTCAGCCATAAGGGGCCAAGTGCCAATTCCAAAGTATTTCCTAGAATGTCAGAGATCAATCAAAATGCCTAGTGTTCTCTCAACTTTTTTGATTCATATATATGGACACTAGAAACAAAATAAATGAATAAATGAATGAAGTTTCTTGATTGCTGAAGGAGTTGTAGCTTTGCATTTCTTAATTTCCATACACTTTTAAAGGTTAGCCACAACATATGAAAGGATGAATACACACACTAAAATGATCTGTGGTTAATTAAAATTTAATTAATTAAAATTAAATTTAATTAAATTTAATATAAATGTAATTAAAATTAAAAGGGATGAGAAATTTAAAGTTTTACTTTTTAACTGCCTAGAGTGTTCTCATCTTTTAATACGTGGTTGGGACAAATGCTTATTGATGCTGGTTGATGAAGGCATTGAAAGAGAGAATGAACTTTATTTGAGGGAAAAAACATTTCTGATGGAAATACCTCATATTGTTTCCCCACAGGTAATTTTTACTTACAAAGAGCTCTGTAAAAATGTATTTTCCCAATTTTAATTATATGACCATTAAGAAGAATGGCTTTCCTTTGGAGGCAGCTAAGAGAATTTCTAGTGCTTTAGTGTATTTGGAGAACCCAAAACAAGCTATTTTATTTTTATTTCAAACTTGGCTTTAATTTGGTCCTCTAGGACACATACTGGAAGGCATTTGGTTTTGAAAAAATAATAATAACAATATTAAGGGTTTATGTTGTCCACTACTTGTTTTTTTTCCCATCCCCTAACAGCTGAAGAGACCTCTTGGTGAATTTTCCAAATGTCTACTGGTGCCAAATGTGTCAAATTTGCACATGCAGAGTTGCATGATTGTGCTTCTGTAAGCTTCATGCTGAACAGTATATGGTGAATGCAGTAGAAACAGAGGGACCGAGGGACAGCTGGAGTTTGTGAAGAAAAATGAAAATAACAACAGAAGTAACAACAACAAAAATTTGGCAAATATATCAATGTATTTCTCATCTTTCACTGGATTAGGGAGTGCAGTAGGTATTTTTAAACATAGAATCAGCAGCAGTTGAATTATAACTAGGAGAGAAATTGCACAGACTCCTCAAATCAATAATGTAACTAAAGTAACCTGGAATAATGATGTATAATCCCAGGTGCCTCTACAATAAACTAGGCACAAGTCTCCCAGGGTCAGCCCTCAAACTCCACCATCAGTCTTGCCTTCTAAATTCATTATCTGTTGTATACTTTCATCAAGTTCTATAGATTCTCCCTTCAACTTGATCTGCTAATTACAGAAAGTTCCCATTCCCATAGCCAGCAATTAGCCTCCTCATTATTTTAACCTGAGTTATTGCACAGATGTCCTGCCACTAGCAAGGCAAGATGGTGTAAGGGAAATCATACATATTTTTAAAATATAGTTCTGATTGTAACTCTATAACTTATTTGTTTAACCCCTCCAAACCTTAGATACCTGATATAAAAATAAGACCAACAATTCCTTTCTCTAGAGCTGTGTAATAATCAAAGAGATAAGACAAATGAAGTTTAAGTTGCACAGCTAGTATTATACTAAACTATGGGTTAAAAAAAGAAAACAAAAACAGTTTATGTTAACAAATCCAGTATAGAACCTAGTATCTTATGAAGGTTCCCTCTTACTTCTGACTCAAGCCAAAGGTTGATTTCACAAAAATATTCTGCATCTCACACACATGCAAAGATGCTCAGAGTCACTAATCATCAGGGAAATGCAAATCAAAACCATCTCACACTTGTCAGAATGGCTATTATCAAAAAGACAACAAATATAAAGTGTTGGTGAGGATGTGGATAAAAGGGAACCCTCATGCACTGTTGGTAGGATGATAAATTGTTGCATCCACTATGGAAAACAGTATGAAGGTTCCTCAGAAAATTAAAAAGAGAACTTCTATATGGTCCAATAATTCCACTTTGGATATTTACCCAAAGAAAACAACACAGTGATTTGAAAAGATATATGTAATCCAACGTTCACTGCAGCATTATTTACAATAGTCAAGATATAGAATAAACCTCAGTGTCTATCAATAGATGAGAAAATAAAGAAGATGTGGTATATATACACAGGCATAAAAAAATAAAATAAAATCTTGTCTTTTGTGACAATGTGAATGGATCTAGAGGGTGTTATGCTGGATGAAGTAAGTCAGATAAAGACAAACACCATATGACTTCACTTATATGTGGAATATAAAAAACAAAATAAATGAACAAACAAAACAAATCAAAATCAGACTCATAGATACAGAGAACAAATGAGTGTTTGCCAGAGGGGAGGGTAGTGAGGGGGCAAATAGGTGAAGGGGATTAAGAGGTACAAACCTTCAATTATAAAATAATTAAGACATAGGAATATAATACACAACATAAGAAATATGGTCAATAACATTATCATAACTTTGCACAGGCACAGAGGGTTACTAAGTTTATTGTGGTGATCATTTCATAATGTAGGTAAATGTCAAACCACTGTGTAGTACACCTGAAACTAACATAATATTGCATGTCAACAACAACAAAAAATACATTCTACATCTCTTTTCCTTTGAGGGTTGAAAAAACCCAAATATATTAAATATTAATTAGGTATGTAACAACGAATGTTTTACTTATCTTCCACTGCCTCTCCAGATCCATTTCCCATCATTAGATAAACTTCCATCTGCCCTGAAATAGAAGTGAGAGTGCCAAGACCAATTAGAAGGATATTGTTATGATTTAGACAACAGATAATGATAGCTTGAACTACAAATGGCTATGTTGAACTATGGCCAAATTCTAGATATTTGAACATTGAAATAAGAACTCATGCAGCATTAGGGAAAGAAGAACAAAAACACCCCAAAGTTATCAGAAGGAAAGAAATCATAAAGATCAGAGCAGAAACAAATGAAAAAGAAATGAAGGACACAGTACCAAAAATCAATAAAACTAAAAGCTGGTTCTTTGAGAAGATAAACAAAATTGATAAACCATTAGCCAGACTCATCAAGAAAAAAGGGAGAAGACTCAACAGAATTGGAAATGAAAAAGGAGAAGTAACAATTGACACTGCAGAAATACGAAGGATTATGAGAGATTACTACAAGCAACTATATGCCAATAAAATGGAAAACCTGGAAGAAATGGACTAGTTCCTGGAAAAGCACAACCTTCAGAGACTAAACCAGGAAGAAATAGAAAATATATACAGACCAATCACAAGCACAGAAATTGAAACTGTGATTAGAAATCGTCCAACAAACAAAAGCCCAGGACCAGACGGATTCACAGGCGAATTCTATCAAACATTTAGAGAAGAGCTGACACCTATCCTTCTCAAACTCTTCCAAAATACAGCAGGGGGAGAAACACTCCAAAACTCATTCTACGAGGCCACCATCACCCTGATACCAAAATCAGACAAAGACGTCACAAAAGAAGAAAACTACAGGCCAATATCTCTGATGAACATAGATGCAAAAATCCTCAAAAAAAAAATACTTGCAAACAGAATCCAAAAGCACATTAAAGGATCATACACCATGATCAAGTGGGGTCTATCCCACCTGAATGCAAGGATTCTTCAATATATGCAAATCAATCAATGTGATAACCCATATTAACAAGTTGAAGGAGAAAAACCATATGATCATATCAATAGATGCAGAAAAAGCTTTTGACAAAATTCAACACCCATTTACATGACATCCTCCGGAAAGTAGGCATAGAAGGAACTTACCTCAACATAATAAAGATCATATTTGACAAACACACAGCCATCATTTTTCTCAATGTTGAAAAACTGAAACCATTTTCACTAAGACCAGGGACAACACAAGGTTGCCCACTCTCACCACTCTTATTCAACATAGTTTTGGAAGTTTCAGCCACAGCAATCAGAGAAGAAAAAGAAATAAAAGGAATCTACCTTAGAAAAGACTAGGTAAAACTTCACTGTTTGCAGATGACATGATACTATATAGAGAGAATCCTAAACATGCTACCAGAAAACTACAAGAGCTAATCAATAAATTTGGTAAAGTAGGAGGATATAAAATTAATGCACAGAAATCTCTTGCTTTCCTATACACTAATGATGAAAAATCTGAAAGAGAAATTAAGGAAATACTCCCATTTACCATTGCAACAAAAATAATAAAATACCTAGGAATAAACCTGCCTAAGGAGACAAAAGACCTGTATGCAGAAAACTGTAAGACACTGATGAAAGAAATTAAAGATGATACAAATAGATGGAGAGATATACCATGTTCTTGGACTGGAAGAATCAACATTGTGTAAAGGACTATACTACCCAAAGCAATCTACAGATTCAGTGCAAGCCCTGTCAAACTACCAAAGGCATCTTTCACAGAACTAGAACAAAAAATTGCACAATTTGTATGGAAACACAAAAGACCCCTAATAGCCAAAGTAATCTTGAGAATGAAAAATGGAACTGGAGGAATCAGGCTCCCTGACTTCAGACTATACTACCAAGCTACACTAATCAAGACAGTATGGTACTGGCACAAAAACAGAAATATAGATCAGTAGAACAGGATAGAATGCCCCAAGATAAACCCACACACCTATCGTCAACTAATGTATAACAAAGGAGGCAAGGATATACAATGGAGGAAAGACAGCCTCTTCAATAAGTGGTGCTGTGAAAACTGGACAGCTAAATGTAAAAGAATGAAATTAGAACACTCCCTAATACCATACACAAAAATAAACTCCAAATGGATTAAAGACCTAAAGGTAAGGCCAAACACTGTCAAACTCTTAGAGGGAAACATAGGCAGAACACTCTATGACATAAATCACAGCAAGATCCTTTTTGACTCACCTCCTAGAGAAATGGAAATAAAGACAAAAATAAACACATGGGACCCAATGAAACTTCAAAGCTTTTGCACAGCAAAGGAAACCATAAACAAGATGAAAAGACAACCCTCAGAATGTGAGAAAATATTTGCAAAGAAGTAAATGACAAATGATTAATCTTAGTTTACCAAAAAAAGTTAACAAGCAACTTATGCAGCTCAATATCAAAAAACCAAACAACCCAATCCAAAAATGGGCAGAAGACCCTTAAAAGACATTTCTCCAAAGAAGATATACAGATGGCCAACAAACACATGAAAGGATGCTCAACATCACTAATCATTAGAGAAATGCAAAGCAAAAGTACAGTGAGGTATCACCACACAACAGTTAGAATGGGCACCATCAAAAAATCTGCAAACAATAAATGCTGGAGAGGGTGTGGAGAAAAGGGAACCCCATTGCACTGTTGGTGGGAATGTAAATAGATAGAGCCACTGTGGAGAACAGTATGGAGGTCCCTTAATAAACTAAAAATAGAACTACCATATGGCCCAGCAATCCCACTACTGGGCATATAACCTGAGAAAACCATAATTCAAAAAGACTCATGTACCACAATGTTTATTGCAGCTCTATTTACAATATCCAGGACATGGAAGCAAGCTACGTGCCCATCAACAGATGAATGGATAAAGAAGATGTGGTACATATATACAAAGGAATATTACTCAGCCATAAAAAGAAACAAAATTGAGTTATTTGTAGTGAGGTGGATGGACCTAGAGACTGTTGTACAGAGTGAAGTAAGTGAAAAAGAGAAAAACAAATACTGTACACTCACACGTATACATGGAATTAAAAAAAAATTGGTTCTGAAGAACCTAGGGGAAGGACAGGAATAAAGATGCAGATGTAGGGAATGGACTTGAGGGCATGGGGAGGGAGAAGGGTTAGCTGGGACAAAGTGAGAGAGTGGCATGGCCATATATACACTACCAAATGTAAAATAGCTAGTGGGAAGCAGACGCATAGCACAGGAAGATCATCTTGGCGCTTTGTGTCCACCTGGAGGGGTGGGATATGGAGGGTGGGAGGGAGAGGCAAGAGAGAGGAGATATGAGGATATATGTATATGTATAGCTGATTCACTTTGTTTTAAAACAGAAACTAACACACCATTTTAAAGCAATTATACTCCAATAAAGATGTTTAAAAAAGTTTTAATAAAATAAATAAATGCATAAATTCATATTCAAAAAAAAAAAAGAGAACCCATGCAGTTTGAGAAGATATCCCCTGCCTGGGAAGAAGAAGGTGAAGGAGGAGCAGCAAGATCCAAAGATGATTCCTAGGATTCTTGTTTGAGGAACAGAGTAAAAGGCCAAGTGCTTTAGGAGTTTGAAAAGCCTAGGGGAAGAACAAATTCTGGGGAAGATATTCATAAAGTCTGACAGGAAATAGAAGAAACAATTTTTCATCCACAATGGCAATATTTTAAATAGATTTCATTCCATTCTTCATATATCTGAACTTTCTGGATTTTCATTAGGAGGCATGTCTTTTATATTAACAATTCATCACCTTTTATGCTGTCCACAAAAAACTGACTCAGCACAAAGATAAAACACATTAAATATAAATAATAAAAAATATGCAATAAAAACACTAATCAAAAGAAATCTTGAGGGACTATGCTAATAAGTTAGACTTTGGAATGATGACTATTACTGGGGAAAAAGAGGACTACTTCATGTTAATACACAGACCAATGCATCAAGAGAATATAGCAATCCTAAATGTGTATAACCCTAGAAACAGTGCTTCAAACTATATGAAAATATCAAAATATATACAAAAACTGATATCATTTGAAAGGAGAAATAGAAAAATCCACAATTATAGTACAGAATCTCATCATTCCTCTCTCAGTAATTGAAAGAACAAGTAGATTAAAAATCAATAAGCACATAATACACTTGAACACACCAGCAAGCAACTTGACATAATTAATGTTTTAGAACACTGTAGCTGCCCATCAGAGGATGTATACTTTCCTCTAATACACATGGAATATTCACTAAAATAAATCATATTCTAGGCCATAAAAGTAAGTCTTATTACATTTAAAAGAATTAAAACTATTAAATTATATTCTCTGACCACAGTAAATCAATGTCTAAATCAATAGCAGAAAGATGACTGGCAAAACTGAAATACATTTTAAAATTAAACACCATCTTTTAAAATAAGACATATTTTGGAGAAAAAATCACAAAGAAAATTAGAAAATATTTTGAACTACATGAAAATGAAAACACACCTTATTAAATCTGTGGTATTCAGCTAAAGCATGCCTTACAGGGAAATTTGTAGTAGTGTTTATATTAAAAAAGAAAGAATTAAAATTAATTATATAAGCTTCTACCTTAGGAAACTAGAAAAGGTGAGTAGATTAAATTCAAAGTAAGCAGAAGGAAGAAATTAATAAAGATAAGGGTAGATACTAATGAAAGATAAAACAGAAAAAAACAACAAAGAAGATTAATGGAATAATTGGGCTGGCAAATGGAATTGTTTACAAGGGACATGAGAGTGATTAAAATATTTCTAATCTTTTTTGTGGTATTTGTTAAATTATTACATACCTTGGTCAAAACTAATCAAACTGTATCCTAAAATAAATCTAAACTTTATCTTAAACTTTATACATCAAAAAGCGTACTTTAAAAATTATTTACATTATCCAATATATTATGAATACAAGGCCTTTATTGTTTATGTGTATATTAAGATATCCTTATATTCAATGACTGGACACTTTACTTGGTATATTTGTAATAAGCTTTTTATTTTAGAATAGTTATAGAAATATAGAAAAGTTGCAAAGAGAGTTTCTATACACTCCATGTTGTTTTCCCTATTGTTAGTATCTTACATTAATATGGTGCATTTGTCACAACTAATGAATTGATGTTGATATAGTGTCATTAATCAAACTTGATGCTTTATTCCTATTTCCTTAGTTTTTACCTAATGTCCTTTTCCTGTTCCAGGATCTCATCCAGGATACCATGGTGCAGTTAGCTGTCATGTTTGCTTAGGCTTCTCTTGACCATGATGTTTCTTAGACCTTGTTTTTTTTTGTTTGTTTGTTTGTTTGTTTTTGCAGTACGCAGGCCTCTCACTGTTGTGGCCTCTCCCGTTGTGGAGCACAGGCTCCAGACGCACAGGCTCAGAGGATTTGGCTCACGGGCCTAGCTGCTCCGCGGCATGTGGGATCTTCCCGGCCCGGGGCACGAACCCACATCCCCTGCATCGGCAGGCGGACTCTCAACCACTGCGCCACCAGGGAAGCCCAGACCTTGCTTTTGATGACTTTGTCAGTTTTAAGGAGTACTGGTCAGTATTTTGTAACATGTCCCTCAATCGAGATTTCTCTGATGTTTAGCTTGTGTCTGGGGTATGTATTCTTTGGAGGAAGACTATAGATGTAAAGTCCCATTTTTATGGCATTATATCAAGAGTATATACTATCAACATGATTTATCCTGTTGATGTTGACACTTATCATCTGGCTGAGGCAGTGTTTCTCCATTGTAGAATCATTCTTTTTCCTGTCTTTCCATACTGTACTCTTTGGAAGAAAGTCACTATGAGCAGCACACATTCAAAGAGCATGGAATTGTGTTCAAAATCCTTGGGAGCAGATTATCTATAAAAATGTTTTGGAATTCTTCTCGACAAATCTATCTTGTCTGCCACCATGCTATAATATGAATGTTTGTGTCTCCTCAAAATTCGTGTTGAAATCTTAATGCTCAATGTGGTGGTAATAGAAGGTGGTACCTTTAAGAAGTGCTTAGGTCGAGTAGAGCTCTCATGAATGGGATTAGTGTCTTATGATAGAGGCCCCAGAGCTCCCTAGCCCCTTCTGCCATGTGAGGACACAGTGAAAAGACAGCTGTCTGTAAACGAGGAAGTCCTAACCAAACACTGAATCTGCTGGCCTCATCATCCTGGACTTCCCAGCCTCCAGAACTATAAGAATAAATGTTTGTTACTTACAAGGCACCCAGTTTATGGTACTTTTTTATAGCAGCCTGAATAAACTAACATACCCCCATTTAGTTATTTATGTTTTTTTATCATTTATTTATGTAATATCCATGGACTCATGGATATTAATTTTAAACTTTGGGTGACCATCCAATGCATTAGTTATTTTGTTGCTTACATTGTTACAGCTTTGGTCACTGAGAAATCTTTCAATTTGCTCCTGTGCCCTTTTGACATAGTCTATTGTTTGTGTGTCTTTGTTTGTTTGTCTGAGTGCCTTTTTATTTTCTGGCACTAAAAGATGCCCCAGGCTTATCATTTATGTTCCCTGTCTCAGCCTAGAATTAGCTATTTCTCCAAAGAATTATGTTTCCTTTTATTGAAGAATGATATTAGAAACCAAGATCTGTGCATTGGTTATACTCATTTCTACCAGTTGCTTTTGTCAGAGGAAGAAAATATGAGTGTCTTTGTGAATTTTAATTAACAGAAATTTATACTTTTAATGTCCAAATTTTAAATTTGTTAATGCTTTGTTTAATAAATCTTTCACTTTTACAAACCCAGGGTGTTTATACTATGATTATTTTTTTAAAAGCATGTTGTTTTATTTTCCACATTTATTTACATTTTGATTTTCAATATTTCTGACTTTGTTATTTCTGTATATCATGATTTATGAGTCAAATTTTATTTTTTCCATATGGATATCTAATTGACCTAGAATAATTTATTTAAAAGACTAACCATTTCCCATAAATAACTGGTGATGAGTTTGTATCCAGAATAAAAGAGAACTCTTGCAAAGCAGTAGCATTAGGGACAATAACCTAAAAGAAGTCTTGTTACGAAACTTCAATTTTTTTAAAATTTATTTTATCTATTTATTTTTGGCTGCGTCAGTCTTCGTTGCTGTGTGCAGGCTTTCTCTAGTTGTGGCTAGCGGCTGCTACTCTTTGTTGCGGTGCACAGTTTTCTCATTGCAATGGCTTCTCTTGTTGTGTGCAGAGCATGGGCTCTAGGAACACGGGCTTCAGGAGTTGTGGCTTGTGGGCTCTAGAGCACAGGCTCAGTAGTTGTGGCACACAGGCTTAGTTGCTCCGTGACATGTGGGATCTTCCTGGACCAGGGCTCAAACCCATGTCCCCTGAACTGGAAGCAGATTCTTAACCACTGAACCACCAGGGAAGCCCTCAAATTTTTTTAAATATAAATTAAGGGTTTATTACAAAATACAAAATATTAGTTTCTCATTGTCAGTGATTCAAGAAAACAAGGCCATGAGCCCTGGGTGGAGCTGGGGATTAAAAGCCAGGCTCAGGAGATGTCCTACAGGCCACAGTCCCCAGCTGATGGGTTCTCCAGGGCAGCTGCTAGCTGCTCCTTATCCCCAAGGGGCTTGTTCATTGCATGCTCTGGTGTACTGTGCACGTCCATCCTGAAATGCTGAGGAATGGATGGCTGAAGTTTGACTTTGGTGGACTGGCCAATAAGGGTGTCTATGCTGCAGTGCAGAGCAGTGGGTATGAAGGCCGCAGCCACTGTGCCCTCGGGGTTACTCACTTGAACCTGGACTTTCTTTTCAAAATTCAGTTCTTCTAGCATCAGTGGATGTTCTGGTTCATTGATGGAGCTAATCAGATTGAAGATCTACTGCATTAGTGCTATCTGGAATGGCTCATCTTCATAGCCTGAGATCACTGACCACTTTCCAGAGTGCTTGTAGATGAGGGGATTACATTCAATATTTTTAAAATCCTTGGAAATTATTCATTGATTAAAATATTTCGTTTCCCTACTTCTATCTGTAGATATAAATATGTTTTCAAAATAACTTTTTTTTTTCTGTATTCCATTCCATAAATCAAGTCTTCAATGGGAAATATTAAAGTGTCAACTTGGTTTGGTGTATTTTTGTTGTTTTTGCTTTTTTTCCTGATATACCTATATAGATATAGGTGTTTATGTATGTAATATTTTATGTATAAATAAGGATACTGCATATATATGAATATGTAGCAAGGATACCGAGTCATAAAATAAATGTGATGTGAAAACTTCCTCTATTTTATTAGTTGTCAAGTAAATGAAAATTAAAACCATAAAGACATACCATTACATGATGATCAGAATCGTTAAAGTTTAAAAGACTAAAAGTATGTAGCAGTGAATATGTGGAGCAACAGGAATTTTTATTCACTACTGGGAAAAACTTTAGCATTATCTATTAAATTTGAGTAGAAATGGTGCACCTGTGACCAACAGACATGTACGAGAATGGTCATAGCAAGTTTAATCATGTTATAGTCATACAATGTAATACTAAACTATGATGAAAATAATGAGTAAGATGTGCAGACTTTAAACAATATGTACATTATAATTTCACTTAATAAAGTTCAAAGATAAGTAAAACATATATTGTGTTAAGAATCAGGAGAGTGTTTTCTTTGGGACAGAAAAGAGACATATGCTTAGGAGGAGGCTTGTCTATCTTCTTGAGTGTTGGTGTATTTCTCACCTTTGGTGGTGTTTACATGAGTGTATTTCAGTCAGTGATAATTCATAAATCTATGGGCTTAAAATTGTGAACTTTGTGCACGTGATGGTTCAATTAAAAAATGAAAATGCATTGTGTAAAAATAGGAAAAACTGGAATTAGAAGATCTAGAAGCAGGGTGGTATGCCTTACTGTCACTGAATATTACGGGAATTGCCTCATCTGCAAAACAAAAAATTGTCACTTAGAATAAAGAAGAATTTTGGGCTTTGTGAGGCAAAGATGCCAAAAGCATACTCTTAGAGGTAAGTTGTGCCACAGAGAAAAGTGTCAGGAATTAAAATAAACAACAAGTATATTCTGATTTGAAGTGTGCTTGTTTTAAGGACCTGGCAAGTGTTAAATTCCTCCCTTTAAAATGACTCCTAGGGCTTCCCTGGTGGTGCAGTGGTTGAGAGTCTGCCTGCCGATGCAGGGGACACGGGTTCATGCCCCGGTCCAGGAAGATCCCACATGCCGCGGAGTGGCTAGGCCTGTGAGCCATGGCCGCTGAGCCTGTGCGTCCAGAGCCTGTGCTCCGCAACAGGAGAGGCCACAACAGTGAGACACCCGCGTACTGCAAATAAATAAATAAATAAATAAATAAATAAAGTGACTCCTAGATACAGAACAGCAATAAAGGCAATAATTACAAAGATTTTTTTCTTCGTAAATCCATATTTCATGTGCATTAATACAACGTAATTTATAAGGATTAAGGTTATTTTGATGAACACCAAGGCTATTAATGATTAATCTAGGTATTTTAGAGTGTGTCTGCTTGAGATAATGTTTTGCAATCCTGACATTAGCACAATCCATCTGGTTCTTACATTTATGCATATTTAGATGGAAGTACCTAGAATGTTGTATGCTGATCACTAATCATGTATTTAACAAATGCATTATTGCCAAGTGACATATTTTTACTCGCTTGTTAAAAACATATCTCTTAGTAAATATCTTCATCTTTTTAGTCCTTAGGTGAGTTTGAGTTTATTTTGTATCATGAAGTTAAGAAGTACAGCACTTTTATTTTTCTACTAATATAAGTTCATTTTTCTAATTTTTACCACCTATGGCCTAAGCATGAATAATTTCAGTTGGATATTATTCTATACTATAATAGTAATCCCTGATTTTATTTAACAATACAGTGAAAGACATTTCTTCTGATAACTGCTGAAGTATATATGATTGCTTGTTCCACACTGCAGATAGTACTTTTGTCATTTTCTCCAATATCTCCATATTTTATCACTTTAACATGAATATCACCAATAAACATCCAAGTTTTTCCAATCTCTTATCAGCAGTAGCATCTATAAACTGGAGTGGAACTATTTAATTAAGAATGATAAATAGTATGAAAGTTCCTCAAAAAGTTAAAAATAGAGCTACAATGTGTTGTAGTATTCCCACAATGGGGTACTTATCCAAAAGAACTTAAATGAAAATCTGGAAGAGATATTTGGACTCAGGTTCATTGCAGCATTATTCATAATAGCAAGATATGAAAACAACATAAATATCCACTGACAGATGACTGGATAAAGAAAACGTAGCATGTACATACAATGGAATGTTATTTAAGTTAAAAAAAAAGGGGGAATTCTGCCGTATGCGACAGCATGGATGAACCTTGAGACACTATGCTAAGTGAAATTAGCCAGTCATAGAAGCGCAAATATTGCATGATTCCACTTACATGAGTTATCTAAAATAGTCAAACTCATAGAAGAATATAGTAGAATGGTGCTTGCCAGAGGCTGGGGAGGGGGAGATGGGAAATTGCTGTAAAACATGTACAATGTTTCAGTTATGTAAGTTGACTCTGCCTTAGAGACCTGCTATTCAACACTGTGCTTTTATAGTTAACTGAACTGTATTTTACACTTACACACTGGTTAAAAAGTTAGATCTCATCTTAAGTGTTCTCTGAACAATTTAAAAAAGGATAAATTAAAAACGTACATAAAATTCTGACTCAGAAAGCAAAGGACCAATGACAACATGTTATGTGCAATGCTAATTACATGTATAGGAATGCTTTTAACCCACTTCCAATCACTGTTTCTAGATAGAGCCCTGTCACTGGAACAGAATACGCAGTCATTGTACCTGCCATATTATTATTATTTTTAAGAGTTACTTTTTAAAATTTTTATTTTATATTGGAGTATAGTTCATTTACAATGTTGTGTTAGTTTCAGGTGTACAGCAAAATGATTTAGTTATACATATAAATATATGTACTCTTTTTAAATATAGATTAAGAGTATTGAGTGGATTTCCCTGTGCTATACAGTACGTCCTTGTTGATTATCTATTTTATATATAGTAGTGTGTATATGTTAATCCCAACCTCTTAATCTATCTCTCCCCTGCCACCTTTCCCCTTTGGTAACCATAAATTTCTACTCTAAGTCTGTGAGTCTGTTTTGTAAATAAGTTCATTTGTATCATCTTTTAGATTCCACATATAAGTGATATCATATGCTATTTGTCTTTGTCTGACTTACTTCACTTAGTATGATAATCTCTAGGTCCATCCATGTTGTTGCAAATGGCGTTATTTCATTTTTTTATACGCACATTTGTGTCTGTGTTACAGTTGTTTGATGTTGTAGAAATCTATCTCTGGATAGATGTACACATACTTTCTAAAATGATGAATTCTTATCAAATTCAAGGCTAAATATTAATTAAATTTCTATAACTTCTCTGAATTTATCTAATTATTATTTGGATCAAAATAATGTGTTATTTTTGTTATATCACTAAGTTGAGATTTCACAAAATAGATTGAATTTAAAATCTATAACAGTCATTATGCTATATGACCTAACATAAATTATCAAATATATTCCATATTTTATTTTTATTAAATAGTATTTATTATTTGTTTTTCAGATTATGAAAGACTGTCTCAAAGTTTTAGCAACTTGCCCTAAGTTTCTTAACTAATACACTGAGGAATTGGTAATGATTCAAAGATTGTCTTACCAAAGCAATGTCCTTTTCTCTATTCCATTCTATTCAAAAGTATGTTTGTAGGTCATTGGTACTTCTGGATCTTCCACCCCCTCAAAAAAGAGTTCTGTAATCAAATATATTTAAGAAATGATGCATACAGCCTCGTCCTCTTGGAGACATGCACAACACTTGAGTATTATTAAGTTTCAGAGAATTTCCTCAGTGAAAAACTTAACTTTGTTTAACCAAGGGATTTCCTAACATATTTTATTCCAATCCCTTTTCACCAATTAATATCCTAATAGAAAAAGTTTTCTAAGGAAAATGCTAGAAAACTTAGTGTTACATCACAGTTGCCTGATTTTTTTTAATTGATTTATCATAAACACGATTGGAATACTGATGCTTGGTATAATATAGATGAACTTGAAATACTATGTTAGGTGAAAGAAGCCAGATGCAAAAGGCCATATATCTTATGATTCCGTTTGTATCAAATGTCCAGAATAGAGAAATAATACACAGAGATAGAAAGCAGATGAGAGGTTACCAGAAGCTAAGTGAAAGGGGGAATGGGGACTGACTGCTAGGGCGTATCGTGTTTCTTCTTCTTGTGGCTATGAAAATTTTCTGGAATTAGATAATGGAAATTTATTATTTGAGGATTGTATTTAAATATGCTGTTATTAAAAATTTAATAGAAGAAAGAGGAAATATACATGGTTATTAAGCATAGTAGTAACTAAATAAATTCAAATTCAGGTTGATTGGTAACATTTTTATTTAAAAAATTAGGGAGTTTGAAAAGTAACTACATTTTCCACCTGTCATGGCCTTGGGAACAAGACTGATCAAGTTTTGATATTAAGCCCAATCAGGCCTTAGCTCAAGAACCCAAAGCACTCCATCCATGAATGCTAATAAAGGCGTGTGCCCCAGGTCCTGTCTGTCTCTCTGCCTATACCCTGCCTTGACCCCCTGTGTTGCCCCTCAAAACATGCCTAGTACTTCTTCCAGGACCAGTGAGTAATACATCTTTCTATTTCAGTTTTTCTCGTGGTCTTTTGTTGAACCAGGGTTTAACATCTTGCACCCCAGGGCTTTACTTAACACATGTTAATTTAACAAATTCATAACATAGGTGACTTATAATGATAAAATTGGAAACAGACTAAATGACCAACAGTAGGAATCTGATTAATCAAGTTATGCTTTATTTACCAGATGCACTATTATGCACTCATTAAAATGTACTTTTAATATGATGATATACCAAAATGCTTTTTAAAAAAATACTAAATGGATAGTGATAATAGAGAAGTTTGTGTATATAATGACTTAAAATATGTAAAACGTTCATGAAAGACATGACTGAAAAAAACTCACAAAGTCACCAAATTCAAATAGTGATGATTTTTGATTGATGAGACTGTGCTTTTCTCTTGCTTATTGATAAATTTATTTCCAAAATTTGCCCAATAAGTATGTATTTTATAATACATAAAATATTTTAGATACTAAATAGAAGAGTTACAATCTAACATAAGAGAATCTGGTAGGATCAAATAAGATATGTTTTAGCAAAGTTTGAGAAAATAATGCCAAATGCCAATAAAAATAAAATAATGTCAGTGGTATACATTTGCACATGTATTAAACTATAGATATATGTTGTAAGAGGTTTATATGCATTAATTATCTAAATTATGACAACCACCTTATAACATAGTACTGTTCTCGACTTCATTTAACATTTTGGGAAGATGAGGCAATTTATGAATACAAAAATTTCTCAGCTAGCAAGTGTTGGTGTCAACATTCAAACCCAGGCAGTCTGGCTCCAATACACTAAATGCTGCTAGAATAAAATCAGCAGTGTTTGTGCTCTATGTATTCTAGAATTCTTAATAACTTTTCTTACAAATAAGAAAAAAACACTAACAGTATTTTAACCTCCAGAGCTTTAGTCAGTTAAAGAAATGAAGATTTATACAAACACAAATATAAACATAATGATTAATTATCATGACTTTCTAACTGCCCTTTGTGAATAATTTACAATGAATGACTTATTTGCTCTGCAGAAAAGATTTTCATTTGTTAATTAAACCTGACTTTATTTATATTACTTCTATTTTAACTGTAAAATTTTACCATAGAGCTTGTGATAATCAAGGCATTCAGAACCTAAAGATGGTGCCATGAAAAAGGTAAGGACAAAATAAAATAAAACAGAAAGGTTTGAATGCATTCAAACATCTATTCTAGACAATTTGAGTCTAGACACATAAGAATCATTAAGTCTACAGTTCCTTTATTAATTTACCTAATGTGTTTTCCAAGGACCTTACATCGCTAAATTCTCAGACAATCCTTCTCCATTCTAGATGTGAATTCTTGCCAAAAAATGTGATAAAAAAATCTGAAATTTCCATTATTTTAAAGAAAGTTCCAGTTTTATGTCATTAATGTCACATGAAATAGCTTTTCTTAATAAGCAATTCTTTACCACTTAACCTTGACTCTTAACACACACACACATACACACACACACACACACTTATAGATAAAATTGCCTTTAAAATGCTCTAGTAAATGAGCAGGGTTGTGTATAGAATTCTAGTAGTGGCTAATCTCAACTATTAAATATATTTTGTGCAAAAAAGCAATACGATACTGACTTTGAAAGTTTGTGCATATATTTTATGCTGTAAACATGTACAATGAGATACAGCAGTGTGTGGGGTAGAGATTAAGAACCTCTTAGCATCTCTTTTTTGAGTCTTTCTTTTGGATTGTTTTTCCAGATCTAGCAGTATTACTTCATTTACTGAACTAGTTATTGTCTAATAGGGCTCTAGTGGACTGAAAGAGTTAGTAAAGGTTCCAAATGACACAGAATCAGAAACAATTTATTACCAGTTGAAAGATTCTTACAGACTACACATTCCTAAGACCTTTATGGAACAGCTCTTGATAACTTATAAGCAACCAACTCTCTAAGCAAAGCAGATCTCTTCAAATAAAAATATGATTTCTTTAGACAAAGCTTGCAGCAAATTTTCCAAACTTCTAATCCTAGGAAATGCAAATGTTGCAGAAAAATTTTTGAGACATTTAATCCACCATATTTTTTTTCTGATATTAGTCAGTGTTAATGATGGGCTATGTATGCTGCCAAATTTTTTGCCCCACTTTTACTGACTATATGAAATATTTAGGGATACAGAGCAACGCAAATAAAATGTCTCTTTGTAAAGAAGTGAAGAAACTCTGAAGCCAAATTCTCAGTTTTGTGATACTGAAAAATAATTTCATTATTCTGGGCTCTATTTTGTCATTTCTTTTATAACATGTTTATTTCTGTGTTCTTTGCTAGCATTAATGTTCAGTGATTGTAATTGGGTTTGTGTGTGTGTGTCTTTCAGTTCCTATTTTTAGAAGTTGAACATTACATTAGTCATTGTTAAAAGTGTTCTAGATGATAAACTCACAATTAAATATCACATCATGCCACATCAACAACACTGGTCACCTTGCTTGCAGCAGTAGGATAGGGTTTATTTTTCTTTGTCAAGCATGGTACACTCTATTTAAAACTCTTTTATTGTGTACCTCTTTTGAACACAGCACTCCCCAAAATGACAAAGAAGCCCAGTATATATATTTATGTTGTAGAGTCTTATTGTAATGTTGGATCAAAAAGTCAGGTAAATATTTACTGAATACCAAGTAGAGGGGGAGAAAGATATAACGCACACAAAAATGGCATGGTAAAGAAACAGGCATGAATTGAAATTCTCATTTGCTATCTTAATTGTGTAAACTTAGATCATTAACCTCACTTATTCTTGGTTTCCTCTGTTATAAAAGGTAGATGATAACAACTGAATTATAAATTTTTATGTAAGGACTAAAGGGGGTAATGTATAAAAAGTGTTGGCATATAATAAGTATGTTGCTTACAATTTTCCTGATTTTCCCCATTAGAACCTCCTCTTTCACATTCTAATAAATGGCAAATGCATGCTTCCAGGTACTCAGTCCAAACCTGGACTTACTACTGACTCCTCTGTATCACACATATTGCATCCCATGCCCACAGGAAACTTGTTTCACTTTCTCTGTATTTCTCTCTATCCACTACAATTACCCTGGCCCAAGAAGCCCTCATCTCTTATTTAACTGTCTTCTTTTCTACAGTTTATTCTCAATAAAACCATCAGAATGATGTTTTAAAAAAGTAAGTCTGATCAAGTCACTCCCTTTCTTAAATCATTCTACCATCTTCTCATCTCATTTAGATTGAAAATCAAAGTTCTTAAAGTGGCTTATAATGCTCTAAAAAGATTAGACTTACACTCTCAGTATCCCCACCTTTTTTCTGGTCCCATTATCTACCATGTTATCTCCCTGCTCCTTGTTCCAGCCAACATGGCCATATTCCTGAATATGCCAAGCAAGTTCCTGCCTCAGGACTTTTGCACTTGCTCTTCATCTGCTTTAAAGACATTTGCCTGGTATTTGTACAGCTCACTTCTTTCTGGTACAACTTTAAGTGCTACCCTTTAGAGAAATCTTTTATGATAATGTAATTTACATTAGTCACATGTCCTGTAATCACATTTTCTTTAACTGGCCTTAATTGTCTCCATAGTCCCACCTGACACAGCAAACATGTCCTTACTGGTTTATTTTCTGTCTTCTACATTAAATATGAGTTTCATGAAGGCAAGGTCTTTTCTTTGTTTTGCTTTCTTCTGTAACCAGGCATCTGATGAACATCAATAGATGATAGGAGCATGATGAATAACTCTTTAAAGAATAAATAAGTGAACAAATCATACAGTAGAATGTATGTTTGTAATAATGTTTCAGGTATAAAAGAAATAATCTGAAGCAAAAGAACTCAGAAGAGAAAGTGATAGTCCTTGCAAAACATATTCAAGGGAATTCAGATTTTAGAAGAACTGGTGCATCAGATAAACACACACAAAACTGAAATAGTATCTCCTTCCTAAACATTAAACGGAGTGCTACTAGCACAGAGAAGATGCTCAATAAGAGTTTGCTGAATGGATGGGTGAAGTAAAAGATGAATGGAGACGGATGGGTGGATGGATGGATGGATGGGTGGATGGATGACAAACAGAAGAAAGACACTAAACTAAAATATTCTTGTGTTTAAAATAAGTGAAGAAGAATATGGAGGCATGCTAGCTACATTATCTCACATGAATAAGAACATGACCTTAAGGTAGTCATGGACATAGTAAAGATACTATTTTTCTTACTGGAGGAAGTTTATAATAACAGGCACTTAGAGAGTCCTTCAAGATGGCAGAGGAGTAAGATGTGGAGATTACCTTCCTCCCCACAAATACATCAGAAATACATCTACATGTGGAACAACTCCGACAGAACTCCTACTAAACACTGGTAGAAGATCTCAGACTTCCCAAAAGGCAACAAACTCCCCACATACCTGAGTAGGGAAAAACAAAAAAGAAAAAACCGAGACAAAAGAATAGGGACAGGAGCTGCATCTCTGGGAGGGAGCTGTGAAGGAGGAAAGGTTTCCACACACTAGGAAGGCACTTCACTGATGGAGATGGGGGTGGCGGGGGAGGTTAGCTTTGGAGCCACGGAGGAGAGCACAGCAACAGGGGTGCAGAGGGCAAAGCAGAGATATACCTGCACAGAGGATCTG
Organism: Mesoplodon bidens; assembly: GCF_964165515.1. Classification (NCBI taxonomy): domain Eukaryota; kingdom Metazoa; phylum Chordata; class Mammalia; order Artiodactyla; family Ziphiidae; genus Mesoplodon; species Mesoplodon bidens. The sequence continues at coordinate 96,122,058 of NC_138164.1, forward strand.
TGCCGACCAGCCCTCACCAGCCTGAGAGCCTTGTCTGCTCACCCGCCGGGGAGGGTGGGGGCTGGGAGCTGAGGCTCGGGCTTCGGAGGTGGGAGTGCAGGGAGAGGACTGGGGTTGGCTACGTGAACACAGCCTGAAGGGGGCTTGTGCACCGCAGCCAGCCAGGAGGGAGTCTGGGAAACAGGTTGGAGTCGCCTAAGAGGCAAGAGACCATTGTTTCGGGGTGCGTGAGGAGAAGGCATTCAGAGAACAACCTAAATGAGTTCCAGAGATGGGAGTGAGCCACAGTTATCAGTGCAGACACCAGAGATGGGCACGAAACTCTAAGGCTGCTGCTGAAGGCACCAAGAAGCCTGTGTGTAAGCACAGGTCACTATCCACAACTCCCCTCCCTACAGCCTGTACAGCCTGCCACTGCCAGGGTCCTGTGATTCAGGAACAACTTCCCGGGAGAACACACGGCACTCTTCAGGCTGTTGCAACGTCATGCCGATCTCTCTCCACAGGCTTGCCCGGCATTCTGTACCCACCCTCCCATGCCCCTGGCTTGAGTGAGCCAGAGCCCACTAATCAGCTGCTACTTTAACCCAGTCCTGTCTCAGCAAAGAACAGATGCCCTCAGGGGACCCACACACAGAGGCAGGGCCAAATCCAAACCTGAACCCCAGGATCTGTGTGAACAAAGAAGAGAAAGGGAAATCTCTCCAAGCAGTGTCAGGAGCGGCAGATTAAATCTCCACAATCGAATTGGTGTATTCTGCATCTGTGGAAAAGAATTAAACAAGATGGACTTAATCAATATTTATAAGACATTCCATCCAAAAACAACAGAATACACGTTCTTCTCAAGTGCTTATGGAATATTCTCCAGGATAGATCATATCTTGGGTCACAAATCAAGCCTTGGAAAATTTAAGAAAATTGAAATTGTATCAAGTACCTTTTCCAACCACAGCACTATGAGACTAGATATCAATTACAGGAAAAAATCTGTAAAAAATACAAACACATGGAGGCTAAACAATACACTACTTAATAACCAAGAGATCACTGAAGCAACCAAAGAGGAAATCAAAAAATACCTAGAAACAAATGACAATGAAAACACAATGACCCAAAATCTATGGGATGGAGCAAAAGCAGTTCTAAGAGGGAAGTTTATAGCAATACAATCCTACCTCAAGAAACAAGAAACATCTTAAATAAACAACCTAAACTTACAACTAAAGCAATTAGAGAAAGAACAACAAAAATCCCCAAAGTTAGCAGAAGAAAAGAAATCATAAAGATCAGATCAGAAATAAATGAAAAAGAAATGAAGAAACAATAGCAAAGATCAATAAAACTAAAAGCAGCTTCTTTGAGAAGATAAACAAAATTGATAAACCATTAGCCAGACTCATAAGTAAAAAAAGGGAGAAGAGTCAAATCAATAGAATTAGAAATGAAAAAGGAGAAGTAACAACTGACACTGCAGAAATGCAGAGGATCATGAGAGATTACTGCAAGCAGCTATATGCCAATAAAATGGACAATCTGGAAGAAATGGACAAATTCTTAGAAGAGCACAACCTTCTGAGACTGAACCAGGAAAAAATAGAAAATATAAACAAACCAATCACAAGCAATGAAATTAAGACTATGATTTAAAATCTCCCAACAAACAAAAGCCCAGGACCAGATGGCCTCATAGGTGAATTCTATCAAACATTTAGAGAAGAGCTAACACCTATCTTTCTCAAACTCTTCCAAAATACAGCAGAGGGAGGAACACTCCCAAACTCATTCTATGAGGCCACAATCACCCTGATACCAAAACCAGACAAAGATGTCACAAAAAAGGAAACTGCAGGCCAATATCGCTGATGAACATAGATGCAAAAATCCTCAACAAAATACGAGCAAACAGAATACAACAGCACATTAGAAAGAACATACACCATGATAAAGTGGGGTTTACCCCAGGAATGCAAGGATTCTTCAATATACACAAATCAATCAATGTGATATACCATATTAACAAATGGAAAGATAAAAGCCATATGATCTCAGTAGACGCAGAAAAAGCTTTTGACAAAATTCAACACCCATTTATGATAAGAACCCTCTAGAAAGTAGGCACAGAGGGAACTTACCTCAACAAAATAAAAAATAAAATGACAAACCCACAGCCAACATCATTCTCAATGGTGAAAAACTGAAACTGTTTCCTCTAAGATCAGGAACAAGACAAGGTTGCCCACTCTCACCAATATTATTCAACATAGTTTTGGAAGTTTCAGCCACAGCAATCAGAGATGAAAAAGAAAGAAAAGGAATCCAAATCGGAAAAGAAGTAAAGCTGTCACTCTTTGCAGATGACATGACACTATACATAGAGAATCCTAAAGATGCTACCAGAAAACTACAAGAGCTAATCAATAAATTTGGTAAAATAGCAGGATACAAAATTAATACACAGAAATATCTTGTAATCCTATGCACTAATGATGAAAATCTGAAAGAGAAATTAAGGAAACACTCTCATTTACCATTGCAACAAAAAGAATAAAATACCTAGAAATAAACCTACCTAAGGAGACAAAAGACCTGTATGCAGAAAACTATAAGACACTGATGAAAGAAATTAAAGATGATACAAACAGATGGAAAGATATACCATTTTCTTGGATTGGAAGAATCAACATTGTGAAAATGACTATAATATCCAAAGCAATCTACAGATTCAACGCAATCCCTATCAAACTACCAATGGCATTTTTCACAGAACTAGAACAAAAAAATTCACAATTTGTATGGAAACAAAAAAGACCCCGAAGAGTCAATGCAATGTTAAAAAAACTGAACAGGAGGAATCAGGCTCCTGGACTTCAGACTCTACTAGAAAGCTACAGTAATCAAGACAGTATGGTGTTGGCACCAAAACAGAAATATAGATCAATGGAACAGGATATAAAGCCCAGAGATAAACCCAAGCACATATGGTCACCTTATTTTTGATAAAGGAGGAAAGAATATACAATGGAGAAAAGACAGCCTCTTCAACAAGTGATGCTGGGAAAACTGGACAGCTACATGTAAAAGAATGAAATTAGAACACTCCCTAACACCATACACCAAAATAAACTCCAAATGGATTAAAGACCTAAATGTAAGGCCAGACACTATCAAACTCTTAGAGGAAAACATAGGCAGAACACTTTATGACATAAATCACAGCAAGATCCCTTTAGACCCACCTCCTAGAGAAATGGAAATAAAAACAAAAATAAACAAATGGGACTTAATGAAACTTAAAAGCTTTTGCACAGCAAAGGAAACCATAAACCAGATGAAAAGACAACCCTCAGAATGAGAGAAAATATTTGCAAATGAAGCAACTGACAAAGGATTAATCTCCAGAATTTACAAGCAGCTCATGCAGCTCAATATCAAATAAAAACAAACAACCCAATCCAAAAATGTACAGAAGACCTAAATAAACATTTCTCCAAAGAAGGTATACAGATTGCAAACAAACACATGAAAGAATGCTCAACATCACTAATCATTAGAGAAATGCAAATCAAAACTACAATGAGATATCATCTCACACCAGTCAGAATGGCCATCATCAAAAAATCTACAAACAATAAACGCTGGAGAGGGTGTGGGAAAAGGGAACACTCTTGCACTGTTGGTGGGAATGTAAATTGATACAGCCACTATGGAGAACATTATGGAGGTTCCTTAAAAAACTAAAAATAGAACTACTGTACAACCCAGCAATCCCATTACTGTACATATACCCCGAGAAAACCATAATTCCAAAAGATTCATGTACCACGATGTTCATTGCACCTCTATTTACAATAGCCAGGACATGGAAGCAACCAAAGTATCTATCGACAGATGAATGGATAAAGAAGATGTGGCACATATATACAATGGAATGTTACTCAGCCATAAAAGGAAATGAAATTGAGTTATTTTTAGTGAGGTGGATGGACCTAGAGTCTATGATACAAAGTGAAGTAAGTCAGAAAGATAAAAACAAATACCATATGCTAACAGATATATATGGAATCTAAAAAAAAAATAAAATAAAGTGGTTCTGAAGGGGCAGGACAGGAATAAAGATGCAGGTGTAGAGAATGGACTTGAGGACATGGGGTGGGGGAAGAGTATGCTGGGACTAAGTGAGAGAGTGGCATGGACTTATATATACTACCAAATGTAAAACAGATAGCTAGTGGGAAGCAGCCACATAGCACATGTAGATCAGCTCGGTGCTTTGTGACAACCTAAAGGGTTGGGATAAGGCGGGCGGTAGGGGGACGCAAGAGGGAGGAGATATGGGGATATATGTATATGTATAACTGATTCACTTTGTTATAAAGCTGAAACTAACACACCATTGTGAAGCAATTATAGTACAATAAAGATGCTAAAAAAAGAAGGCAAGAGATTAAAAAACACTGGCAAGGATGTGGAGAAAAGGGAACCCTTGTACAATGTTATTGGAAATGTAAACTGGTACACCCATAATGGAAAACAGTATGGAGTTTCTTCAAGATATTAAAAATAGAACTACCATATGATCCAGCAATCCCACTTCTGGGCTTCCAAATGAAACAAAACCATTATCTCAAAGAGATATCTGTACTCCTATATTCATTACAGCATTGTTTACATTAGCCAAGGTAATGGAAACACCTAAGTGTCCGTCAATGGCTGAATGGATAAAGAAGTTGTGGTATGTACATATACAAAGGTATATTATTCATCCTTAAAAATAGAAAAAAAAATCCTGTCATTTGTGACAACATGGATGAAACCTGAGAGCATTATGCTAAGTGAAGTAAGCCAGACAAAGACAAATCGTGCATGGTATCACTTATACATGGTATCTAAAAACAATATTAATAACTCAAACTCATAGAAATGAAGAGTAGAAAAGTGATTATCAGGGGCTGAAGGTGGGAGAAATAGAGAGAGAGACTGGTTAAGCATAGAAACTTTCAGTTCTAAGATGAATAACGTGTGAGGATCTAGTGTATAACACGTTGACTATAGTTGATAACACTGTACTGCATAATTAAAAGCTGTGAGGTGATGAATGTGTTAATTAACTCAATGGGGAGAATCTTTTCACACTGTATACATACGTCAACTCATCACATTGTATACTTTATCTTACAAATTTATTTGTCAATTATGTTTCAGTAAAGCTGAAGAAAATCACAGGGTATGTGTAACATAATCAACTTTTAAATTATTAAAGCATAATAAGAAATTTAAATAAAATAAAATGTCTACAGAAAAAAAAAAAACAGGCACTTAGGCATAGAAGAAAAGGTATGGGCTTGGGAGCTAAGTCAATTGGTTTCATTTTACAGGTCTCCAAATTTATATCTGTATAACTGTAAGTTCATTTCTCAACCTATAAAAGCCTCAGTGTTCTCATCTTCAAACATAGGTATTTATGTTATATTATTGTCATAAGGTCTTGATATAATGTATGAAAGGTGCTGAAATATAACAAGTATTTTTCTGTTGTAACTAATACTATTTGGTGAGGGCAACCATTGCCGATACTCTGTTGTCTTTGGTAAACCACCTAGCTTTAAACTCTATAGTGCCCTTTGAAAACAAACTTTTTAAAAAAATTTAACAACATCAGTGCCATGTCTAGTTTTTAAAAAACAAAACTCATTTAATATACCTCTACATTTTTCTGAACTGTTTGAATATTGCACTACTTTAGGGAATATGATATTTTACACATCAGCTAGTTCCAGGTTAAAATGTAACATATTGGTTAAAATACAGCCTTTATAATCAGGCTTGCATTTCATTTCCTGCTCTGCCACACACACCTGTTTGACATTGGGCAAGTTAATTAACTTTCTAAGCCTCAATGATCTCATCTCTAAAATACGGATTAAAAACACATATATCTTAGCGTTGTTGTGAAGCCCAAAATGTACATTTTATTCAAAGCTCTAACCTTATGTAAATGAGCTTACACTCAATTATTCTTCACAACAGACTCTGAGGTAAGTAATATTATTATCCCTATTTGCAGAGGAAAATAGAAGGCACTGAGTGAGGAAGTAATTTGCTCAAGGTCACAAACCTAAGGAAGTGAAAGGACTTGATTTGCGCTAGAGAATCTGGTTCTAGAATACTCTTAATCACTTCTCCATGCTCTTCTTGTAAGAATATTCAATGACATTGAAGGCTTTTGAAAAAGGCAGGAGGTGTGTCATTTTTTTTATTCCTAGAAACTGTCAAAAGCCCCACATGTAGTACATTAGCTAAAGGGCTATGACTTTTAAATTCAGGCTAAGCTTCTCTAACAGAAGATAGAAACTCAGAATAATGCAGATTGTTTTTCCCATGGGACAGTATTTTCCATTTCATCTTAGAATTCAAAGGAATAGTATGCTTTACTGTAGTAAGCTGTGACTTTCATTCAACTGCTGGATTTTATCTAGTCTGTAATGTGACAGATATTCATACTGATATGTATAGTATCTGGAAAAATGGGAAGTGGCAGGTTTTGAAGGAAACTAACAAATTTAGTTTTACGACATTTGAATTTATGGTCATATTTTACTGTTTACCAGCTCTGTGACTTGGTGTGATTCCTTTCATATCTTTGATCTTCAGTTTCCTTGTTGGTAAAATCTGAACAAACACTTGAGTCATCAAATGCAATCAACGTATTCTAACAGTTTTCAAAATGTAAATGCTGACTGATTGTTACCATGATTAGTGATAAATCATTCTAATATAAGTTTTGAATAAATAACATATGCACCCCATAAATGAGACTTTACTCCTCCATCTTTGGGAGATGAATTTTTATCTGTGCAACATTTCCCTAAAGATTCATTTAAGCCAAGAAACTTAAAAGAAAGGATAGGCTATTTTCCCCCTGGGAGATATTAACCTCTAATACTGGACACACTGTCATGCCTCTTTAAACATACTATATGGAACCTAATTTAGCTTTTTCTTAATGACTCATGGTTACGAGAAACAGGTATGACTCACCTTAATACATGTAGTGATCCTGTCAGAGGTAATGAAAGTGAGGAAGCAGCTGCATGATACTAAATACCCTCTTTGTGTAGTCTTCACTTTTTGTATCTTTGATCAAGATGTCACTATTTTCCTCTCCTGGGCCTAGAATCTTTAGTACTCAATGTAGCTTTCTGTCAATTCTTCTGACTTATTTTCTATAATCTGCAATGGAAGAGAATATTTCAAAACAAGTGCATTAAGACGATTACAAGGGTCGTTAAGTTTGGAGTGAGAGTCAAGAGTGTCTTCTAGAATAAGGCATGTGGGTTTGGGCAAAAAAGAAAAAAATTGTTGGTTGGCTGGTGAATCACCATGGAGATTGGATCTTAGCTGTCTGGATGTTTTTGCAGGAAATCTTATCTTCAGATAACTGGGTGTGTAATGCACTCCCCAAATGTTGACATCATCAAATACATTGGTGCAGTGAAAAAGGTCTATGGATTACTCTTATGAAAGATTGTAAAATAGTTCAGAAAATTGACAAAAACCCTAGACTTCATTATTAAAATGACTCAGTTACTTTAGGCCAAAAAGAGTCCTGACATTTAGGGTATTCATAGAATACCCTGCTCCAGCTGAAGGTTGTTGCTTAAAAAAGAGACTAATTTAGTCTTCGTATCTAGAAAAAGACCTTAAAAAAAGAAAGAGTGAGGGTTTCCCTGGTGGTACAGGGGTTGGTTGTCCACCTGCCGATGCAGGGGGCGCGGGTTTGTGCCCCGGTCCAGGAGTATCCCGCGTGCCACGGAGCGGCTGGGCCCATAGGCCGTGGCCGCTGGGCCTGCACGTCCGGAGCCTGCACTCCGCGGCGGGAGAGGCCACGGAAGTGGGAGGCCCGCGTACCACACACACACACACAAAAAGAGTGAATAACTGATTAGTTTGAATATGTATGCTGCCTGCCTTAAAAACAAATATTTTGAGATACTGAAAACATCATTTTCAACACATTTAGATATTTGGACTTAATATATGCAAACAACTTTCTGAGTTCCAAAACAAGGAAAGCAGGGAAACATTTCATTTAAAAATATATTTGACAAGTTTAGATTACTGGGAAGAAAACCTCTCTTCTGGGCTTTCGAAATTGTCTGCAGCATATGCTTAATTACCCCCTCTACTATAGAAGGAGGGTTTTGTTTAGCCGTATTTACAACGTGTTCTTACTTCCAAATTACACGCTTAACCACAGAAATGATAAGGCACAGTGAAGGTTACGTTGCTTTCATCCCAAATAGAGAAGGGAATAAAAACGTAGATGAGTGCATGTACAATAGTTCAGTTATCAGGCCAAGTTCTGCTACTTTGTTTTTCTACAAATTCTGCATGTCCTTCTGTTATGGTCCATGCTTATCTACTAATGGAATATTACAAAGCAAATTAATTTTTGTTTGTCAGGATTATTTTAAAGATACAGTGAAATTAATGTGACTAATTTTCATTATAAAAATAGCTTGAACTGCAGGAATGATCTGAAAAAGTTTTCAGATAATAAATGGGCCACAGATAAAATCTTCCTCACTAATGAGAGAAAGAAATATTAAGTTCTGCTGACCTGCGGTGGCTTTTATCTTCCTTCAGGAAAAGTGACTTTACTTGCATTTACTTTTCAAGCTGTTATTCATTATTAACTATGAAAGATTTTGGAAATGATTATATATGTTTTGAGGTCACTATATTCTTAGAAGATGTTGAGTTACCTAAAATATAATAGAACAAATTATGTAAAATTATTGATGTCACAAATCATTGCATCTCACAGGTATTAGTCTATTTGTGATTTGTCAATAATGTAGAAATACCTCATTTCTCATATGTAAATCATTCACTTGATAAAATGGAAGTTTTAATAAATTTTTTTAAGATGGTGGGTGGATAGGTGTGGCTACATCTGCCCTTGCATAACCAATTTTGATTGGAAATATCTTTAGCTGCCCTTGCAGGACATGTCTGTAGTCATTTTATGTCTGCTTTGTTAAACAGTTATTTAAGCAAGTGTAAAGGTGAAGTGATGAAAGAAAAGAGGTATATTGAGTTCCTCATTATTATTCTATCTGCTGCCTTTTTCCTTTCAGAATACAAGCAAAGTGAGATTTATCACATGCTATAACCCTCCTGGAAGTATGGCAAATACTGAACTGAGGAGTACATTCTAAGTATATTTTATTTATTTAGTACATTAACATTTAATATTAGTTCAGGTTTAATTTTTGTCTTTAATTTCTGCGAGAAGTTTTAAGGATTTGAATTATTAGATAACTAATTTCCAGCTAAGATCATGTAATTGTAAAAGTAAAGCTACAGAATTTACTGTTTAAGTCACAGCAAAGTATGAAATGATCCTCCTTACATTTCCAATATTTATTATAGAAATGCCTTTTAGTGATTTTACAACTTAGCAATTCTTCTACTGATTCATATCATTAACCTCTTCCAGATTGATCTTCCCCAAATACAGCTACTCTCAAAAGAGAATTTCTCTGATCAAATGTCTTAAGATTCCCACTATACATTAAATAGACTCTAAAAAATTAGCATACAATCCAAGTCTTCAATAATGTTGTCCCAATTTATTATTCTATCCATATTGACCATTACTCCTTTTCATATGTACCGGCTCTCCAGCTAAGTCAAGATACTTGCCCTCTTCAAATATACACTTTTTGTGTGTGTGCATTCTGGTACTTCTACCTGAAGTTTCCATACTCTATATTTCATAAATCATCTCAGCACATATATATGTAATATATGGATATATGAATATATGTGTATATATGTGTATGTTACACATGTGTGTATATATATATATATATACACACACACACATATACACAGAGATTTGTCTTCATAACATACACAACCTGTTAATCATGTTCAAAGACGTATTTTCTTTATGCTTGGCTCTCATAGAGCCTAACATTATCATGGATATAAGCATGCAATAAATAGTGAGTGAAGTAATGAATGGATAACACATAAATAAATTTTAACAAAGAATATTTTGATACTCTTTTCCATATCTCAACGTATGATCATCTGTCAGAGTGAATGATCTGTTTCCCTTCACTGAATCATTGCTCCCTGATTTAGTGATTCGAGTATAAAATTTTATGTTGTATGTTGAATGAGGATAGCATAATGGTTAAAGGTGCTGGGTCTGAACTCAAGGTTTAAACTCTAGTGGCTCTCCATAATGTGTGACTGTTCTTGTGTCACTTCTTTAACCTCCTTGTGCCTCAGTGACCTCATGTAGAAAATATAATTAATAAATATATTATTATTAATAATAATAATTAATAATAAAGTAAATACTACTAATAATATTTACTTTATAGGGTCATTATGGCTATTAGAGGAGTTTATATATATAAAAGTCTAAGGATTGTGTCTAGCCCATACAATATGCTCAATAAATGTCAGCCATTATTATTATTGCATGTCATAAATTATTATTTTATATATTGCATATATTTCACATGATTTTTATGAAATAAGTTTAGTACTTTTATTTGCATTGATGTACTTGTCATCAAATTGTTTTATACAAATGTCCTCATGAAGTATTTACACATAACCAAAAAATATGTTCTTGTAAATTTGTAAGAAGTTTCAAACAGCTAACTGTGAGAAAAAAATTGTCTATGTAAAATTTTATCAAAAACAAATACCACTTTACTAATAAGCATGCTAGGAAAAACAAACAAAACCCACGCACATATTGAGATAATCATTAGCTAAATGCAAAAAAATGCTAGTTTGCAACAGAAACTGTCAGCCCAAACATGTATTTAAAAGCAAACTACAAAGTTCCAGATGTTCTGAAGTTATATGAAGCTACTGAGCCCCAGATGCTGCGGTGCAACCACCCATTTCCCAGCTGTGTCATCACACTTGTGGCACATGTAAGAGAGGCTGACAGAGCTTCATGTTCTCCACGGCAGAACCAGCTTTGGGGCCACCTCCAACACCAGACCTCACCACTGTGACCTGTCTGCTATAATGAGAATTAAATATCCTTATTTAATTGCAAGACAATTAAGATATTCTTGTCTTACGTACTTATTTACCCCAGTCCTGACCCAGTGCTCTAATTCCTCACCTGGATTTTTGTCCACTGTCTACATCTCCTAATCTCAGACTTTTCCCCAACTCCTAGAACTGTTCCGTGATGCCCTCTAATACATATAGTCTATCACCAGCCAGATCTTCTACTTCTTACACCTCTTCTCCAAATGTTCTTTCTCATAACACCTCTCAGTGAAATCTGAGGGACGTTGCCCCTATAGCTTCCTTCAGGGTGGCTGCTTATTTCTCTGACACCACATACCTTCCATGGGGCTGGGGCTGGAGGTGGAAGAGTGTTCAACATGCTCCTCATTGCTGGTTCTACATGGTTTCTTCTCATTACTCCCTGCCTTAATTAGCTTGAGCTGCTATAACATAGCATCATAGACTAGGTGGCTCAAACCACAGACATTTATTTTTCACAGTTTTGGAGCCTGGGAAGCCCAAGATCAATGTGCCAGCAGATTTCCTTCTTAGTGCGGACCCTCTGCTTTGCTTTCAGATGGCTGCCTTCTCACTGTGTGCTCATATGGTCTCTTTTCTGTGCACTCAAGGAGAGAGAGGGCTCCAGTGTCTCTTCCTCTTCTTTTAAAGGCATTACACCCATCATGAAGGCACCACCCTCATGATCTCATCTAACCTTAATTAACTTCCAAAGACCCCATCCCCAAATATCATTTCAATGGCAGTTAAGGCTTCAACAACTGAATTTTGGGGGAGACACAAACATTAAATCCTTAACACTCTCTTAAATCCCAATTCCTTTGAAACTCATGTTATCCGACTGCACTATGTGCTATTTCTAAACTTAGTAGTCAGTATAAAACTTACGTTTTAACACCTGCCATCCTTCTCTTTACTGCTTATAGTGTTGTTTATTATATGGTCCTCAACATCTGCTAAGTCAAAGGTACATGCCATTGGGAACTTCAGATCCTTGGTATCCTTATTTGAAATAAGTGTTTCCTCCATCCTACGTATCCACCACATTTCATAGTCATTTCCTGGACTTTTGTTTTTACTACCAATAAATATATGGCATCCAGAATGTTGATTTAAAGGAGACTTTTACTAACACCTTCTAACATTTCAACTCACTTTGCACACATTTCAAACATTCTTTGATTTCCCTGAATCACAATCCATTGACTTTATCACTTTTTTTTTTGAATGTCTACCACCATCCCCAGGTCTGCAATTTATTCTTGCACACAGCTTATGTTCTTTGGTTCTTATGCCTAAGAAATTCTTGCTTAATACACTCAAAACAAATAACCCACTCTTCCTCTGTGTTTCTCAACTGGCAAAACCCCAACTATGATTACATCCAAAACTATAGCTAATTTGCAGAAACAAGCAAAGATGCTGACTTGTCTCCCTTTAAATTTGTGACTACAAATTTGGCATGCATGATCATAGGAGTCTGTCAATAACACTTATTTTCATTGGCAATTCACTTTTCCAGTATAGAGACAATAATTCTACACTTTCTCCTCTCAAGGAGAAATTATCAGTTTGACTCCTAGAATTACTTGTAAATGTGCAACAATATTTTCTCCATGGGTTTTGGCATTGTGATTTCTTCTCACTGTGTATTTCTGAAGATTACATTGTATATACTCTTTATATTCTGATTCTAAACATTTGTAGCTCATTACTAATATTTTTCTTCCACATGCCCTTCTCTTTCTCTCTCTCTCTAACTCATCCCATTGCATGTGGAGCAGGAGAGACAGTAAAATTATTTGTTTAGAACATATTGAACCAATTCTATTCTTTCTGGATTAAACATTTTATATACTTTGAGCATAATAATATGTGTAGATAACCCAAAAATCATATTTTGAGCTTTGATATTTTCCTATCCTTCAGGCCCTGCCTATTGCACATCATTACTTAAGTTTTTCCAGTCATGTCTTAAACTCAGCATATCCAGAGATAAATTCATTTCTTTCTTAAACTTGTTCCCTTTTAAAAAAAAAAACTACAAATTTCAAATAATTGCAATATGTTCTACCCATTTGTCCATTCCAAAAATCTAGTCTGAGCAACACAATTGATGCATCCTCTCCATCACCCTCAATTCTCACAATCAATCAATCAATCCCAGGCCACTGTCATATATTATCATGTCTTACCTGGATTATGGAAACAGCATCTAATTGGATTCCCTGCTTCTAGTCTTTCCCTAACCTGGTCCACTTTTTCTAGGCATTTAGAGCTACTATTCTAAAATAAAAGTTTATCAAGTTAATATTCTACTTTAAAGCTGCAAACCATTTTAATGCTCTTAGTCCACCATGAAAAGCATTATTGAGTGTGTAAACAACAGCTATTTCTTTTACTTTTCTTACCAACAGAGCCTACCTTCCACTGTACTCGCTGTGAATGCCAGAAAGTTCCTTTCCCAGACATGTTTGTAGCTTAAGAGTAATCAAATAACTCCACTTTGGCCAACTGAACCTGAGATAGAACCTGTTAGAGAGCCTCTCGCAAATATTTTCCTCCTTGACAGAATGAGAGAGATGAGTAAAGATTATTGTATTAGCTCCTACTGCCTCTACTGGCTCTGTCCTTGCTTCTCCTCAGTCTTTTCAGAATGTGGCAGACATTTAAAAAAGAAGTCCTTGAAAAGTAAGTCAATCACCCCTCTACTCACAGCCCTCACCTGGTTTCCTATCTCCTGAATAGCAGTAAACATCCTCATAGTAGCTTATAAATCTCTACATAGCCCACACTCCCTTGTCCTTGCCCTGTTTTACCTATGTGACCTCACCCCCTACTTCCCTCCTCCTTTCTAACACTGCTTACATTAACAGCATTCTCTTTACTTTTCCTCCAACTTGGCAGGAATGCTGTTCTAACTGTTGGACACCTCTGTCCCTTGGTGACTGCATGGTAACTTCTCTAATATCATTTAACTTTTAACTGCCATGTCATTAATCATTAAAACCTACCTGGGTTATACTATCAACAATTGCAACTCACCCCCTCTACAAAATTGAGATATGACACGTGCACACACTTCCAGTTCTCCTTTATATTTTTTCTTGTTGACATTTTCACTAACTAGCAGAATTTATATTTCACTTAGTTTTCTTTTTATTTTTTCTCTTTCTTCCTACCTCAAATATATATGCCTTGAGCATGGGATTTTGGTCTCTTTTGTGGACTGAGGTACACTTAGTATCTACAACAGTGCCTGACCACTGATTTTGAGGAATGAAAGAAACGCTCATCTTGTTCTGATTTTGGATGAAGTCATGTAAGGATGAGACACTTGGAGCTGTCTCAGGCATCTCTACCATGTGGAGAGATATAGCTGATACTTTAAGTATGGCAGACAGAGTGGAACATTAGAAAAAACCTGTGTCCTTGATATTGCTGAGTGATTTAACAAATCCTTACATCATCTACCTTCAGCCACCTTCTTGTTATATGGGATTTACTAATAAGTCTTATTTTTTTATACACCTTTACTTGTGGTTTTTGTTTTTGAAAATGAATCATGACATAACTCACAAGACTACAGTGGGCACAGCTGAAGAGAGAATTAATGACATGGAAAATAGTTTAAAGATAATATCCAGACTAAAACAAGGATTGTCTTGCTTGATTCACCACTATAAATATAGCAACTAGTATAATTTTTTAACACAGTAGGTGTACTACTGCTTCTACTACTAGTGCATATTACTAGTACTTACTGTTAATACTAGTACTACTACTGCTGTTATTTCTACCATCAAAATTATCAGTTAATAATTATTGAATGCTCACAATGAGTTCAGCATGATTATAAAACCTTGAATATTTTAATATATTTGATTTATACTGCAATCTTATTGAGTGAAAACTAATATTGTCTCCACTTTATAGATGAGAAACTGGAGCACAAAGGATTAATTAAGTTGTTTCAGGTCCTATATTTAATGAATAGTCAATATCAACCCAATCTCTTTACTATACTGATTCTCAGAAAGATACATTTTGATAAGGCGATGAAAGAAAGCAAAAAGATTTGGCAGCAGAGAAATTAGGAAAGTAAGGGGGAAGGATGCAGACCATTTCTTGCAGCCTCATTACTTTCTGACTTATCGTTTCAAAGTTTTCATTTATTTTTCTCTGTCTAGAAAGAAGTGTTCTTATGAAAGTAAAATCTTGATCACATTGACTGCGTACTGATTTAGGATAGGGAAGGGGAAAATGGAATTGATCTATATTCCTGACTTTGCGACCTATAATGTTATTTAACACATCCTAATTTCTACAACTTTCAAAAATAAACAACTTAATACTAATTGTTACTATGGATTTTTGTACTAGGAATAGACTCACTTTTCTATGACTTGTTAGAAAAGCTAGAATATTAATGAGTTAATATTGATACAGCATGTAAAATGCGAAGCAGACATTTGAGAGACACTAGATTTCTTCAAAAACAAGCAGGGTTCTATTTAAAACACATGGAATATATGCTGAGATTAAGTAGTGACAGTATCTCCTAGGTTCTTAGCATCCCCAACTTTGAATTTACAGCTCTGAAACTTAGAAAGTCATGGCAAAACAAATAATTGGCATTTCTACATTTTATGCTCTGAAAACATTAGTTTTTGGAATATTTCATCACAGTGTTTAAAATTGTGGACTAATTGAAGAATGCAGAGAGCTACAAATATCACTTAAATAACCTATGTGACTAATGTTTTAGTTGGGGGGAATACAGAGGCTTAAAATTTCCAGGTCTCATTCAAAGAATCATATTTTATATTCCTTGAAGCCTAAATACATGCCTTCTATTTTTGTTGACTTTTCTAAAAGTATCTACTCACTTCCAATTTTTTAACAAATCATCATTAATAAAAGAAAGAGCAGTGATGCTCTCAGAAAAGTGCTTGTAAAGATTTTCTTGACAAATTATATCAGTTATATTCATTGTATTAGATATTCATAAGTCATTTAAAATAAATTTTCTAAAACAGCTAAATTGGAAATATATAATTAAATGAATAAGGGTTACTATATTATACACCTAAATAAAACTAAACATATAAATAGGCAAAGTACAATTTAATTATACAAGCAGAAATTTAAGAAAAAAAATGAAAGTGAGATCATTTTACTCTTTTTATAGTTATCACAATTTCAAATATACACAGATATTTAAAACATGAAAAATGATTAAATTCTTATTGAAAACTATTCATAACACTCCAATTATGTTTTTAAGTCATTTCATGTGTTAATCATAAAAACATTATTAATATTTTCTATGCTTTTGCATGTCCTAAGGTCAAAAGAGGTGATAAAATTTCCTGTTGTGTTTTGTTTCTTCTAAATTCAAAAAATTAGGAAAAATTTTGTTGGAGTATAGTTGATTTACAATGTTAGTTTCTGCTGTATAGCAAAGTGAATCAGTTATACATATACCTATCTCTACTCTTTTTTAGATTCTTTTCCCATATAGGCCATTACAGAGTACTGAGAAGAGTTCCCTATGCTATACAGTAGGTTCTTATTAGTTATCTATTTTATATATAGTAGTGAACATATGTCAATCCCAATCTCGCAATTTTGATTAATACTCAGAATCAGTATCTCACAAAAATATCCAGTTTTCTAAGAATTTCCTCAAAAACTTTCTCCTTATTTTAGAAAATATTTTTGATAGTCTATTATTATGTCAGTAATTTTTAGATCCTGGAACTCTAATAATAAATAATACAGGGAAAGCCCTGCTCTCATAGAGCTTACATTCACTCAAGGAAAAATAGACATAGATAATTAAGTGTTATGAAGACTGTAACCAGCATAATGTGAGAGAGTGTGAGTTGGGTCAGGGTCTAATTTAAGTGAAATGCTCAGGGAAACCTTTCAGAAAAGGTGACCTGTGAGCAGAGACTAGACTGGCAAGAAGAAACCAAGCATGTGAGTGTGTGGTGGCAGGGCAACTCAACTAAGGAGCACCCAAAGGAGGTTTACATGTTTAAGTAATGGAAAGAAAGACCCTACGGCTAGAGCACAGAGAGACAGCTGTATGGAAAATGGATTATAGAAGAACAAGAAAGGCAGCAGTCAATTTTTTATTTTGCCCTACCCAAGTACATGGGCTAACACACCATTGTAAAGCAATTATACTCCAATAAAGATGTTAAAAAAAGAAAAAAAAAGAATAGAGTGAAAAAAATAGTACATATGACCTGGAGAAGGTAAGTAAAAGTTTTTAAAAATTCACAACTCAAAAAAAAAAAAAAAAGAGAAAGGCAGCAGTCAGAAGATGTAGAGAGCTCTTGGCATAGTTCAGGTGAGAAATGATGACACATGGACAAGGTGGTAATAGTAGAGATGGAGCAAGGTAGTTGGTATGCAGAGCAGATTCATTTGTTAACTTTTAAGTCTTTAATTAAATTGAAATTCTGCAAGTATTTGTTGTTGATATTACATTTTTAGATTCTAGTGTATCCCTTCAATTAGTTTTGATTTCTAATTAATATAGTTTATTTGTTTTTCATTTAATCACTGACAGTATTTACATGTTGGAAAAAATACATCTGGATCTTAATAAAACAATAAATCTGAGACTATTGATACTTTAACTTCTAAGCATGGCAATAGAAGAGGAGGAATACTATTTTTAAAAAAAATATAATTTTCTTTCATATAAATTAACTATGGTGTGTTTGGCAGCTCTTCAAATGTTGGAGGCCAATATGCTGAATAATTCTGACAAACTGGCTGAAATTTGAAATATAACCAAGAAAGTTATCTGTGAATTTTTAGTTTTTTCCTTGAACAAAGATTTCCAAATGCTTCTTTAAAAACTCTATCCAATAGGAAACAGTTTCAGTGAACACATTTTATATGTCAGTATTTTACTGTACATAATTCTACTTTCCTATAATGCATGTCAATGGTTCATTCTTAACTTTTAATATTAAAAGATAGAAATTCACATTATATATGAAAGAAAAATGGGCTATGCAGATACAATATATATTCTCATGCAAAAGACCAAAAATCTTGTATTTGGAGATCTAAAATCAACTTTAAGTCTTTCTCTACTCTAGTCCCCTTCTTTAAGGCAGAACTTTCTTCAAGCCATTCTAAATAGTTTTCTACTTTTTCTCAAGTTCTGTAATGCTTATGATAATAGCCATGTACAGAATAATAGAATACTAAGTCTCCTTAACTGGCTTTGATTTTTAAAAAATATTAATGAAATAGTAAATTTAGGATAGGAGAATGTCTGGAAAAAAATACATTTTTAATCCAAGCCATCACTTTTATAAAGCTACATTACCTGCATCTCCCACATCTTCAATTTTTCCTAATAATTTAAAGTTTCCATAAAATTTCAACCTGATTCTATATTTTTAACTCATTTCAAGTTATCTAGACTTTTTGTCCAATCTACTCAAACTTTTCCAGAAAAAAACAAATACTTCAATCTCTGACTTAGTGCACTTAGGCAAGGCTTTCACCACAGAATATCCCCTGTTCCTCTATAACCTTTTAAACACTAATCTGTCAAAGTTGGACTATGTTGTTCCTCCCATATGACACCTTTCTTGACTATTCAGTCAATTGTATCTCTTCCTCTTCTTTACATTATTTATTTTATAAAATTCATGTGAGGCTTTACTGATAACTGTCCTTTTTTCTTGTTTGTTTTTGTACATGTTTATCTCCCACTTCTGTACTAGGAGAGTGCATTTATTTTAATTTAAATGAATTTAGAAAGGACATAACACTCTCCATTTGAGCGGAATCCCTACTACCTCGCATTGGCTTATACTCATTTCATTTATTTTCTTTCTGACCACTGTGGGTACTTGATTTGAAGGCTCTATTCTGTACCCATTCCTTAGTGAAGATATTTCTCACACAACTAAACTTGGAGATGGAGAGAGTTTTACACTTCTAGTCATTATTAGTATGACAGAAAAATGAGTGCCAGAGAGATGAAATGTTTTGCCCAAAGATACACAGCAAAGTAGGGTAAGAGTGGGGACTAACCTGGTCCTATCTGCTCCTTGCTTTTTGCTCATACTCTTAATGTACCATTTGTCACAGTATAAGTACTTGTTAATGTGCCCTGTCTCTCCATTAGAACAAAAGCTATGCAATCAACTTTTTATCAGCCCAATGCCCATCGTATAGTAAACATTTTGTGAACAAGTGTTGAATTAGTTTTCCACTCTGTCAGGTGGAAATTAATTTGCTTCAATGTTCCACTCATTCTCTCAGTTTTCCCTTTTAGTTATTGTTTGTTTCCATTTTAAAATCTTTCTTTTTCAATTTGTACTATATTTCCATTGACTTTAATGTGACAAGGAAACAAAAAAGAAGGTTGTTAATTTATTTGGGGCCTTTCATCATCTTGGTGCATCAATTGGAAAAGGCCAAATGCAGAAGTGCTTGCCAAAACAGCTTATGTATTCCTGTCAATTTCTCCCTGCTGAAAACATTCTTCTTCCACAGCAGCCAGCAATGAAGAGGTTTGGAGCCAAAAAGCAATGAGTCTGCCTTCCTTTCCAATTGTTTCATGTTGTGCATTTGGAACCAAAAGCTAAGATTTTTTTTTTTTCCGGTACGTGGGCATCTCACTGTTGTGGCTTCTACCATTGTGGGGCACAGGCTCCGGACGCACAGGCTCAGCGGCCATGGCTCACGGGCCTAGCCACTCTGTGGCATGTGGGATCTTCCCGGACTGGGGCATGAACCCGTGTCCCCTGCATCGGCAGGTGGACTCTCAACCACTGCGCCACCAGGGAAGCCCCAAAAGCTAAGATATTTTGTTCATCTTTTGTCACCAAAAGAAGCTGTTTTACAATGCCTTTCAATGCAGGTGATTGGTGAAGTTCAAAGAACCGTTAAACGTGAATTGACCATGAAGTTTTGAACCATTTCGTCAAGTTTTCTGAAGTTGCACTGTTTCTGAAAAGGATGATCCACTTAGCAACCTTTAAAGGACAGATTCTATAAAACCTTCTAATCAAGAAGAAAACAAGTAGGCATTATGGGCGTGCAAATCCCAAACTAGACCATAGTTCCAATATCCCAATGATCAAATCCATGTGATGATATCCATTATGTAACAATAAGCATGAATCTGACAAGTGAACACCATATTGTGACTCTGAAAATAAGCAAGCTAAGTTTAATATTAGAAATGTTTTGATGCATATATACTTTTAACAATTACAAACCGTCTTCTAGGACCAGTTCCAATAATTCTATCTAACTCAAAAATATACAGCAGAGCCACCATGTTTGCCAGGACAGTGTGTATTACTTGTGTGTACATCACCCCCTGTAGTACAGTGATATGGTAGACTTAATGGCCAGAAGACAGGATCCAAAAAGCTTATCCTAAAATATTTTGGCTTTTAAATATACAATCTCTCTTCTCTCTCCATAAATATAGATATAGATATATGCATATACAGATAGACATAGATATCTCTATATCTATACGTGTATCTTACCTATATCTATACTTATACTTTTATCTTTATTTATACCTATACCTGAATAGCCCTATCTATCTATATCTATTTATCTATCTATCTCTCTATCTTGAGAACCAAGCATCCTGTTTACACTTCAACCTAGGAGACAGTACCTACTATAGTTTCAATTTATTACTATTTAAATGACCTTATAAAAAGTTGCTCATTTAAATTAAGTTGCTTATGAATTTTATTCAACACATTGTTACTTTCATCAAGAATTTAACAATAGTAAATGTAAAAGAATTGAACCAGAATTTTAATGGCAGTTATAAATAATTACATTTCTCTAAGTATTTATATTAATACATTCACCCAAATATTTTATATGTAATTTTATTATGTTTTATTATCTTTTACACCAGTAAATTTCCCCTCTCTTTGCCTTTAGCCTTAGCATTTTGAGATAAATAATTTAAAGGATAGACTTAAGAATATTGTATGGGAATGAATCACTGAAACTTGGGAGAATTAAAACTGCAACAAATAAGGTCAGTAAGCTTATAGATAAAGTCAAGAATTAATTCTTATGAACGTTAAAACTGCTGAGACTAAGTATTAACTTTATTTCTCTTCGAGTACTTAAGAACTAGAGTGTACGTTCATGTATTAACTTGCTTTGTTTTGTTTGTTGAGTCTACAGAAAGGTATAGGTTAATTTTTTGCAGTATTAAGTAAATTCTTAGTCAAATTTAAATATATAAAAATTGCCACATTAAGAAAAAGAGAACTGTATATTTCACAAAACATGTACTTGATTTTCCTCAAACCATTAATAAAGTTTTATATTTTTCCCCTTTACTAGTTTTTTGTTGCCTGTAACCTCCTAAAATTTGATGAAAGATTAATTTGATATCATTTACTATCCAATTAGATTACAAGATAAATAGGATTTTATGAATACTTAACACCTTAGTGTATTATTCAATGTTTGTAATAAACCTATGTGTCTGTGGAGAAAAAGTGAGTTGGATTAGTGATTCTATAATTGGTCTCACACCACCAGCAATGGTATCATCTGGGAAACTGTGAGAAACACAAATTATTTTCAAGATCTGTTAATTCCAGAAATCTGTCTTTATAAAAAGAAGACCCTGATGTGTGGTATTTACCTTTTTCTATGGTATAAATACTCCCACCATGGTCAGCTAGAAGATGCAAATGTAACATTCCTAAGTGCAGAGTTGGGAAGTGATTTACAGCACTGCATTTAGATGATACTGATGCACACAACAGTTTTGAAAATCACTAAGTTGAAATATGGGGAAGTGGCTAAGTTGAATTACGGGGAAATGGATAAGAGCACAGGCTTGGATGTCAAACAGATTTGGGTTTGGAGAGGTCTCTGCTACTTATTGGATTACTAATTTAGTCTTGGTCAGGTTACATTACTTCTGTAAAACATTAATTTCCTTTTCATAAACAAGGTCAATGAATGTTTCTACCTAAAGATGTGACAATCAAAGGACTTAGTTGGATTAGATTGGAGTTATGTGTAGAATTTAAGTTCTAAAGTCAGTGTTTAGGGCATAATTGTCTAAAGACCAAAATTAACTTAACAAATTACTTAGCCATGTCTGTACAACAAAGACAACCCCTTTTCCTCCACTGCAAGAAGAAATCTCTGTTTCCTCAATCAAGCACCAGATACAACACTTAGCTTGTATTTAAAGACTGTATGATATAAAAGTTACTTATTTTTAACACTAGAATAACATAGAGTACAACATAATTCTCATTCTGTGGGAGGCCCATGAACTGAATCAGCTGAGGGTGCAATCAATTCACAGCTTACACTCTTGGTTCACTCCTGGACATACTGGAATTGAAATTATTTTTAACTGTTGTTATAATTATTGCTGTTGTTGGTGTTGTGTTGTTATTTTTTTCTTTGATTCTTCTCCTTTTTAGAGAGTGCAGAGTACAAATTTTGAAATTCACTTAATTTAAATCCAGTTATTGGGACTCTTTACACTGAAGTTTTAATACAGTATGATTAATGCAGTTTCATTGCAGTTTGAATAACACATAGTAAGCCTCCCATATCTTACTTAATATTATTATGTTTTTTTGTTGGCAAATGCATCTTACACTAAATCTAGAATGAACATATTCTCAGTCATTCCTCAAAGAACTTCACCTCTCCCTGCAAAAAAAAAACTGTTGTAAAAACTGTAACAATGAAAGCATAAAACATCCAGGTTTTGCCACTCCTTGAGTAAAGTTTAACACATTTCTTAGAACTATGTCAGTTCATTTTAGTTTTACTACATTCCTACAAAGATTACGTCTATCTTACATTTCAGATTTCACCAAAAATATGCTTTTTACTATATTTCACATCAATATTCACAGCTGTACAATACCTTGTGCCAAAATAAGTGGTTCTTTTACTCTGACATTTGCTCTATTCAAACATGTGTACAAATATGTGTACCTATTCCCCCTTTGGCTTAGTTGTAAAGACATTTTCCCTTTCATCTTTCCTGATTACACAGCCCTCTAATCAATTTTGTTGCTCTCATTTCAGAGCTAAATTCAATACTTTCTATAATTCAACTCTTGTGAGAGAGTTGACTGGACTGAATGTGATGCTTTTTAGTCTGAATTGGAAGGTTTGGGGGGCACACTTAAAAAACCACTTAGTAATATAAATGTATAATGGATATTAACCTGAAAAACATTGATTTTAATCTTGATATACATTCTGAAGCTCACTAGTGTTTGAACACTTTCAGCTCCTGCGTACCTAAAAATAATAATATATTTTTCCTTGCCTCTCAAGAATCAATGAAGCATCCAATATCTATCATATTTGAGCAAAGTCAATAAACCTCAGGTTTTTAAGTCTGCTGTAATACCTGTCAGAGATAATGGCTATTTGGAAGTTTCTTGTTTGATCACTGGATTTGGCAGCTAATGATTCTCAAGAAACTGAGAGGCAAATACAACAAGGAAGCTTATGTAGTAATTAGTAGAACTTTATAATGAGATTTGTATGCATTTTATTTTATATGGAAAGACATTTAGAGATATTTGTTGATACCTAATTTCTAGATCACCAAAAGAAAAAAAGATTGTAATGATGTCTTGTAACAAAGGTGTCCTGAGGCCTATATCTTTTCAACAAGAGTGTGAAATTTTTTATTTCTGTATATTTTGTTATGATAACAGACAGCTTCCCTCTTTTAAAAAAAATATCTTTCACTAGCCATCAGGAGACTTGTATTTCCTTTTTTTTTTTTTAATTTATTTATTTATTTTTGGCTGTGTTGGGTCCTATCTCTGTGTGAGGGCTTTCTCCAGTTGCAGCGAGCAGAGGCCACTCTTCATCGCGGTGTGTGGACCTCTCACTATCACTGCCCCTCCCATTGCGGAGCATAGGCTCCAGACGCGCGGGCTCAGCAGCCGTGGCTCACGGACCCAGTTTCTCCGCGGCATGCGGGATCCTCCCAGACCAGGGCTCAAACCCATGTCCCCTGCATTGGCAGGCAGATTCTCAACCACTGCGCCACAAGGGAAGCCCCAGGAGACTTGTATTTCTAACTCCTTCACTAATTGTTTATGTTAGTGGGTAAGTCACCGCCTAACTAAAAACAATGACCTGATTCAAGACATCTGTTAAGAAAAATTTCAGATTGGTTCAAGGTGGCAGACTAGAAGGACATGTTCTCACTCCCTCTTTCAAGAACACCAGAATCACAATTAACTGCTGAACAATCATCGACACGAAGACACTGGAACTCACCAAAAAAAGATACCCCACATGCAAAGACAAAGGAGAAGCCACAATGAGATGGTAGGAGGGGCTCAATCACAATAAAATCAAATCCCATAACTGCTGGGTGGGTAACTCACAAATTGGAGATCACTTATACCACAGAAGTTCACTCACTGGAGTGAAGGTTCTAAGCCCCATGTCAGGCTTCCAAACCGGGGGGTCCAGCAACGGGAGGAGGAATTCTTAGAGAATCAGACTGTGAAGGCTAGCGGGATTTGATTTCAGGACTTCAACAGGACTGGGGAAACAGAGACTCCACTCTTGGAGGGCACACACAAAGCAGTGTGCACATCAGGTCCCAGGGGAAAGGAGCAGTGACCCCAGGGGAGACTGAACGAGCCCTACCTGCTAGTGTTGGAGGGTCTCCTTCAGAGGTGGGGTTGGCTGTGCCTCACTGTGAGGACAAGGACACTGGCAGCAGAAGTTCTGGGAAGTACTCCTTGGCGTGAGCCCTCCCAGAGTCCACCATTAGCCCCACCAAAGAGTCCAGGTAGCCTCCAGTGTTGGGTCGCTTGAGGCCAAATGACCTAATTAAACTTAAAAGCCTTTGCACAGCAAAGGAAACCATAAGCAAGACATAAAGACAACCCTGAGAATGGGAGAAAAAAATTTACCAAGGAATCATCGGACAAAGGATTAATCTCCAAAATATATAAAAGGCTCATGCAGCTCAATATGAAAAAAAACAAACAACTCAATCCAAAAATGGGCAGAAGACCTAGATAGACATTTCTCCAAAGAAGACATACAGATGGCCAAGAAGCACATGGAAAGCTTCTCGACATCACTAATTATTAGAGAAATGCAAATCAAAACTTCAATGAGGTATCACCTCACACCAGTCACAATGGGCATCATCAGAAAATCTACAAATAACAAATGCTGGAGAGGGTGTGGAATACAACTGAACACTCTTTCATTGTTGGTGGGAATGTAAATTGATACAGCCACTGTGGAGAACAGTATGGAGTTTCCTTAGAAAACTAAAAATAGAATTACCAAATGACCCAGCAATGCCACTACTGAGCATACACCTAGAGAAAACCATAATTCAAAAAGACACATGCACCCCAGTGTTCACTGCAGAACTATTTACAATAGCCAGGTCATGGAAGCAACCTAAATGCCCATCCACAGACGAATTGTAAGGAAGATGTGGTGCATATATACAATGGAATATTACTCAACCATAAAAAGGAACGAAATTGGGTCATTTGTAGAGACGTGGATTGATCTAGAGACTGTCATAAAGAGTGAAGTAAGTCAGAAAGAGAAAAACAAATATTGTATATTAACACATATATGTGGAACCCAGAAAATGGTACAGATGAACCGGTTTGCAGAGCAGAAATTGAGACACAGATGTAGAGAACAAATGTATGGACACCAAGAGGGGAAAGTGGTGGCGGGTGGTGGTGGTGGTGTGCTGAATTGGCAGATTGGGATTGACATGTATACACTGATGTGTATAAAATGGATGACTAAGAAGAACCTGCTGTATAAAAAAATAAATTAAATTTAAAAAATAGTAAATAAAAAAGAAAGAATTCTCAGATGGGAAGGATGATTAAAAAAGAAAGAAAGAAAAATTTCATAGGATTTTAGTAGTTGTTGTCACTGGGTAGAACATTTTCACTTTTGCAACCAGCTTTGAGAATGTCTCATTCATAACTGCAGAGTGACAGAATTAGTGTGGTTATAATGGAGTTAATATAGTCTTAAAATCAGTCTGACCTGGATTTGAACCCTTCCTTGGTTCTTGATAGTTATGTGATCTTGGATATATAACTTAGATTATCTGAGTTAAACTTCTTCTTTTAAAAAATATGGATAATATCATTTATCCCATATACTTGTTAAAATGATAAACAAGCAAGGTTCTGGGATACTGGTTTGCCCCTGATATTTATTTAACAGACATGAACTGTTAATTTACTTCTTTCATGTTCTGTTTGTAAGTTTTTTTTTAATTTGACGAAATGCTAGATCAAATCTTTGAATGAAAAGTAGAAGCAGAGATCTTCTGGGTAGTCAGTTAAGGAAGACAGGAGAAAGTAAATTATAAAGATTCCCAATTGTTGACTTTACTTTTGTTCTTAAGACGGTTCCTGAAGAAGGTCAGTGGAAATATTGGACTCAAGGAAATACAGTTATTACATGCATGATCTCAAGTACCTTCTGCAGCCTTTCATGGCTGATATAATCTCCTCCTTGACTGAAATTTTTACCACTCCTTCTTGCTCCTCTGCTTCTTTGCTCTTCCTGAAACATTCCAATGCATTATAATCTCACAGCTGTTGTACTTGTCTCCCTGCCTCCCACACTTTTCAAGGTATTTTCATGGCTAATTTCTTGACTTAATTCATGTTTTTTTCTCCAATATTTTCTTTTCTTAATGGTCTTCTATAAATAGCCCATTATAAATGACACTCCACTCTTCTATCCCAATACTAAATTCTAGTTATCATTAAAGTGCAGGTTTTGAGGATAAAGGCTATCTCAACTTTATATATATCAATATATTCCCTGTACCTAGGCAATCACCTGAAACAAAGTAGGTGTTCAAAAATCTATATCACATAATCATATTTTCATAAATAATTATATAACAGTGGAGGAATTGGGGGCAGATACATCATTTGTTTATGTGTTTGTGTATGTATATATGCATACCTGCATGTATTTATTTGCCACTGTGGACTAAATACAATCTGGCTTGATATACACTCTTTATCAAAAAAAAAGGAAATCATTTATTTAGGTGTAATCTACATATCATAAAACTCTCCCTTTCTAAGTGAACTTTTTAATTAGTTTTAAAAATACATATATCCAACACCATAATTAATAAATAGATGATTTCCATTACCTCATAAAGCTCCCTTGTAGCTCTTCCCAGTTAATCCCTACTCTATGCCTGGTTTCATGCAACCACTGATCTCTTGACCCTATGGATGGTATTTTTCTTTTAAGGAAACCCATATAATGGAATCATACAGTATGCATTCTTCTAGGTCCAGTTTCTTTCAATCAAGCCTACCATTCTTGAAATGTATCCACATTTTTGTGTATATGTAATTCATTACTTTGTATTGCTTAGTAGTGTTCCAGGGCATCAGTATTCTACCTTTGTTTTCAAAGTTCATTTGTATTATATCATGTATTAAGATGTCATTCGTTTTTAAGGTTGAATAATATTTGATGTTTGTATATAACACATTTTGTTTATTCATTCATTCATTGATGAAAATTTGCATTGCTTGCACTTTTGGGGTTTTGTAATAATGTTGCTATGAAGAATAGTGTACAAACATATGTTTAAGTCTCTGCTTTTAATTATTACTGAAGCATTTAGTAATTCTATGTTTAATTTTTTTGAGGAATTGCCATACTGTTCTCCATAGTAGCTATACCATTTCACATTCCCACCAGCAATGCACAGGCATTTCAGTTTCTCCATGTCCTTGCCAACACATGTTACTTTCAAAAATCAACAAACAAACAAAAGCCATCCTAATGGGTATGAAGTGGTATGTCATTGTGGTTTTAATTTGCTTTTCCTTAATGATTAGTGATCTTGAGCATCTTTTCTTTGTCTTATTTGCCATTTGTATACCTTCTTTGAAGAAATGCTTCCTCAACTCCATGGCCCATTTTTATAATGGGTTGCTTTGTTGTTGTTGTTCTTGACTTTTAGGAGTTCTTCATATATTCTAGATATTAATCCCTTATCAGTTATGTGATTTGCAATTTTTTTCATCCTGTGGGTTCTCTATTTTTGTGTGTATGGTATGAGGTCAGAGTCAATGCTTGTTTGTTTTTTTTCCCAGCTAAATTGCAGATTTCTTTTTACTTTCCAAAAACACTTCAGTACGTATATTGTTACCTAGTGATCAATATAGATTTATTAATTCTATGTAAAATTTACACACACTGAAATGCACACATTTATGTTTGCTTAGTTTTGGCAAAGGCATGTACCAGTGTAAATACAACCTATTATGATATAGAATGTTACTGTGATCCAGCAAGATTCCCTGATGTTCTTTCCCAGTCAGTTCCCACAATCTTGCCCCCAGATGTAACCATAATCACACTTTTTTTTTAACCATAAATTTGATTTGACTGTTCTAGAGCTTTAAAAATTTTGAGGAAAAAAGACAGTATGCACTCTTTTGTGTAAGGTATTTTTACCACTTAGATTGATACATGACTTTCAGATTCACCCATGTTGTTACATATAATCAATAGTCTGTGCCTTCATAACAATGAGTAATGTTTCCTTCTGTGAATATCTCTGTATCTAAATGGAAACTTGGGACAGTTCAATTTTGGGGCGTCTATAATCACTTTGTGCAATTCTTCTTTTATTAACACATATCTATTTCTTTGGGATAAGAAACTAAATTTTGCATTTCTGGTCATAGGCTAGGTATATTTTTAATTCTATAAGAAACTGACAGAACTTTTTTCAAAGCAGTTGTCCTTTTCAATATTTGTATAAACAATGTATAATAGTTTCAGTTTCTCCACATTTGGTGTTATTATTACATTGTTAAACTTCGTCCATCTGACATCCTAGGAGGTGTGTAGTAGTATCTCATAGTGGTTTTATTTACATTTCTATCATGAATAATAATATTGAACACTTTTTCTGGTGCTTGTGGTCCATGCTTACATCCTTTTTACTGAATTGACTATTCAAATCATTTGCTTATGTTTTTACTAGATTTTTTCCACCATTTTATTATTGAATTGAAAGAGTTTTTCATATACCCCAAATAAATTCATTTCACCAATCCTCCCAGGAAACACTTTATAGATGATCAAGGAGATTTTTAGTGCAAAAAGAAAAATAAAAGTGTACTACTCTAGAATTAATAATTAATCTGAAGGATCTATAACATTTTGAGTGGATGAATATAAAAATTTATTTACTTTGGAATTTTAATATTAGCAACAGCAGGATGAAGCACAAGCAAAATAACAACAAAAACAATGAAACCCAAATTATTTCATTTTATGTAAAGTAACTTTAGTTTTTATTCAAATTGTCACCTTATTTAATGCTTATAAACAATATTTTTGTATAATGACATATGGAGGAATCCTCTTCAGCTGTGTTTTATTTATTGCTTTCCCACTAATAAAAACTATCATTTATTAATTTCTAATGCCAACTATTGTTTTAAGCATGTACATTATTACTTATTACAAATAACAACGTTTTACCAATAGGTGTTCAATGAGTAAAAAATTGCTCCATTAATATAAGAACACTATTATTTATTTCTCATGAACTTAATCCTCAACTTGCCTTGCAATCTAGTTATTGGATTCTAAATTATGTTTATTGGTTTTATTTTATATGCGAGCAATAATCTTATAAATACATTAAAGTTTACAATCACTGTTTACATGGCCTAAATTGCTGTATTTTTTCCAGTCTTTGGAAATTGATCCTCTAATTATGGGATAATTACTATTCAGTGATAGGTTAATTATAGAGTAATTGCTAAGTTATTATTGAGTAATAACATTGTAACACCATGAAATTACAGGGTAGATAAATGCATGCCAATTTTTACATACTAAAGCACAGTACAAAAAATCCAATAATTATATTTCATCACATTTAAGGAAAGCATACACTAAATCACACTAATCAGTTTTCAGTATTCATGTATATTAACAAAATTGTTTCAAAGCAAAGCCTTTATTTTCTGGTGAAAGCAAGTAGCTTAATTTTTGTGGAAAAATTAGTGTTGGAGACAGAGTGTATGATAGGAGTTTATGTTTTCTCTTTCAATATCACTGTGCATACTACCTTTCATATTTAAGTAATCACAAATGAGATTTCTTAGGGAAAAAAGTGCTATTATTTTAAATGTAATTAGAATTCTATCATTCTAATTTATATACTAAATTTACATACATATTCCCTCTTATATGAAACAAATAAGCCTGCTTCTGTGGGAGGAATAGATTTTGAAACTTCAATTACATACTTTTGTATGGCTTCAGTGTCAGTGTCATAAAAGACAAAAAATTCTTGGGGAAATTATTCTAAATTAAAGAAGAATTAAACCCATGACAAGTAAAAGTAATAAAAGATTCTAGCTTAGGTCCTGGTCATAAAAAATAACAGGTATATGATATTATTGAGAGAATTCAGGTTATATATTAAGTAAAAGTATTTCATACATGTTAAGCTTGCTGATTGTGTTCATTATATTGTTTTATGTTGGAGGGTATACTTGTTTGTTAATAATATATGCTTTACTATTAACCACGATGCTCTACCACTCCAGGAAAAATATGTGTCTATACACCCATACACACACTTAAGCTCACACACACTTAATGGAGACACAGGAGAGGGAGGGAAAGAAGGAGAAAAAAAGAGAGAGCAAAAATAACAAAACCTTGACAAGAAAGAGAAAAATATATGAATGATAAATACATAAATGCTCACTGTAGTATTCTTGCAACTTTTTTATTGAAATATAGTTGATTTACAATGCTGTGCTAGTCTCTACTGTACAGCAAAGTGACTCAGTTATACACATAGAAACATTCTTTTTTATATTATTTTCCATTATGGTTTATCACAGGATATTGAATGTAGTTCCCTGTGCTATACATTAGGACCTTGCTGTTCATCCATTCTAAATGTAATAATTTGCATCTACCAACCCCAAACTCCCAGTCCATCCCTCTCCCTGCCCCCCTCCCCTTTGGCAACCACAAGTTTGTTCTCTATGTCTATGAGTCTGTTTCTGTTTTGTAGATAAGTTCATTTGTGCCATATTTTAGATTCCACATATAAGTGATCTCATATGGTATTTGGTTTCTCTTTCTAAATTACTTCACTTAGTATGATAATCTCTAGTCACATCTATGTTGCTACAAATGGCATTATTTTGTTCTTTTTTATGGCTGAGTAGTATTCCATTTTATATATGTACCACATCTTCCTTATGCATTCATCTGTTAATGGACATTTAGGTTGTTTCCATGTTTTGGCTATTGTGAATAGTGCTGCTGTGAACATAAGGGTGCATATATCTTTTTGAATTACAGTTTTCTCCAGGTATATTCCCAGGAGTGGGATTGCTAGATCATATGGTAATTCTATTTTTAGTTTTCTGAGGAACCTCCATACTGTTTTCCATAATTACTCCACCAGCTTACATTCCCATCAACAGTGTAAGAGGGTTCCCTTTTCTCCACACCCTCTCCAGCACTTGTTATTTGTAGACTTTTTAATAATGACCATTCTGACCAGTGTGAGGTGGTACCTCATAGTAGTTTTGATTTGCATGTCTCTAATAATTAATGATGTTGAGCATATTTTCATGTGCCTACTAGCCATCTGTATGTCTCCTTTGGAGAAATGTCCACTAACGTCTTCTGTCTATTTTTCGATTGGGTTTGTATTTTTTGTTGTTGAGTTGTATGAGCTGTTTGTATATTTTGGAGATAAAGCCCTTGTCTGTTGCATCATTTGCAAATATTTCCTCCCATTCCATAGCATGCCTTTCTGGTTTTATTATGGTTTCCTTTGCTGTGCAAAAGCTTGTAATTTTGATTAGGTCCCATTTGTTTATTCTTTCAACTTTTTTTATTATTTATTTTATTTTTATTTATTTATAGCTGTGTTGGGTCCTCGTCCCTGTGCGAGGACCTTCTCCAGCTGTGCAAGTGGGGACCACTCCTCATCGCGGTGCGCGGGCCTCTCACTATCACAGCCTCTCCTGTTGCGGAGCACAGGCTCCAGGTGCGCAGGCTCAGCAATTGTGGCTCACGGGGCCAGCTTCTCCGTGGCATGTGGGATCTTCCCAGACCAGGGCTAGAACCCGTCTGCCCTGCATTGGCACACAGACTCCCAACCACTGCGCCACCAGGGAAGCCCCTCTTTCAACTTTTTAAGTTTAATTTTTTAATACAAAGTTATGGATATAGTCTAGACCATGACTTGATAAATCTTAGAACTGCAAAAGAAGACAATAAATGAGGAAACCAAGATGTTTCATGTATAACTACCATATCAGAGATGAATCAGAGGGTGCCTAAATATGCAGCGTTCTTTGTTTAGACTTGTTTTGTCATATGTTGTAGTACATCCCTTAATTTGACTCAAGTTCCTTCCTGTATTCCACATACATGCACAAACTTCATACCTACACAGTAATATATGTAATAGTTGTGGATATACACATATAATGTCAATTTTTCTTTGAACAAATAGTTGTTGAGTTTGGTAGAAGAAAATGCATATGCATGTTTAAGGTATTTCACTTCCCCTCTGTCTTTTTCTAATTTTCGTATTTCTTTTGAGACTAAATTAACCCCCTACTGAAATACACAGACACCACCCCAACACACATACACACACACACGAGAGAGAGAGAGAGAGAGAGAGAGAGAGATTAAGAGAGAGAGAGATCTAGAAAGAACACTCAGCAAACCACCTGTGTCTTGAAAGAAGTAACATGTCAGCTTTATAATATCACTAAAAATATGAGTCCCAAATTATAAAGAAATGTAATACTTTTAAGTTGAATTAGCTCTAGCCAAATCAAATTTTGGAGATTCAACCAGTTTTTTTTTCTTTTAATTCTCATGGTGTCATTCAAATCAAAGAGAAAGTCTGGTTTCTGAATAATTTTGTATTCATTACTTGATATAGATATTCATATATTGTGGGAAAAATACATCATAAAGTTGACTTTCTACTGAAAAATATTTTCAGAAGAAAATAAAAACTTGAGAAGAGTTTTGAAAAAGCAGCAAATGAAATGAAACTCATTTATTGAAAAAATAACACTGTCTGATAATACAATCATAAGCATTATAGAGAGTATTATCCATCCAACCTCACATCAAATTTCTTACATTGGAAGATGAGAGACATGCTTGGTTTTTATGTAAAAACTTCAATAGTGAACTTAATTATAAAATATTAATGATGCTAATTTTACTGCCCCATCACTTAGCAATTATCTTGCTACCAAATACATATTCAGTTTCTATCAATTTTTCCAATTCATAGTAACAATGTTTTTAAAGAAAATAGGACAGTTTTTCAAATTAAAACTTCCCCATGTAAGATAGAAATGATAAGATCCATTTTTTATTCTTTAAAGGCAAGTTCTTCACAGTAAATGTGATGTCCTGAATAATTAGTAATTACTATTAAATATCATTGTTAATATTCTTATTTAAATGATTATAAAATACACATTCAATGTTATGTGGCCTTATGAGATTAATTTGATTCTCTTTTGAAAATAAAATTACTTATTAGTAATATTAACTATCCAAGTTCTATTTCTTCTTTAATATCTCTGTCACTTTTTTACTACACAGACACAAAAATCTTATTATTTTACCCTCCTGCTATATATCTTATGCATACGTAGCCTCTTTTCTTCATCAACTCAGCAATAATAAACTGATATTTTAATTTATTATTTTAAAATAATTTAATTAAAATCATCTTGTTAGCATTGCAAAAACTTTTAGGAATGTATTCTATCTAACAAACTATATTATTTTCCATTCAAACATATTAATCTTGCACATACCACAGAGAATGCTAGAAGGAACTTAATGTGTGTGAATTCTATGAATTTGTCAGCTCTGTGCTGTCATAGATCTTTTAAAGTTCTTCCAAATACTGTATTTTCTGTGATATATATATATATAGAGAGAGTTGTTCAATTTTGGATTTATCCATTAACCAAAAATAAACACCAACTCTGTGTGTGTATGTATATACATATATTCTCACATTCCCACATACATACATACATGTTCATATATAAAATATATTTTCTCTGTATTAATAAACACCAGAAACTGGAGATCTTTTAGATAAGATATGAAGTTTATAAAATTTTCAACCAGGGCAAAGTATCTTTCAAGAATGATTAAGAGGTCTTCCCTGGTGGCACAGTGGTTGAGAGTCCGCTTGCCGATGCAGGGGACACGGGTTCGTGCCCCAGTCCAGGAAGATCCCACATGCCGTGGAGAAGCTGAGCCCGTGAGCCATGGCTGCTGAGCCTGCGCATCCGGAGCCTGTGCTCCGCAGCGGGAGAGGCCACAACAGTGAGAGATCCGCGTACCACAAAAAAAAAAAAGAATGATTAAGAGAAAACTAACCACATCATTATTAGTAACACTTGCACCCAATCATAATTTTTTGCAAATTTCCAATCAAAATTTGATTAAGTTGTTTCTGTTAAGTCAGAAAAAGAGCCCAAATACACTGAAAATGCTTACTTGGATGTCAACTTTTTTCAAATTTAAAAAATAAAGTCATTCAATTTAGAGGAAATTATGTCAAACATCTTTTGCTCTTTCTTTGAGGATATCAAAGTTTTTCCCATCATACAGAAAGGATATGTAGATCTGTCCTATTCATTTTTCTGCAATCAGCAGTATACTAGGCAGCACAGCAATGAACAACCAAAAAACATATAAGACATAACACCACCCTCTAAGAAATATAATTCATTTGGGGAAATACCATAGAGAATGCATTATAATTAGTCTTTAGATGTTCATAAAAGTTTAATTGGTGGTTTATAAAATTTTTATCATTTTTGAATATTTTTGAATTCCTAATAAATGTTTAGGTAGTATCTATTTTATATTCCTCAGTTTATGAATGTGGAAAGAGACCCAATAACTCTCTACAATCACACAGCCAGTTATCTACTGGCTAAGCTAAGGCAAAAACTTAGGACTCTTGAATCCTGGGCAGAATGCTTCCAGTTATATTGCTCTGAGATATGAATAGCATCAAAAATAAATTCTGTGTAGATGCTTTTGTTAATGCTATTGTTAATATTCATAACAGGAAATAAAAACTGATAAATTAATGAAATTCTTTTGTCTAGTATAGTTACATATTTGTTTAATAAAGCAAAGCCTCATTCAAGATAAAAATTATTACCGTCCTTATTAGAATTTTTAAATAATGAAAGTCTCTCAACAGAGTAAGACATCCTAAAGGATGAGGACTACGTCCACTTCTGAATTTTAGCCTCAACACATGGCACAAGTAAAATATAAATATTTGTTAGGCAGCACTGCACTCTTGTCTAAGACTGACTGACTCCTTATAATATTCAAACACACAAAGTATTCATTTGCTTTCACCAATAAGTATAATTAGTTTTGACACGCTAAACGAAGTTGTGCTTGCTTAGTTATTTAGGTAAAATATTTCTTCCATGAATTAGCAGAATAAATGTTAACTATGCTTTGCTATATGTAACCCAGAAAGGAAAATTTATCAGTAGGTGAAAGAGGTATTGCTTGAATTGGGTGATTTCATCTGCTTCATAGTGAAGTATGTTTGGGATTTTAGTAATAAAGAATTATTCTTTTAATAAAAGATATCTACTTCTGCACAAGAGCAAGCATCATATTAATCCATGTCCATCATGCTTGTCTCTGTGTCAGATCAAGAATCAACCTGATCTTAATAATCACCCTAATCTATATAAGGTAGGAAAATAACAGGTTTTGGAGATCTCGACTCTAATTTTTTCTCTTCTTTTACTAGCTACTAAATAACTTCATCTCTTTGAGAAACAGTTTCCATATAAAATGGAGAAAATAAACCTACCTTTTTTATAATTTATGTAAATCTTATATAATGGTTTTGATCAGGAGATAAGAAAATAAATCATGGCCTATGTGGTGTAAATAGCTGAACAATGATGGTAAAGGGAGTGCAAAAAGCAAAACTTGTTGCTACATTAAACAAGATTTTTTTTTTGCTTTCTGTACAAGTTTTGTGATCTATATTTGAGAGACACAGTGATAGAGTTGGGGAATGGGAAAACTGGTCCATGTAGTCACCTTGTGACACTAGGCAATTTTTAAAACATCTCTAAGCAGCATCGAGAAAAAAATGGTTATAAAATAAATGAAAAATCCACTGTGAGATTTAATTAGATAATAATGCATGTAAGCAATTTAAAAATTGATACAGAGCTGGCAAATGAAGGATTGTTTGTTTTTTCTTGTATTTTTCCTATGTTTTAGTTTATTTTAGATCTACAAAGTGATAATGTTTTGTAATTCAAATAAAATTAGTACTCAAATTCTGACCTTGAAGAAGATAAGAAATCCATTTTACTTTTTTGTCTCTCTATTGAACATGATATGTCCTATCACTTGATGTGTCTGTGCAGTACTGATTCAGTGAATGTTAATGCTGACAAATAATTATAAAGCAAAATTTTTAAATAGCTTAGTTTCCAGAAAATGCACCCTATTTGAGAATAACATTTTGGATCAAAAAGTATCTTAAATATATTCATGATATTATTGAATAAAAAATGATGCTGCCAATTCATAAGAGGTGGTTGAAAGATTAAACTGTATTGTTGACAGTGTCCTAGTCCATTTGGCCTGCCATGCAAATTACCATAGATTGGATGGCTTAAACAATAAACATTTATTTCTCACAGTTCTGAAGGCTGAGAAATTGAAGATTAAGCTGCTTGCAGGTCTAGTGTGTGGTGTGGGCCTGCTTCCTTGTACATAGATGACTGTCCTCTTGTTGTATCCTCACCTGGCAGAGAGCAGAGGTAGAGAAAGCAAGTTCTCATGACTCTTTATAAGGACACTAATCCCATTCATGGAGGCTCTACCCTCATGACCTAGTTATCTCTCACTTCTGAATACCATTACATTGGGGTTAGGATTTCATCATATAAATTTGAGGAGAGACACAAACATTAATTCTATAACATATAGCATCAAAAAACTAAGACAAAACAAATAGAAGCAAAAGCTAATAAAGGGAATATATTTTGGTAAACCATTTTCCTCCTGGACTCAAAAGGCTCAACTGTGGAGTTGAATGGAATAAAATCAGCCTTCATACATAGTAAAATCTATTTTGAAATAATATAAATTGCCCAGAAAAATCTCAAACCGTATGATTGCATTGTTATATAAAGTTTCTAAGACCTACAGATGACAGGCAGAAGTTAAACAAGTATCCTTTCCTTCAGTAAAATAATATCACAGGTGACATCATCCTAATCCTTAAATTACTTCTACAAATACTTTTTCAATGACAGTATGTTGCACACACGATCAAATGTAACCACACAAAGAGGTGGCAACTGAACATGAGCAAGAACTTTAGAAATGAGAACAAAGAGATGTATAGAAATTATAAATATTGGAATTGTCAGACTCAGACTGAAGATAAAAACATGTATTTATACATTAAAGGAGATAAAACCTTCAACAACTGGGCAGAGTACAAGAAACAATAAAA
Source organism: Mesoplodon bidens (assembly GCF_964165515.1). NCBI lineage: Eukaryota > Metazoa > Chordata > Mammalia > Artiodactyla > Ziphiidae > Mesoplodon > Mesoplodon bidens. The sequence continues at coordinate 96,159,796 of NC_138164.1, forward strand.
AGGGACTTAAACATATTGAAGAAAAAATCTTTATAGAATTTATTGCAGCGAATAATATAATAATCTAAAACAAGGGCTCAATGAACATACTTAACAGCAGATTATACAAAATGAAAAAGAAATAATGAAATGGAAATTTTGCCAGAACAAACAAGAGCTGAATGCAGCATTTGGAGACAGAAATTTGAAACATTTTGTATAGGAGAAAAGAAACAAAAAGGATATAGAAGCAGTAGCATATGTTTCAGAAGAAAATTCGAGTTTCAGAAGTAGAGAAGCATGTTAATGAGAGAGAAGTAAAATAGGAGGTAGCATTAGAGAATTTTTCAAAATGCATGAATAGTATTAGCCCATTGTTTCAAGAATTTTATGATGTTAAGCAAGGTGAATGCAAAGAAATCTATACATAAGCTATCAAAATAAAACTAGAGAAAACCAAAATCAGGCTACCCATCCATACTGGGCAGGAGTCCTACAGGAGTGTGACACTGAGAATGGGTGTTGGTAGGATACAGAGGCAGCGCCCAGAAACCAGTCCAGCTGGAAAGAAGCTTTGTACTGCAGCCAGAGCCTGTGAGTGGTCAAGAGGCCGCTGGTGCGGGATGGCATCTCGTGTTCCCTGAAAGTTCAGACAAGGAAAAGACAGTGCCCTCAGACGTGGCCAGCTAGGGTCTGCGGAGCCTGGACCAGTCTTACCTCCTGCCTTGTAGGACACTGGGGGCTGTTTGGAGGGGAACTGTGGCAGCACGTCTGACCTGCCTGCACCAGATTCCCAGGTTCTGCCTGTCCTGCTCCTGCTGTTGGTTAAGGGCCAAGGGCAAGTGCTGCCGGGTCTCTGTGCAGGGATGAATCAAAGTGTACCAAAGCAGTCTGGGCCCAGGGTGCTATTTATTGCCTTTCAGACCCCTCTGCCTTCCCAGCTGTGGGACCAGAGCCTTCCCCAGACCCCTGCAAATGAAACCAAAAGTCCACCTGCTGTGTTCATTCCTTCCTCTCCTTCAAAGTACTTAGCCTTCTCTAAGGCCTTGTGTGTGTCCTGTTTGTATGTTTTGTGTTGGTGAATGAGGTCAGGTTTGTCAATTTTTGATAAATAACATAAAAGTGTACAAAATATCATTGGTAGTGGCAAAAAAAAAAAAAGAAGAGGAGGAAACTAAGACATACAAATTGAAAACTATTATGTGATTTCAATTATATGAAATATCTAGAATAGGCAAATTTATAGGACAGAAAATAGATTAGAAGTTACTAGGGACAAGGGGAGAGGGAGGAATGAGGAATTATTGCTTAATGGTTACAGAGTTCCTGTTTAGATTGATGAAAAAGTTTGGAAATAGTGTTGACGGTTTCATGCCATTGTGAATGTAATTAATGCCACTGAATTGTACACTTAAAATGTCTAATATAGCAATTTTTATGTTATGACATTTCACCACAATAAAAATATACATAATAAAAATAGTCCTATAAATATTTCTATAATTATCTGTAATTTAAAATCTTGTCACAATAAAAACTCAGAGCTTCATTGTCAAGTTCTGCCTAATATTTAAGGAATAAATAATGTCAATGATACTGATTTACATATTCTTCCAGAAAAGAGAGCAACAAGGTATATTCTCCCATCATTTATAAGCTAACATAACCTTGATCCTAAAACCCAGCAAAGACTATAAAACACACACAAAAATTCATTCTAATGTCACTCATAAAATTAAGTAAAAAATCCTATCTCAAATATACAGAGTAAATATGACAAATATATAAAATAAAATGCATCAAGACCAAGTTAGAGTTATCATAGATACACAAGTGTTTATTTAAATAGGGAAGCAATACATAGAATTCACCACATAAAAAGAATAAAGAATATAAAATCATGTGAACACACATAATACATGGGAAACAATCTTACAGTAACTAGGAATAGAATAGAACTTTCTTATTCTGGTAAAGAATAACTAAATAATAATTCCATCAATAACCATAGATGATATGGTTGTGTAAGCAAACCTGAATGTAAAAGATAGAAATAGAAATATCTTTTATAACATAAGAAAGTATCTTCATTAATCAGGACAAGGAAATAAAATCCATAAAGAAAATTTTGATAAATTTGATTAAAAATCAAGAATTATCTCTCCAGGTAACACCATTAGAATCACTCAAATACATGCAAGAAGGTATTTGCAACATATTTGCTAATAAAGAAATCATACACTAATATATAAATTGATATGCATAAATTCCTTATACATCAGTTAGGGAGACAATGGAAAACCCAATAGAAAACTGGGCAATAGACTTAAACATGTACTTATGAAAAGCAGAACTATAAATGGTCAATAAATATAGGCAAAAACTTCTCATAAAATTCATATTTACAGTGATATGCCACCTATTAAAATAGATAAAAACAAATGACAATGCCAAATGTAGATTATGATATATAACAACAAGTACTCTCATCCATGGATCTATAGCTGATGGGTGGGTAATTATCCTAACTATTTTGGAAGATAGTTTGATATTGTCTAGTAAAATTGAAGATACACTTAATCCTATATTGTTTCAATCCTACTACAATGTTTACCCTATAAAACCGAATGTAATTTTGTACCATCATACATAAACAAAAATAACCAAACCATATTATTTATAATAGTTCCTTAATAGAAATTATCTAAAAACTCAAGAATAATATAATTAATTAATAAATAGTGGTATATTAATCCAGATACATACAATACAACATAAAAATGAGTAATTATTACTACAAGGAACCCAGTGGATAAATCTTGAAAACAAAGGATGAAGAAAAGAATACAAGCAAAAGAAAATTCCTAATGTTTGATATAATTTATGTAAACTTTAAAAATAGGTAATACTAATTGGATGAAGGTGGTCAAAATGTATATACTTTCAGTTATAAGATCAATGAGTACAATATGATGTACAATGTACAATGTATAATATGAGTAGTATAACCAACACTGCTGTATGTTGTACATGAAAGCTGTTAAGAAAGTAAATCCTTCTCATCAAAAGGAAAACTATTTTTTTCTTTTATTTTGTGTGTGTGTGTGTTTGTATATACATACATACATATATATATATATATATATATATATATATATATATATGATGAATATTCACTAAACTTGTGATAATAGTTTCATGATATATGCAAGTCAGATAACTATGCTGTACACCTTAAACTTATACAGTGCTGTATGTCAATTATCTCCCAATAAAATTAGAAGAATAATTAATTAAAAATAGGGAAGACTAAAAGAATCGGTTTAAGGATGAATAGTTAAGTCATAATATTGTAGAAAACAAACAGATTAAGTAGTATAAAACTAAGGATATGGAAGAAGGAGAGGGTATGTTGAGATGGACATGAAAAGAGGTTTCTGAGATGTTAGTAATGTTCTTTTTCTTGGATATTATTATATGAGTATTCTCTTTATAACAATTTATTAAGCTGTACATTTATGTTTTTTACACTTTTCCATGCATTGTACTTCACAAAGAATAAAAAGATAGGCACACAATTACACATTCTACTTATACATATCAGTGTGTGTGTGTGTGTTGTGTAGTGTGTATCAAGCCATTACAGGTAGCAGATTCTGAAAATCATGAGGTAAATGTCATTGTTTTAATTTGGACAGTTCTTAAAGTGATACATGACTGAATTAAATTTGAATCATAGGTAAAATATGTCCTCTTTTATCAGATATGTCTCATTTTTCACTAGTCAGGGAATTCTGTTCACTCCTGAGCATGAAAATGTTTTTCTCTTGATGTTCTGATTTCAATGAAAGGCAAACACCGTGTTTATAACCCCAACCCATTTAACCCATCATTTCTGACTTCTTCCAGTATCTTGCTCTCATACTCTTAACTTGCTCTTACACTGTTCCAAAGTCAGTTTGTTTGCCTGTATATTGTCTATGTGACATCTCTGACCTGTTTTCTACTCCAATTGCCATTCTGAGTTCAAATTCTCACCACCTTGTTACCAACCTCATACTGCTTGCCACACAGCAGGCCAATAAATCGAGAGACAAGTTGTTGGGGCAAGGAATAATGACTTTATGTGGAAGCCAGCAGACTGAGAAGATGGTGGACTAGTGTCCCAAAGAACCATCTTACCTGAGGTAGAACTCAGGATTCTTTCTAAAAGGGGAGGGGGTGTGGCTGGTTGTTACAAACTTCTTGGTGCTGGAATCCTTTGTTTTTGCAGCTGTCCTGGTAAGTCTGGTCACAATGTTCCTATAAGCCTCCAAGAAAACAATTACTATTATCTGTTCTGCAATATTTTATCTGTATGAAAGGAAAAGTGTTATACCTTTAAAGGTCAGAGCCTTGAGAATGAGCTATCCTGTATATTTCAGGCTATAGGCAACATTCTTTTACACAGATGCAGAGCCAGCATGACTAAGCACAGGCAGCAGAGCACAAAGGTTAGAGCTAAAGGAATAGATCCAATATGAATCATTTTATTAAAATTAATATTAATAACATTCATCCTTAAAAAACTTCATCTTATTGAACTTTATTTAATCCTTATATCATCCCAATAATGTTGTATTTACAAGTCAGAAAAATAGTCAAAGAAATATTAAGTAAATTACCCAAATTCACACATTTGGTAAATGATAGAGCTGGGAATCAAACCCAAAGCTCATGCTCTAAGTAGTATGGTTTATTCTTTCTATGCTTTCAAAATAAGGTAAAATAAAATAAGAAAGTTTTTATATAATGAGTGTCGTCTGGTACTCACAATCCTCCATGATCTGGCTCGAGTCTATAATTTCAGCCTTGTCTCCAACTATGTCCTTTCAAATAGACTCTATTCATAATATAAGTTATATCCTCTGTGCTTTTCTGACAACGGTCCTTTTCCACCTGTCCATCTCATCTCAAGTCTCCAGTGAAAATGCCTTCTCTCTGTTAAGGCCCTCTGCACATGTGATCACCTCTGTGAATCCTTCAATGACTTACCAGTAAGAATCATCTCTCCTTGCACTGTCCTTCCCTAGGACTCTGTAGTGCCTTTACAACATTCTTTTTTAATTTGTGCATGTGTCATTGCCTGGATTTTGGAACATGGCCTGCGAAAACCTTCCTGATGTGCCGCCTGCCTCTTTCTCTGGTTTCCTCTTCACCCTACATATGTTCACTTTATTAGATCCCAATGTACTGATTTCTTGCTGATCCTCCAAGGCAGGTCTTTTCCCTCTGAGCCTTACATTAACCTCTTCTTTTCACTCCTCCAATTCCCATCATCCTATCCTTACCTTCCCACTCCTATGGAGAATGCAACTTCGTCAGACCTTGAAACAAACTATATTTTTCCAGGCAGCATTCCTTCTGATCCCTAAACCTAACAATGGCCCCCTCCCTTCCTATATACTCCCATGACCCTTCGTATTATGCCTTCACAGATTTTTATCTCAACTTGTATAAAGTACACTAATCTGTGGAATTGTTTATTTTCTTTCTTCCTCACTATACAATAGTGGCATAAGAGTAGAGACCACATCTTTTCCCCTCCTTCTTCTAATTCAGTCCTTAGTGCCCAGCCCATGTCAGGCCCATAGTAGTTACTCAGTAATATTTCTGGAATGGCCAGTAATATTTCTTCAATAGACATGTGCAATGATGTCTTCAGTAGCACCCTGAAATGTAGGGGCTCATAAATAGATTTTCATAATGAGAAGAGCACACTGTCTAAAAATTCAGGTAAGGTTTAAGCAGAATAGAATTGTTCCTTTATAGGTTTAAAACTGATCTGATCTCAGTTGCTTTCTAAGTAATGGAAAATATGCAGGCTTATCTAAATGGGATAGGACTATCTATCTAAATGCTGTTACATAGAGGGCAATCTCCATGCATCAGGTTTTATTTATCCTGTCTGAGATATGGCTCCTCTGGTAAGGAAACATAAAGTTTATGCATCATTCTATTTCTCTTTTTATCCAATTTTCCTCCATCCTGTTTTTATCTACATTTCATATATTTGCTAACATCTGCCTGCTTCTCTTTTCACTGTCACTTACTCAGCTATATAATCTTTATCGCACTGTAATAATTTTAATACCTTCCATATGTAACTTGCAGGACCTGCTCATCAATTACAGGATTTGTGCCTCTGACATATTTGTATTAATACCATTTTTTCCATCCTGGTTTCTCTACCTGTCTTTTCCTTTTTGTGCCCCTCTATCTTATCTGCCAGCTGGTGTTTTACTAATGTTTTTCAGTCTTTTCTGCCTTTCAGAATAATCGAGATATCTCCTCTTTCCTTGTAAATTTTCCAGCAGTGTGTTTCTAATAGTTGAAGCTCAGTCACAGGCATTTTAACTTGAGGCCTTAGGGTGAAACTGGCAATAGAACCATATACTCTTAAAATGGTCTTGAATACAGCCTCAGATACACTGGAGATTCATGGGCGGGGCTTCCTTTGTTGTTCCAAATTCAGTGGTGTCTTTTGTTTTTTAAAAATATTCTTTATTAGCCATTCATATGACATCTTTTTTTCTAAAACTACACTTAAACAGTATTTAATTGGAGTCTGTTCCCTTTTGCCCCATTTTTCCTTTTGACCCATTTCTCTCTCTCTCTTTTTTTTTTCTTAAGGAAATATGTTTTCTGCACTGGCATAGAGTGATACAAATAGCACTCTATTAGTTTCAGAAGAGGCATGACTTTTACAATTTCAAGAAAAAAAATTAGAACGATTCTAATAAACTCTGTCCCCTCTAGGACTAACAAAGTCTAATACTTCAAGAAAATGATAAGGAAATAAATACATTTTCATCTCTTAGGAAAAGCATCAATAATTACAATTTATGACCAGATTCTATGTATGGAATATAACTGCATTGTAGGGAAACTCAGATAAAATATGGTTCAAATGTAAGCAAATGAGAATTGAATGAAGCCTCTGACATAATAAATCTAATAGCCAAGAAATGCCAAAGACCCAAAGTTTACCATTCATGTGGAACTAGGCTCAAATAAGGATCCTCGAAAAGTCACAGTTGAATTGTGGGTGTCAAGAAAGTTGTTCATCGTGCCTTTAAAACTGGGAAAAGGTTGATCTGCATTGAGCAAATAGAAATCACTGAGAGCTCTGGAAGAAAAAATAAATTTGACAAAGTCAAAAATATTCTAAAAGTTCCTTCTCACCTTTATTCTCCTGGTCCCCCCTTCCATTTCATTCTTACTTTCTTCTCCTCTCCTCTACCTCCTCTTCCTATTCACTCTCTGTCTCTGTCTCTTTCTGTTTCTCATTGGTTAGAGTGTTACCAAGCTCCATCCAATTTTAATTTCTGGGAAACTTACTTTTCAAAGCCATCTACCGTAAAGTATAAGCTGAGAACTAAACCCAAAGGAATTTTCATACCAATGCAGTTGATTTCCCTTGGAATAAGAGGCAATGTTATGTTAAGTTTAAAAATAGCTGTCAGTCAAATGTTGCTTTTATAATTTATTGAAATGGTTTAGTATTCTAGTGTCACAGGTTTCTCTGTCCGTCCCTTGTTGATTATTGCACTGTCAGTTGAAAATGAAGCCAGCTGTGGCAATTAGTTTCATTTAGTCTATGGGTGATATCTCAATTGATAAGCTGGTATCATATTCTACTTCATATTTACTGGAATAAAGTCCTTTTCAGCAATCAATATGTGACTTTTTACAAGTATATTCTGTCATTATTATTAAATTAGTTAATATTTTTCTGAAAATACATCTTTGCTTTTTCCAATCTCTTATGCAAGAAGTGAAATAATAATTGAAGGCATATAACTTTATAAAGTAATCTACAAGTAAGACTTATTTCAGCTAAAAGTTTTGTAGTTATGCCTCACCTGATAATTTCATTGTATTTTATAAATTTCAAAAATATATTTTTTCAAAAGTACCTATTTTTTTTAAAAAAACAGTAATACCAAAATTCATACTGTATATAACTTCTAGATCTACAAAAAAATACCTACTTTAATCTCATGTACTCAGTAGTTGCAATGTATAAAGTATTTACTCATTATACTTAGTCTTCATAGGGGCTAATATGGTAGCTTGGTTGCAAATGGAAGGGTCTAGAAATGGCCAAAGCCTGGAAATAAGACAGGTTTCTGTCAAAATGGAATATCCTGAAATTGCCAGCAGGCAGAAATTGTGGTTAGTGGACAGGATACTCTCAGAGTGAAGAAGGAAGGGAATATTTTAGCAGTAGGGTATAGATAAGAGTTGAGGATGCAAAACTGACTTTTTTTTTTTTTTTTCGTATGTGGTCCTCTCACTGTCATGGCCTCTCCCGTTGTGGAGCACAGGCTCCAGACACGCAGGCTCAGCAGCCATGGCTCACGGGCCCAGCCGCTCCATGGTATGTGGGATATTCCCGAACCAGAGCAGGAACCCGTGTCCCCTACATCGGCAGGCGGACTCTCAACAACTGTGCCACCAGGGAAGCCCAAAACTAACATTTTTTGATGGCGGATATCTTATGACAAATCATAGGAACTCAATGAGTGATTTATAAATTAATCAATATGCTCAGAAGAGAAAGGCAGGATCTTAGTGTAGGATGAAATTGGGTATCAAGCAAGACTCCAAGAATAAAGGAAAGTAAAATGGAAGGTAGTTTATCTGCTTTATAAATGCAATAAATTGGAGCTTAATAAGTTAGGTTGGCTCTACAGCTATTATGAGGTAGAATGTAGATGTTAATCCATATCTTCTAACTAAAATCCCAGGTCAAAATCGATTGTATCAGTTGTCTCTACTTAACAATAACAACAACAACAATAATGGTTACTGAATAAAAACAAACTCACTATTAGACATTTCATATATTCTGTATCAAATTTGTGTAATGACTCCATAAGATATACAACATTATCCCCATTTTGAAGATAAAGAAACTGAAGATAAGAGAAGTAAATAATTAATTCTATGACGACCTGACTCCAGAGGCCAAGCTCATAATCACTTGTAATAAAAATCTCAGGTTAGTAAGTCTCTGGACTAGAATTTAAGTGTGGGTTTGCTATGAAAATGCAATTTGTAGTCGTGCCTTTTATTTTTATTTTTATTTTTTTTTGCAGTACACAGGCCTCTCACTGCTGTGGCCTCTCCCGTTGCGGAGCACAGGCTCCAGATGCGCAGGCTCAGTGGCCATGGCTCACAGGCCCAGCCGCTCCGTGGCACGTGGGATCTTCCCGGACTGGGGCAGGAACTCGTGTCCCCTGCATCAGCAGGTGGACTCTCAACCACTGCGCCACCAGGGAAACCCTGCTGTCTCTTTTAATAGGGTCAAAATCACCTCTTCAGTCCCTGTAGTCCTTACTACATCATCGGAAGTACTCCACGGAGCCCACCCTCCCCCCTTCCCTTGTTCTCATCAAGTGAATTTTCTTTATAACACTTTTAACTAAAACGATCTTACTTAGGTATTTACTTATACACTGTGTGTCTGTCTCAACTAAATGTAAGCTCCAAGAGATTCATATCTGTTTATTCATCACTTATATTACCAGTGACCAAATGACAGGCACTCAATAACACTAATATTATTGAGCAAGTAAAAAGGAAATATAAAAGGTCATCAAACAAGATAATTTTTCTCTCAATACTTTAGAAAAATTTTTTAAAGTGATAACATTCAATGTATGGAAGTATAGGAAAATGGGTACTCATATCTTGCTGGAAATGTAGATTGGTAAAATTATTGTTGTAAAACTAAAGTGAAAGTATAAATTAGAATTGTTTAAATATCCATATGCTTTAACCCAATTTTTTTTCTAAGAATCTTCCCAGGATAATGGGATAAAAAATTATAAAGATATATAATATATATATATATATATATTACAATAAAATTTATACTTGTGTTTTGTAGAACTTGAAATTTTAAAAGAAATTAAATGTAATAAATGACAATTGAATGGAACATAGTTGAATAAACTATATGCACAACTATGTAGCCATAAAAAAACAATAGAGCATCAGAAGATGCTATTCTTACTACTCCATGTTTTTCTTAGTAATGTGCAGTAGAAAAAAATAAATATTATAAATATTTATGAGTAAGAAGACTAAAATACCAGAATAGATTTCTACTAATTATGAAATTCTAAGGTACTTTTTATATAATGTATGCTTATAGTGTTTGGAGGATGGTTGTGGGAGAAACATGTAAAATTAATTACAAAATTTGTCTATATTCACCAACAGTATTTATATGACATAACAGCCAAAGAAAAAAGTGTGTAAGAGGAGAAATATTATTTTGACTAGAGATAGAGATGCAGAATAGATTAGTCCTAACAATATCAAAATCTGTACAACTAAACTAATTTAAAAGAGGTGATACTGACATAGGATAATAGGAACTGAATACATATATTTGAAACAAATCACATTACATAAAATGATTTAATGTGGAATATGATAAAAACATTTCACATATGTGGGGAAGACAGATATATAATAAATTGTTATTGCAAAAATAAAACATTATGTGATATCAAAAATCAATTCTAGATAAAGAGGGAAATAATAAAAATAAAAATCTTTGAAATATAGAAATATTTGAATAATTATGAATCTCTAGAGAAAACTGGCCCAAATTTTAAAACAATGAAGGAAATTATAAGAAAAACATTAATACTCATGTATGTCTAGAAAACAATGACCATTATTAATTAAAAAGATAAAAAATGGAATATGAGAAATTTTACCAAAAATAAAATATATCCTAAAATAAAACAAACATATCTAATTCCCTGCTTATAAATTATCAAACATAAAATGTAAAAATATTTAATGTTGGTGTGATAAATCTAGCCTCATTGTGGGCAGGTAAGTTAGTATAACTACCTGGAAAAACAGTTAGGCAGCACCTAGCAATGATCTGAGCTTTTAACTCCATTACATAAACACTCATCTAATAAAATAATTTAGAACTAGAAAACAATCTTCATATCCAAGATGTGGTGTTGGAGGTAATTTATAATTAATACAAAAGGGAAACACCATAAGTATTTAACTATAGGAGAATAGTTAAGTGATGATACAGAAGCATACTTTATCCCAACATAATCGATCCCCAAATTATTATTTTACAGAAATAAATGTGCTTTAATATTAAAAAAAAGTAAAAATAAAATAGGACAGAGTTTGACATAAAGTATGATGAAATAAAAAACTCTATAATTGTACCAAAGTGTTCACAGTGGTTATCTATGGAATGTGAACTGATATATATATATATATATATATATATATATACATATATTTTTTTTCTTCTCTGTGCTTTCCATATATAATATGGGTATGACTAAATTTAATTTTTTAACCTAAAATTCTTAATATTTAAGTAACATTTCTAGCCAGCATTTATTCTTATATTTACCCTCAAGAACATCTTTTCATTTTGTGGGCATATTATGTGATTTTATGTTAAGGGGTCTGCCACAAACATATTATAGGGAGCTCACCAACAATATCCCGATATCTAAAGGCTGGATTTTCAGTTTATGATTTTGGAACATAATTGTAGTTTATGCCATAAGGATCGGGTGCATAAATATGCTTCTCCTTCTGTTAAAATTTTTGTGTAAGTGATTATTTATCTTTTCCTTTACAATCAAGGTTAAGAAACATTGGCATCCATTTCACAAATCCCTGCCAGTAGAAACTATTTCACATTTGTGTCTGACTAATGTTCTTGTCACTTAGATTTAGGTAATTTTCTTAAAAAAGAAGTGAGCATTCTAGAGCCATATTAGGAAACTACTTAATATAACACATGAATTAATACACCTAATTGTGACTGTCTTAAACAGGGCACACTTATCTTTGTTCCCTCTTTTTATTCTGTTATTTTGTCTTTGTTATGTCATTTTCATTCTAGTACATTGTCACTGTAGAGAAGAAATAGAAAAGAAGCATATAGTATATCCAATAGCAATAATATGGTTATCTAATTCTATGGGTTGAAATTAACTGAATATTTGGAGTTACACCTCAGAAATACCCACCTCATCTCAAGACTTCATGGTTTTCTACAAACTAAATTATGAAACCTAATATGGAAAAACAGCTGTATCCCAAAGTTTAGAGTTATAGTGGGTGATGGAAAATGATATTGAAGAACCTAGAAATTAAATTTAAGTCAGTGGAAAGACTAGAAGAAATGAACAGAATATTTTTATAGAAGATACATGTAATAGCTATTTGGAAAAAGGGAGTTAGATGTTTAGATGACTGATTATCATTGAAGTAAAATATTTTTATCCAAATGTAATTAAAAGTTAGTTATTTTTGAAACTGTTTAAATATAATATCAACTCAGCTTTGTAAAATAAATTTTAAAATTATGTAAGTTATTTGTACTTTATAGTTTTAATGCCCAAGTGTTGAAATTTTACAAATAAAATAATAGATACAAATACTTCTAGGAATATGATGGGCTGTAAATTTCTAAGGTGACTGCTCACCTTTTCCCTACCACAAATAAAACAACTAAAATGTGCTTTAGATTGCTCACTTCTATGTCTGTAAAAATAACTTTCCAAATAAGTGGTGTCACAAGCAATAATTTCAGAGACCAGAGAAGAGATATGAAGTGGAATCAAATTGAAGATTTGATAAATAACAATTTGACACACAATCAAAATAGCTAGTTTCTCTTTGAGAAGAAAGGAAGGACCAAACCTTAAATATGTAGGAAAAACAATCCTCAAAGCAAACATAACCCTTCCTTATTTAGTCTGAAAAATTCATAGAACAAAGCCCATGGGAATTTATAGAGAGATTTCCAGAGGTTAAATAAAAGTTTATCAAAGACTAAGGGAAATTGGCATTAGAAGTGTCCTTCAAATAAGCTTATAGTTCTAAAACTCAATAATTTGAATGCCCTTAAGGTCAGTGAGAGCTGTGAATGACAATACAGATGGTGGTATAAGAAGCAAGGCTGTTGTGTTATGTGGCTAAAGTTAGATTTTAATTTAACAGGGAGATATAAAACCTAACCAAAATATATTTTACTTCATTGGAAACTTTATCAGTATTTACAATAACTATGATAAGAAAGTGAGATTTTTTTAAAGTAATAATTCAAGATATTTAATTTCATGTTTCTTAGGAGGACAGTTATATGTGCTTAATAAGGGAGAACAATTTTGGGCAAGTCATTTACTTCTGATTATTTACTTCTGTTTCTTAGGACTTTCTCTCTATATACTTCCCTAGGGAAGTATTGTATACTAAGTCCTCCAAAAAACTAAGTTAATGAAATTCATGGTGGTATATGGTATCATATAGTGATGTTGAGAATGACTCTAGCAATATGATTTTTACTAACATGGCCAAAGGAAATGTATTATAATTCTATAATAAGCAAACTAAAGAAAACTTATGGCCATGAATTGCAGAAAATACCATAGAGAAAGTAGTTTGAAGATTGCTTAGGGAAAATCCTTCACATGAGTGCACTCAAATTTTATTTAATGGTAATTTTTTATTACAAATGAGATCATTTATTATTATGGTTATCTTTGTTGGAGGAATATTAAGATAAAATGGTTATGTCAGAGAAAGAGGTTAAGTTAGGATGAGAGTGTTCAAACTAACATATATATATGGAATGGAATGTGGTTAAGCTGACACCTGCAGCCTTAAGTCATGGAAGTAGGGTTCAACTTCAAAGAAACATATTGTGATGAAGAGCTACCAGATGACCAGTGTGATCATTCTTTATGCATTTTTATTTTTTCAAGCATGCTATAAAATTTAAGTGTTTTGAAACACACTAAGGATTAAGAAACTTTGAGACCTACTGCATGAAACTAGTGGTAAAGAAGTAGAACCAGAGAAATCCAGAAAATATTGTCGTGAATATAGTTAAAACTAGCAAAAACAAAAACCAGACACAAACAAACAACAACAATGACATTCTCCTTTCTTGAGGAATTTCAAATGAAATGAAATGTACAGGTTTTAAGAGTAACGATGAGTAGATGTGTGATTTGGTGACTGGTCTCAGAATGAAAATAAAAGGTCTAACATGGAGGGAAAAAAAGAAGGTGTGCTATAGTCAAAACCATGTAAGTGGGAAGAAAGAAAGAAAGAGACCATTAAAAGCTACACATACGCACACACACACTCACACTCATAAGATCAAGAATGATAGCATTGGGCTTCCCTTGTGGCACAGTGGTTGGGAGTCCGCCTGCTGATGCAGGGGACACGGGTTCATGCCCCGGTCCGGGAGGATCCCACGTTCCACGGAGTGGCTGGGCCCGTGAGCCATGACCATTGAGCCTGCGTGTCTGAAGCCTGTGCTCTGCAGTGGGAGAGGCCACAGCAGTGAGAGGTCCGCGTACCGCAAAAAAAAAAAAAAAAAAAAAAGAATTATAACATTGAAGTAAGTAGAACTTGTTTCAAACCAGACCTGAATTAAATTGGCTTATATTAATTAACTTTATCAATAAGCTTTGTAGTAGAATATCTGTTCTGAATTTCAAATATTATCTGGAAAGCCGAGAGAGAATTGTATGCCAACTCTGCAGCATTCCATGATAAAAATTACCTGTGGAAATAAGTGTAAAATTAAATAACTTGCTGGGATTTTGATTGAGATTGCAGTGAATCTATGGAACAAGTTATTTTGTGAATATTGACAAACCAATACTAAAGTTTATATGGAAAGTCAAAAGACCCAGAATAGCTAACACAGTATTGACGAAGAACAACGTTGGAATTGACACTACTGAACTTCAAGACTTATTATAAAACTACTGTAATCAAAACAATGTGGTGTAGGTGAAAGAATAGGCAGATCAATGGAACAGAATAAAGAATCCAAAAAGAGACCCTGATGAATATAGTCAACTGATCTTTGACAGAGAAGCACAGGCAACACAGGCAAGGCAATGAAGCTAAGCTAAGCTAGTACTTTAAAAAAAAAGTGCTATGCCAAAAAAAAAGAATCTACACACAGACCTTACACCTTTTAAGGAAATTAACTCATAATGGATTGGAGATCTAAATGTAAAATGCAAAATTCCTAGAAGGTCACATAGGATAAAACCTAGGTGACCTTGGGTTTAGTGATGACTTTTTAGATAAAGCATCAAAGGCACAATCCATGAAGAAAAAACTTGATAAGCTTAACTTCATTAAAATTAAAAACTTCTAGGGCTTCCCTGGTGGCGCAGTGGTTGAGAGTCCGCCTGCCGATGCAGGGGACACGGGTTCGTGCCCCGGTCTGGGAGGATCCCACATGCCGCGGAGCGGCTGGGCCCGTGAGCCATGGCTGCTGGGCCTGCGCGTCCGGAGCCTGTGCTCTGCAGGGGGAGAGGCCACAACAGTGAGAGGCCCGCCTACCGAAAAAAAAAAAAAAAAAAAAAAAAAAAAAAAAAAAAAACTTCTGTTCTGCAAAAGACAATGTCAAGGGAATGAGAACACAAGCCACAGAGTTGGAGAAAATATTTGCAAAATACACATCTGATAAAGGAGTGTTATGCAAAATATGCTAACAACTCCTAAAACTCAAAAAAAAAATGCTTTTAAAAATGAGCCCAAGACCTTAAAGTATATCTCACCAAGAAGATATACAGGTGGCAAATAGACATTTGAAAAAATGCTCCACATAATATGTCATAAGAAAAATGCAAATTAAAACAACAAAAATACCACCACACAGTTATCAGAATGGTGAAAACCTGGAACTCTGACAACACCAAATGCTGGTGAGAATGGGAGCAGCACAAACACAAAAAAACAGAAGGAAAATAAATGAAATGAAATGAAATGAGTATTAGCCAATGGGAGGTATTAGGGACATTTACAAAAACTCACACATCACATGGATGTTTATAGCAGATTTATTCATAGCTGTCAAAACTTGGAAGCAACAAAGATGTTTTTTAGTAGGTGAATGAGTAAATAAACTGGTACCTCCAGACATGAACTTTTATTCAGCACTAAAAATAAATGAACTATCAAGACATGGAAAAGCATGAAGGAAACTTAAACACATATTACTAAGTGAAATAATTAAATTTGACAAGGCTACATACTGTATGATTTCAACTATATGACATTCTGAAAAAGGCAAAACTATGCAAACAGTAAAAAGATCAGTAATTGTCAATGGATGAGGAGTGAGAAAGATGAATAGCACAGTTCAGAAGGTTTTAAGGGCAGTGAAAATACCCTGTATGATATTATAATGATAGATACATGCCATTATACATTGTCCAAACCCATAGAGTATACAACAAGAGTGAACTGTGAACTTTGTGTGTGTAAATGGTGTTGGTGTAGATTCACCAACTGTAAAAAAAAAAAATGTACCTATGATGGGAGATGTGTATAATGGGGAAGATTATGCATGTATGTGGGGCAAGGGTATGTGGGAAATCTCTGTACCTTCCTCTTAATTCTTTTTGAACTTAAAATTTCTCTAAAACAATAAAGTCTTAAAATGTTATTATTAATTGTCACTTGCCATGAATATCTCCTATTCTATAACTGGTATTTTTCTATTTCTTTATCTTGTTGAGGTCTGCCCATACTGGAGATTCAAAAACAGGAATTCTAAAAGCAGGTAAAAAAACTTTGATTAGGAGTTGAATTGTGTTTTTCCAAAACTCATTATGTTGAAGTCCTAACCCCCAGTGCCTCACAATATGATGTTTTTTGGAAGTAGGGTTATTGCAGGTATATTTAGTTAACATGAAGTCATACTGGAGCAGCATGGATCCTTAATCCAACATGACAAGTGTAAAAGAGGGAAATTTGGAAACAAACTCATGCACAGGGAGAATGGTCTTTAAAGATGAAGGCAGAGATCTACAAGCCAAAAAATGACAAAAATTGACAGCAGACCACCAGAAACAGTGAGAGAGGAATGGAACAGATTTTCCCTCACAGCCCACAGAAGTAACCAACCCTGCTGATGCATTGATCTTAGGCTTCTGGCCTCCAGAACTGTGAGACAAGAAATTTCTGTTATTAAAACCACCCCGTTTGTGGTATTTTGTTATGGCAGCCTCAGGAAACTAATATACAGGCATAGCTCATTTTATTGTGCTTTGCAGATGCTGTAATTTTTACAAATTGAAGGTTTGGGGCAACCCTGAGTCAAGCAAGGCTATCAAAGTCATCTTTTCCAACCGCATTTGCTCACTTCATATGTCTGTATCGCATTTTGTAATTCTTACAATATTTCAGATTTTTTTCATTATTATTATTATATTATGGTGATCTGTGATAGGTGATCTATGATGTTACTCTTGTAATTGTTTGGGAGCACCCAAAACCACAACCATACAAGAGGCAAACTTAATCACTAAATGTTGTGTATATTTTGACTGCTCCACTGATCGGCTGTTCTCACATCTCTTTCCCTCGCCTTGGACCTCTGTTCCCTGAAACACAACCATATTGAAATTAAGCCAATTAAAATCCCTCAGTTACCTCTAAACGTTCAGGTGAATGGAAGAGTGCAGTCTCTCACTTTAAATCAAAATCTAGAAATGATTAAACTTAGTAAGTTAAGTGTGTTGAAAGCTGAAATAGCTCAAAAGCTAGGTCTCTTGTGCCAAACAGTTAACCAACTTGTGAATGACAAGGAAAAGTTCTTGAAGGAAATTAAAAGTGCTACTCCAGTGACAGAAAAATGATAAGAAAGCAAAACAGCCTTATTGCTGATATGGAGAAGGTTTTAGTGGATGGGAGAGAAGATCAAACCAGCCACAACATTCCCTTAAGCCAAAACCTCATCCAGAACAAGGACCTAACTCTCTTCAATTATGTGAAGGGTCAGAGGTGAGGAAGCTGCAGAAGAACTTGGAAGCTAGCAAAGCTTGGTTCACAAGATTTAAGGAAAAAAGCCACTTCCGTAACATAAAAGTGAGAGGTGAAGCAACAAGTGCTGATGTAGAAGCTGCAGCAAGTTATCCAGCATATCTAGCTAAAATAATTAATGCAGGTGGCTACACTAAACAACAGACTCAATGTAGACAAATCAGCCTTATATGGGAAGAAGATGACATCTAGGACTTTCATAGCTAGAGAGGAGAAGTCAGTGCCTGGCTTCAAAGCTTCAAAGGACAGGCTGACTCTTGTAAGGGGCTAATGTGGCTAGTTACTTCAAGTTGAAGCCAATGCTCATTTACCATTCTGGAAATTCTTGGGCACTTAAGAATGATGCTAAATCTACTCTGCCTGTGCTCTATCAATGGAACAACAAAGCCTGGATGACAGTACGTCTATTTACAACATGGATTACTGAATATTTTAAGCCCACTGCTGAGACTTACTCCTTAGAAATAAAGGTTCCTTTCAAACTATTGACAATGCACTTGGTCACACAACAGAGAAGTAGACTGTCCTTTGACAGCCTTTATCCAGTTATCCAAATATTTTAAATGTACATATATATATATTTTTACTTTACAATTTCCATCTTCTCCCATTACTTCTTGAGAAACAATCATTTGAATACAGTAGCTGGAAGTGACCTTAGAAGTCATCTTGTCCAGGTCATACTTTTTCCAAATGAAGAAAGTGGTATGCAGAGATACTAAAAGACTTGTTTATCCTAATGAAAGCAATTCCAAATAAGGAAATAAATTAAGTATAAATATATTCAACACAATAATAATAGTAGCAAAAATTTGGAAAATACCAAAAATATTCTATAATATGGAATAATAACCATTTAAAGTGAATGAGTAATCAATTATGTATTTATCATTCATTTTTAATCAGTTATTTCTTATATTTATATTATTTATTTATATTTTATATTATATTATCAAAATTTTATTTAAAAAAGAAGAGGAAGAATGACTGGAGCTCACACTCATTCTGTCATGTTATGATACAAGAAGGCAGGAAGGCAGAGATCCCTCACCAGAACCCAACTGTGCTGGCACACTGATCTCAGCCTTTAAGACTTAAGAGCTGTGAGAAAATACATTTCTGTTGTTTAAGCCATACATTCTATGGTAATTTTTTATTTAGTTATTTTTTTTTTTGCGGTACACGGGCCTCTCACTGTTGTGGCCTCTCCTGTTGTGGAGCACAGGCTCCAGACGCACAGGCTTAGTGGCCATGGGTCACGGGCCTAGCCGCTCCACGGCATGTGGAATCTTCCCGGACCGGGGCACGAACCTGTGTCCCCTGCATCGGCAGGTGGACTCTCAACCACTGCGCCACCTGGGAAGCCCTATGTTTATTTTTTATGGTAAACTGAGGGGAAAACTTTTAAAGAACCTAGAAGTAACAGTGACTATAATAACATACATGTAAAACTTATACACTCGTGGAAAAGGGCAGTATAAATTAATAAACAAAATGACAATGGTAGAAAACAAAATTATATCTACAATGTGTTTATAATTGTGTGCTGTATTAGTTTTGTAGACTGTTGCATCAAATTACTACAAACTGATAGCTTAAAACAACATAAATTTACATTCTTGTAGTTCTGGAGGCCAGGAGTCCAAAATTAGTTTCACTGGGTCAGAATCAAGATGTCAGCAGGGCCACACTCCCTCCAGAAGCTCTGAGGTTGCATTTGCCCCTTGCCTCTCAAGTTTCTGGTGGTCATCACCATCCCTTATCTTGCAGCCACATCACTTGATTCTCTGTCCCCATCATCATATCATATCAGCTCCTCCCCTGTGTGCCTACTCCCCCCCCTTCCTCTTCATACAAGAGAGTACACACGTGATTGCATTTAAGGTCCATGTGGATAACTGAGGATCATTTCCTCAAGATTCTTAATTTAAACAAGTCTACATATCTACAAGTTCCTCTTTTTTATATTTTGCCATGTAAGGTAACATTCACAAGTTCTAAGGATCAGGACGTGGTTATATTTGGGGAGGGGAGGCTTTTTTTGTAGCCTACTACAAGTGATTTGTATGTGTGTATGTGTTTGTGTGTGTTTTAAAATACTCCTAGGAAATAGTGCATGTTTATATTGTTATGAATAGCTGTAGAGATTTGGGGGGATTTTTATTATTTTATTTTATTTTTATTTTATTATTTCTCTAATTTTCAAATAGCTGTCACTTTTTTTTTTTTTTTTTTTTTTTTGCGGTATGCGGGCCTCTCACTGTTGTGGCCTCTCCTGTTGCAGAGCACAGGCTCCAGACGTGCAGGCTCAGTGGCCTGGCTCATGGGCCCAGCCGCTCCGTGGCATGTGGTATCTTCCCAGACTGGAGCATGAACCCATGTCCCCTGCATCGGCAGGCAGACTCTCAACCACTGCACCACCAGGGAAACCCTAGCTGTCACTTTTTAAATTAAAATAATAACAAACGTTTTTACTTTCAAGCATATTCTTTACTTTCATGATCCAAGTCTACTGGCTAACGGAACTAGGCATGGAATCCAGATAAAGCCATATAATCTTTCTATTACAATGGTTTAACTCATATGAAAAAGTTACCCAAAAAATCACATAAATATATTTATTTTGGACTCTGAATATTACCTTTAAGATAGCTTAACTGATAAAAGAGTACTGAAACATTTATTCTTTTAGATTATATTGGAAAACATAAACTGCTTACTGAATCCTACATACCATAAGAAAAGAGAACTAGAAAAAAGACCAGGATATAAGAGTAGATAAATGTAAATACTGTCATTTAAGAATAAACAGAAACTGCTGTTTTGTTTTTGTTGTTTCTTTCTTTGGTTTTAACTTTAAAATCCAAATATATAGAGAAAGTTTTATATATAAAATGTTAAATAAAAATCTTTTTACTTTTGAAACTATGTTCACACCAGAGCTTTCTTCAATGACCTTCACCAGAAAAATACTTAAAACTGTACCTAAAACAACATGCAGGTGAAAAATATCTCATTTTATTGCTTCAGTAACTCCAAAAGTGGAGAATGGAATTTCACCAAATTTTCAGTGAAAATCCTCATTTAGGAACGAAGAGGAAAATGATGATGAATTTCAAGCCAACACATTTTGAAGGCTATAAGAGGCTGCAAATAGGACTTATCAAGAAATGTCTCCTCAGCTCGAGCAACAGAGCAATGGCATAAAGCTGTAATAAGCACAATCAATTTTTATTAAACAAAAATGGAAAAACCCTGTAAGTTATTTTGTCAATCACATCATTACTGGAGTCATCCCCAAGATATATAATCCTTTGAATATAAGTGATTTTCTCCAGTTTTAATAATATAGCTTTCAATAAGCTTTGTTAAAAACAAACCTCCTAAACTCACTTTTAATTAATAGAACCAGTGATTGTTTAGCATTAACACATTGGTATAAGTAACAATTTGCCATACCTTTAATCCTTATCTGTAATGTATATGTTTTTTGTTACCTGTCTGAAATAACAGCATAGAGAATGCAAGAGGTTGGACATTGGAGCCTTAAACATTGTATATTGATATTTATGAGTTGTTTTGTGTTTTTAGCTTTATATAAGTATCACTATTTTTTTCTTATCCGGTATCATCATCATCATTATGATCATCACTGCTGAAGTACTTAAATTATGCTTTTTATATTTGCAAAGTACATTAATAACTGTTTCTATCTGGTATCAAAGAACACTAACATTAACGTCCCAGGACTCTAGTTGTATATGTCAAAGGGAAACCAGTGAAAACAGCTAGTTAATTAAATTCACGTCAAACAAACAGCAAACGTTTCAAGTGTCAAAGAAGAATTACACCAGATGAAGTTAAACAGGAGAAGACTTTTTTCAAGACCATTACAATAGGCTTCAAGACTATTGCAACAGGGGCAAGAGATTGAACTCAATTCCTCTGAAACAAAATGCAGGAGGATTTTTAATGCTGGGGTGAGCTAGTGGAATAATACTGGAGCACTTTAAAGGGAAGGCTGGTGAATGTGATGATTCAGTCTGTGTTTGCTAATTGGTGCTTGTTATGGAAGTTATATTCCTAATCTTCTACAGGAACTAGAAGACAGGCGCCCTATCTTTCTTGAGGATTATATTGCAAAGAGGGGATGGCTCCAAGTTCTTTGAGAAAGACATGCCTGGGTTGTAGAAGATTTACACCTTAAAGAGGTACAGAAAGAATTTACAATTGCAAATTTTCTAAAGTAAATGATCTAAGGAAAGGAAGCCCAGGGCCTCTAGCCAGTAAAATACCTGTTTAAAGTTTATTCAAACTCAGGGGCATGTTAAGGCCATCTTGGTAACAAGTAAAAATTATATTTGGTTGTTAGTAAGAATGGTCAGTCTGTCTTCCAAAAATTATGTAGTATTTGATACTATTATCTCTATTTTATTTTGCCAAAGCAGTTTTCTGAGTGTGTATATAGGTGTGTCTCTTAATTAGATTAATTAAGGTGCCCAAATCATTGTCTTAACGTGTCATGTAAAACTGAGTGTGTGTTAATAGACAAAGACAAATAACCTAAATATGTCCCAGTTCTGTCTCATTTTTATTTTTTATTTTTTTATTTTTATTTTTTTATTGAAGTATAGCGAATTTACAATGTTTCAGGTGTATAGCACAGTGATTCAGTTATATATATCTATATCCCAATTTGGATCCTTTTCCATTACAGGTTATTACAAGATATTGAATATAGTTCCCTGTGCTGAATACAGTAGGTCCTTGCTGTTTATCTATTTTTTATATAGTAGTCTGTATCTGTTAAATCCAAATTCCAAATTTATCCCTACCCCCTTCCCCTTTGTTAACCATAAGTTTGTTTTCTATGTCATGAGTCTATTTCTGTTTTGTAAATAAATTCATTTTTATCATTTTTTTTAGATTCCACATCTAAAAAATGTGGAATGATGTCATATGATATTTGTCTGTTGACTTCACTTATTATGATAATCTCTGGGTCAGGTCCATTCATGTTGCTTCAAATGGCATTATGTCATTCATTTTTATGGCTGAGTAATATTCCATTATATATCTATACCACATCTTTCTTCATTCATCTGTCAATGAACATTTAGGTTGTTTCCATGTCTTGGTTATTGTATACAGTGCTGCTATGACTATTGGGGTGCATGTATCTTTCTGAGTTAGACTTTTCTCCAGTTATATGTCCAGGAGTGGGATTGCAGGATCATATGGTAACCTTATTTTTAGTTTTTTAAGGAACCTGCATACTATTCTCCATAGTGGCTGTACCAATTTACATTCCCACAAAGAGTATAGGAACATTCCCTTTCTCCACATCCTCTCAGCATTTATTATTTGTAGATTTTTTGATGATGGCCATTCTGACCTGTGTAAGGTGATACCTCACTGTGGTTTTGATTTGCATTTCTCTAATGATTAGTGATATTGGGCATCTTTTCATGCGCCTGTGGCCATCTGTATTTTTTTTTTTTGAGGAAACGTCTATTTATGTCTTCTGCCCATTTTTTGATTGGTTGGTTTGGCTTTGTTTGTTTTTTGACATTATGCTCTATGAGCTGTTTGTAAATTTTGGAAATTTATCCCTTTTCAGTCTCATCATTTGCAAATATTTTCTCCCATTCCATAGGTTGTCTTTTCATTTTATTTTCCTTTGCTGTGCAAAAGTTTTTAAGTTTCATTAGGTCCCATTTGTTTTTTTGGTTTTGTTTCCATTAATCTGGGAGACAGATCCAAGAAAAATATTGCTGCACTTTATGTTAAAATGTGTCCTGTCTATGTTTTAGTCTAGATTTATAGTATCCTGTCTCACGTTTAGGTCTTTAATCCATTTTGAGTTTATTTCTGTGTATGGTGTTAGAGACTATTCTAATTTCATTCTTTTACATGTAGCTGTGCAGTTTTCCCAGCACCACTTATTGAAGAGACTATCTTTTCTCCATTGTATATTCTTGACTCCATTGTTGTAGATTAATTGTCCATAGGTGTTTGGATTTATTTCTGGGCTTTCTATCCTGTTCCGTTGATCTATGTGTCTCTTTTTGTGTTGGCACCATATTGTCTTGGTTACTTTAGCTTTGTAGTATTGTCTGAAGTCAGGGAATCTGATTCATCTAGTTCCATTCTTCTTTCTCAGGATTGTTTAGGCTCTTCCCCATTTTTAAAGATTGATTATGGCTAATCATTCCGTCTTATCAATGTATAGGATAAGATCAAATTAAAACTTATGACCAAAATTATGCTCAAAATAACACCTTATATTTTTAATGTGATTGTTTTGCATACAATGTGAGATAAATCCTTATGGGATTTTTGGTTTTTTTGATATTCATGTGGGAAATTACATGGCGAAAGTTTGTGTAGTAAGTATCTGACAACTATGACATAAAGATAAGACTTCCAAAATGGTGTTTACCTAAGGCGTGCGTTTATTTGCGGGTGTATGTGTATGCGTTTGTACATGTGTGTGTTTTAAATAGCAGCCACTCATTTTCATGGTTTTTGAAAAAACTTTGGGCCTTAGAACTAGACGGACCTGGGTTTGAGTCACAACTCTGCCAACCACTAGCTATGACATAGGGGCAAATCAGCTAATCTGTCTGAGACACATTCTCCTTATCATTAAAATGATGTTGATGATTATGACACATTTTATTTTCTAAAGGGGGCTACAGCCGTATCTCCTCTCCCACATGCTTTTTGTGATGTAAACTTGCCACACTCCCATTGAGAAGTAGAGTCCTTTTCCACCCTCTTGAAAATGGGTAAGACTTTAAAAAAAATTTTATTGGAGGATAGTTGATTTACCATGTTGTGTTAGTTTCTGCTGTACAGTGAAGTGAATCAGTTATACATATATCCCCTCTTTTTTTTTTTTGCGGTACGTGGGCCTCTCACTGTTGTGGCCTCTCCCATTGTGGAGCACAGGCTCCGGACATGCAGGCTCAGTGACCACGGCTCACGGGCCCAGCAGCTCCGCGGCATGTGGGGTCTTCCCGGACTGGGGCACGAACCCATGTCCCCTTCATCGGCAGGCGGACTCTCAACCACTGAGCCACGATGGAAGCCCCATATATCCCCTCTTTTTTAGATTCTTTTTGCACATAGGTCATTACAGAGTATTGAGTAAAGTTCCCTGTGCTATATGCTAGGTCCTTATTAGTTATCTATTTTATATATAGTAGTGGGTAAGACTTGTAATTGCTCCTACAAAGAGCCAACTCTGGCTGGAACCTTCAGTTAGCCTGGTAGCTTCCACTTCTTAGCTCTTGGAATCTGGTCACTATGTAAGAAGTATCACTGCTTTGGAACCATCTTTCTCTGAGAAAACAAAGCCACTTACACAGGATGAGATACTGCATGGAGAGAAAGAGTGGCCAAGGAAGATTGACTTGTCAGTTGTAAGAATGAAAACAACATTCAACGAAGACCAGTTGAGCCTTCAGATGGTCTCAGCCTCGGTTGTTTTCACATTGCACTCCCATGTAAAATTCAAAGAGAGATCTATCCAGCTGAGACCAGTCAAGCCACAAAAGTGTGAAAACTAATACTAAACTATTGTTTTCAGCCACCAAGTTTTGGGTAATTTGTTATGCAGCAAGAGATCATTGTAACAGTGTCTAATGGTTCATTTGTGTCTATTAAAAATAATGTGTGCAAACAACTTTATATATACGATATTATTATTGGTGCTAGGTACACTTTATAATCTCAAATGGCCATCTTTACTGACTCAAAAATAATACTAGTATTTTTTTCTCAAAGTTTTAATTTTCTTGTCATTAACTATAATTTTTCATCCTTCTCTATGACTTTTCAATATCTTTTACTGCAATTGATTAAAATTATTCAAAGTAAGTGTTCTAACCAGTAACAAAAATGAAGTTAAATTACATAGAACATGCATTAGTTTGCTAAGGATGCCATAAAAAAGTACATTGACTGGCTTAAACAACAGAAATTTATTTTCTCATAATTCTGGAGCCTAGAAATCAGAGAACTAGGTGTTGCAGGATTGATTTCTTCTGAGGCTTCTGCCCCTGGATTTGTAGATGGCCATTTTCTCCCTGTGTCTTGATATGGTCTTTCCTCTGTGTGTGCTTGTGCCCTAATATCTTCTGATAAGGACACCAGACATGTTAGATCAGTCATATTGAATGTGACCTCAGTTTACCTTAAATATTTCTTTAAAGGTCCTATTACAAAATAAAGTCACACGTTTGAGGTATTGGGTGTTAGGACTTTAGTAAATGAATTTTGAGGGAACACAATTCAGCCTATAAGATAATATAACTTGAAGATGATCATTTTTACTCAATTGAAAGTAATAGTATTATTTTTAAACAATTAAATACAACAATAACTGCAGTTAAATAACAGAACAAGTAAAAGTTGTTGAAATTAACTGTTGTTTGGAGTAGCTAGGAAAGACATGACAGACTTTCAATGGGGTAATCATTTATTATTGTTAGCTGGAACTGATTCTCTAAATTCTCTGACAAGTATATATCCCCGAACCCCCCCCAAATTTCTCAATCTACATACTAATGTTGAATCATGGTGACATTTAGCATGCATAACCCTATCTTAATAACTGTTGTAGAAGTTTGCAAATTGGCTGAAATGCTTTGTAGCTACTTTCACTAAGAAATAGAGTTTTGTTTTCCTTTTTTCCCCCTTATTCCTTATACCTGACTGGTCTGTGAGGTCCTCTGAGCCTACATGATGTCACTTCCAACACATTTTTTATTTCATGTCTTGCAGCTTCTGCTCTTGCTGTTCATGCTCCCGTGAGCCCACATGCCAAATAAAATAAACCTGGTATTCCCTGCTGTTTGATGTCAGAGAAACCATGTGTAGGAGAGAAAAGCTATTCCAGATGAGTACATCCTAGACAAACCAGCCCCCATCTGACATAGCAGCTGACCCCAGACACATGAGTGAGCCTAAGAAACTAGCAGAACAACCCAGTTGAGGCCAGCCAGACTTGCAAACTACAAAATCATAACCTAAATGATGATTGTTGTTGTAAAGCCACTAAATATTAGACTAGTATGTTTTGGAACAAAAGCATATAATTAATTAAAAATTGAAAACATATTCATAAGCATGTTTGACAGCTCATTTTAGTAAACATTGATCTTCTCTGAGTAGATATTGGTGATTCTAATTTTTGGTTGAGATAACAAGATATAGGTGGAACAGGTGAATTACGTTTTAATTAAAGATTGGGAAAAATAACTGGACATTTTAAAGGAAACTCTTTTTGAATGACATTGAACCTTTGACAAATGCCCTTGTTTAACAATAAAGGGAACTGTCTAAGAGTCGGGAAATCACTTGATCAAAAACTGGGATCAAAAACTTACAACAGGGCTTCCCTGGTGGCACAGCAGTTGAGAGTCCGCCTGCCGATGCAGGGGACACGGGTTCGTGCCCCGGTCCAGGAAGATCACACATGCCACGGAGCAGCTAGGCCCGTGAGACATGGCCACTGAGCCTGCGTGTCCGGAGCCTGTGCTCTGCAAAGGGAGAGGCCACAACAGTGAGAGGCCCGCATACCACCAAAAAAATAAAAATAAAAACTTACAACAACTTCTATCTTTCAGGTCCATGCTTCTTCCACTTCAAACTATATCCTTATTTGTGTGTGTGTATGTTTCATTTTTTTTCATATTATTATGTTACTTTTTGGACAATATTTACTATCCACCAAAACATTTTAAAATATTTTAAAGAACAATCAGTGAGCCATGTTGTATAAAACAAAGTTTTAAAAGAAAAACATAATCACAACTCTATTAATCCTCCAGAACTTCACTTAAATCAAAATTAGATTAAGTAGTAAATAGTAGAAAGAATGTTAATGCTGTTTTAAGACCCATGACATTGTATAGCTGATTTTCTTTTGTATAAAGCAGAAACTAACACCATTGTAAAGCAATTGTACTCCAATAAAGATGTTAAAAAACAAACAAACAAACATGGCAATGAATATCTTTATATGTGGGTATTCTTTTATCAGAAGCAAAAATTCTTCCATCTGGGTAAATGGCAATCATTTTTTCCAATGAATAACGTT
Source organism: Mesoplodon bidens (assembly GCF_964165515.1). NCBI lineage: Eukaryota > Metazoa > Chordata > Mammalia > Artiodactyla > Ziphiidae > Mesoplodon > Mesoplodon bidens. The sequence continues at coordinate 96,187,799 of NC_138164.1, forward strand.
TACTTTTCACAAGAGAGACATAAGTTGCATATTAGAGTTCAAGCAAAATAAAATGAGGCATTTACTATGTTTTTCCATTGTGATTTACAAGTTAAGACATTCATTCAAATGAAAAGAAGTAGGAATGGATGTAACTCAGCCGATAGAACATTCAATGTGATGATATCCAAACAGCTCCAATGTTACCTGAGGTAGAGCCAAAAACTTGTCAAATTCTCATCCCAGATTATGGGTGTCAATAAAAATATTTTTTTACTTTTATGTTTTGGTGTTTGGTGCTTATCTGTGTGTCTTTTTTTTAACAAAATAAAAAGTCCTGTGTTCTTCAAATGACTCAGCAGTTCCTTAAGATTGTCGTTCTTTTTTTGTGAGATGCTGTTTATATTTTCTCCTTTCTCTCTAAATGTCAAAATTTGGCACAGGAATATGGCAAATCTTCCTGAATGCCATGGCAGAATGGAAAATTGTTCAGGTGTTCTTACTATAAAGGACGCTTCCTTACTACTTCACAATTTGAGTATTGTGCCATCTTCTCTATCCCACATCAAAACGGTCACCTCTGCTGTTATTCATATTATTCAGCTCTACAGTATGTCCTCAAGCCAGATGTTTAACTGAGTTATTCTTTCCTCCAGTCAAGTGGAGTGCTGGTTGAAGGATGAAATGAAATGAAACTAAATAATAAATTAGCCAAGTTTTTATTTAAAACTTTGTTTTCTCAGTCCAGAAAAATAAATGTCATTTATATTTGTATTTGTATATGGCATGTAATGACACAGGTAAAGATAAGAACAGGGAGATGGCATCTTATATTTTCTTAAATGTATCATTTATTTGTATCTTAAGAAGTCATTAGTTGTGTCAGATAATCTTAATATCTAAAAATTATGAAAAAAATATGTAGAGGCAGCATCTCGGGGAAAAACACAAACAAGAAACACTATGTTTCAGGGAAAACATGGTGGAAATAGAAGGAGAATGTCCTCCACTTCCCTCTCGGGCTAACAAATACTGAAGAATGGTGTTGAGTGCTGATGTTCATCCCTGATGAACACCTAATACTGAAAATCCCGTGACATGCAACAAGTCAGAGTACAGAAGCTTCAGGTACTTGGGAAGATGCTGATGAGAATTCTAGCTACCTTCTGAATAATCTAAAGTAGAAATTAAGGAGAAAGCTCCTATAAGAAGGTTATTAGCAAAGGAAACAGAGAATGTTCTATAGGGCATATTTTTAGGTATATAAAAATAAATGAATTCAAGAAGGCCACATGTCTCTATGAGTCTGAAATAATCAGACAGCATTACTACAGTTGACTTTCTTGAATACGTGGAAGAAAAATTTTGAAGTAGTTTAATACTTTTTATGTAATAGTAGTTATCTACATGCCTTTTTAACATATTCTACCTAGTCTGATTTCCCCATAATTAGGGAAATAATGGCAGGTATAATTATCATAGAAGACACAATTAGAGCAATAAGATTTCTTTATCAGATGGGCTGGGTCAGGACACTGGCTAGGAGTATAGGTTTGCACTCCAGATTCTGGGTTTAGGTTCAATGGAATGATTATCCAAAAGTCTCTAAAGATGGAAAGAATCAGAGGTTGAGTGAATTTGGGGAGTGGATGCATAAAGTCAGATACTAACAACATCACTCTAGTCATCAAGCCCAAGCTAGTGAGGAGAGACAGGTACCAAAGACAAGGTCAAACAATTGAATGACAGGGTGATACTTGAAAAGAGCATAGAGCAATGATAGAATCAAACCCAACTCTTCTAAATATGGCTACTGGATTCCAGCTCATTTCTTCCATTGCCTTATGATTTATTTAAGTGTTGAAGTGAATTAAATGGAACAAGTTTTGTTATGTGTGTTGGGGGAGTGGCATTTGAAGGGGTGTGCTTGTTTTTGTTGGAAGTACTATAGTATATGCCTTGGCACTAGAGCTGTATCCTATATAGACCCACCTTAAGAGCCCTTAACAGAGATAGATGTCTGGACCCTATCTCCAGAGATTTTGATTCAGCAGACATAAATCTGCCTTTTATTTAACAAACTTTCTAAACTTCTTGGTGCCATTTTTCTATGAACTACAGTGAGAAAAAATGATGTCATAGGTAAAAACATAAAGTTTGGATCAGACTACCTTTGGGTTTTAACTTCACCACAATATTAAATGTGTGACTTTGGAACTTTCTAGCTGTTATTTTCATCAACTATGAAATGGATTAAATAATAACTGCTTTATAATTTTGATGATGAAGTCAGGTGATATATGTAAAGTATGTGACAGAAAGTATGGTCGACACTATTTTATAGATATGAACATAGAGTGGAACCAAACTTTTTAATAAATATAATGAGAAAAAGAGGACAAATGAAGGACGTAAATCCCCAATTGCCCTAAACTCACCTCCTGAATCTGCCTGATTCCTTCTCACTATTCCTTCTAGGTATCAGTTATCCATCCCCCACCTGTAGTAATTCATATAAACTGGATTTTAGATTTAAAGTCTTAACTAGATTATGTTCAACATATTTGGAAACATGGAGAATTGAAAGATATAGGAAAAAAAATTAATTCTCATTCACATGTGTTTCTCCATTAGCAATCAGCATTATGAAGTATCTGTTAGTGATTTTATTATAAATCCCACCACCAACAGCCACCTGGCTACTAGTTCTTCTTTCCAGTTGCAAAAACTGCTTAGTCTTGAATACAAAACAATGATAATAGGATTTGATGGCTCCAAGAAAAGATTACAAATTTCCATAGAATCATAGAATAGTAGGAATACTACTTCCTAATAATACTAGGAATAATATTTAAAGTGAAAATGAAATGAAAATGGTTTTAGAATTCACAGCCGGGTTTTCCACTTACATAAATATAATTCTCAGAAAAATTAGTGTGAACAATTAAGTTCCTTTCTAGGGAAATATAGAGTGAATCATTATTTTCTGCGTGTATATTAGTTTGTTTCTACCCAATTGTGGAAAAATAAATAATAATTTCTTAAATTGACATACACTCTTATAATTTTACATTAACCAAATCAGTAACTTTGGAATCCACTTCATTAAACATTTGGTCAGTTTCATGAGAAAAGTGACATTAAAAAGAAAAAAAAATTAAGAGTAATTTGAAATCCTGTCTAACTGATTTTCAAAGTAAGACACAGGCCTATATACATAGGTGGATTTCAAATACCCTCTTGATAAAACACCAATTGGGTAAATAATTATATCTTTTCCATTTTTACTGGCAACTTATGCATAATTCCACTGTCATTCATTCTTCATATTACAAAGATTTACTTACTGGTGAAATAAGTTATTAGTTGCTAAAATATAATATTCTTAAGCTGAAATAATCAGTGAAGTGCTTAGATTGTTTTATATATTTTAAATAATATCGAGTCCACTATATAACATGTTCTTATAACAACTATAAGTAAATTTATTAAAATTATTAGGTTATTGCTATATTTATATTATATTTTTCATAATATACATATTAAGCAATTGACATATGTTTCTCTCTAATTCATTGTTATTTGAGTTATTTTTCTACTGAAACAAGGTAATAAGTGTAATAGGTATTCTGAGTTGACAAAAATTTTTTAAAATGAGTTTACTATTTCAATTGTTCATTTTTTAATATAGTTTACAGAACTTTATTTTTTAATACAAATTCTTTATAGTACTAAAAATATAATTCATTTTTTATGAGAATTGACAAACTGAAATTGGGATTATCTTAGGTTTTTTTGTTTGTTTGTTTGTTTTTTTAAGACCTGCCTATACCTCTGTATGACAGTGTGAGCCTTTGGGCAAAGAGCTTAAATTTTCTCCCTTTAGGAGTGAGTTTTCTCACCTGCAACCTGAGGGGATTGAATTAAATGATCTTTGTTGACTGCAGATCTATGTTTCTGAGACACTATGGATTCACACAAAATGCATCAGGTGGGGAAAAGAATCAATCTAGCTGATTAGATAAGCCTAATGAGATACTAACTTCAGTAATGTGTTGTTTTCACAGTTATGATTTTGCTGCCACAATCTGCTTCTCTCTTTTAACCAAACTGCTTGATTTCAAGTTCCTGTAAAGACAGCAATATTGTATCTGATTGCAAAAGATATCCCAAGTATAAATTCTGAAAGATGGTAACAAATACAGAGAGAAAACATGTAAGAAAGCACAAATGAAAATATCAAACAAAAACAAGACACTAAAGCTATTTATTACCAGTAATCAAATGTGACACTTTTCGGTTCTTATCAAAATATTATGAACATTAGTAGACATTTTGGCAACAATTTAATGCCATGCATCTCCAACTGGGGCAACATCCCCAGAAGAAACATTGAATTACAATATGGAGTATCAGGTAGGAACATCAGATTTTCAATAATTCTGCAGTGAAATTTTGTACTTCTGTACTCCTAAAATTAAATCAGGAGTTGAAATTGGTCAAGCTTTCTTTTATTTTTTTTGAGGGGGAGGCATGGTTGGATGTCTGTATGTGCTGTGAGTGATGGCAAATGATGGTACTTTTATGAATTTGGATGACTTATTGATGGAGCTAAGGGCCCATTGAGAAGATAAATGTTTCTCAATGCTTTTCAGAGGCTTATCTAGCTTTTTACTTTACTAACCTGTGAATTATTAATTTTTTATTATACAAAATCTACTGCTCCAGAGAAACCAATTTATTTCCTTGCTGAACTAATGCTTGACTGAGGTTTAACTTCCAAATATGGGACCAACTGTAGCCTCATCTCCCAACACAGTGAATTCCTTGATAAAACAAAATTTATACAAATTCTGGAAAATAATTTCTTTATTTCTTATTTTTGTAACATTAGTAATTTAACCATTTATAGTGTTATATGTTTTAAGTTATAATTTCAGTTAGAAATTTTGAAAGGTGAGGGAAGGGAAAATAGAAAGATGGTAGCATAAGTTTGAAGCCAGTAAAATATGTATATATATATATATATATATATATATATATATATATATATCAGAACAACCTGAAATCATTGAGAATTTTGACAGGCATGGCAATGTCCCTGAGGCTCCACATAATAAAGTTGACAATGAGATGGTGATATACACCAGAGGTGAATCTGTAGTAAGTCTCAGCAGACACTCCAAAAGCTTAAGATATACGTGTTTAGATTTTATATTTGAGAAGAGTCAGGTGGGTGTGAGCCTTGCCAATTTTTGTGAGCTCTCCTGCAGTGACATATAAAAATTACACATACACATTTTGAATAAAAATGATTAGATCTGTTTGCAACTAAAATGAGAATTCTTGGCTAGGGAAAGGTGTAATAATTAAAACCAACACTTTTTATTTATTTATTTTTTAAACATCTTTATTGGAGTATAATTGATTTACAATGGTGTGTTAGTTTCTGCTTTATAACAAAGTGAATCAGGTATGTGTATACCTATATCCCCATATCTCTTCCCTCTTGCTTCTCCCTCCCTCCCACCCTCCCTATCCCATCCCTCTAGGTGGTCACAAATCACCAGAGCTGATCTCCCTGTGCTATACACCTGCTTCCCACTAGCTATCTATTTTACATTTGATAGTGTATATATGTCCATGCCACTCTCTCACTTTGTCTCAGTTTACCCTTCCCCCTCCCTGTGTCCTCAAGTCCATTCTCTGGTAGGTCTGCGTCTTTATTCCTGCCCTGCCCCTAGTGCTTTTTTAATGTCCCTTTCTAAATCACCCTTAAAGATGAAAAATGTGTCATTGGAGAAAACTTGGTGAACCTTGCTGCTCTGTGAATATGCACAAATATGTTTTGACTCAAAATGAGGTGTATGCAGTTTTAACAGTATATAACAGTTATAAAATATAACCAGTATACTTTAACGTGCATGAAAGTCATTTTGAACAGTTAGTACAAAGGTTGGATTTGACTTAGTTATTGTATATTTGAATGAAATAGAGACATTCATTTTTATTGGTCAGAATGAAGAGATCTATAAAGATATGTTTATTTGATAGTATATCATGATAAAATAACAGATGAAGTATTTTCCAAATAGATAAGTGAATATTTTGGTATGCAAGCGACATGCAAAATTAGGGGACTATTAGTCTGAATCAATTAAACTATACCCTTGGAGATATTTTCAGTCATTTCATTGTCCATAATTACTTTGTCTCAAAAATCTTTCTTTTTGGGGGAACGCCCCTGGTGGTGCAATGGTTAAGAATCTGCCTGCCAATGCAGGGGATACGGGTTCGATCCCTGGTCTGAGAAGATCCCACATGTCGTGGAGCAACTAAGTCAGTGTGCCACAACTCCTGAGCCCATGTGCCACAACTCCTGAAGCCTGAGCGCCTAGAGCCCATGCTCCGCAATAAGAGAAGCCACCACAATGAGGAACCCGTGCACTGCAACGAAGAGTAGCTCCCCCCCTCCGCCACAATTAGAGAAAGCCTGTGCGCAACAATGAAGACCCAATGCAGCCAAATTAATTAATTAATTAAATTATTTTTAAAATCTTTCTTTTTTGTTCTCTCAGTGTGCTAAATGGTGTGGAAAGGACGGTAGAGTTATCAAAAAAAAAAAGCCCAAGAGTTTGTGTTTTTTTTTTTTTATTTTAAGCTAATTTGTAATAAAATTGAAAGCTTACTCTGTTAACCATACACACAATGCTTTAGCTAGGGGGAGACAGTTACACTGAGTGTTTGAGATCAATGTTCAGTTGTTAATTTTCTTACGAGAAAGAAAAATGAGCATAGTATGTAAACATCTAGATTAGTTAAATAAACACATACTCACATTAATGATAAATAGTGGCTTACAGAGTCACTGTAAGACATTTCCCCACAAGGCCAGATACTGTCAAGCCAAATCAACATGGCAAATCTGTTCATTTTTGACACTTTATGGCAAATATACATTTTTGAGAGTTGAATAGAGAGCAAAATATTTTATTAAGAGCTTAATATGTGCCAGGCTCTATAACAGACACTAGAAATAGAAAGATAACTAAGACATAGATATTATTTAAGAAATAAGTTTCTTCTATTTAATTGGAGAAATATATTTAAATTAACATTTCTATATTAAATTTAAAATATATTTAAATTTTCAATATAGTACAAACACTATAATGATAAAAGTAGTTATAAGCAGAACAGAGCTGATTGTTACAAGCTTTGTCTTCAGAAATGACTGAATGAGACCTTCAAAGGAGCCATTATAAAGAGCTGATGTTGAAGACTCTGTTGAACTAGACAAGGGGATACAGAGGAGAACGTTTTGCATAACAGAATCAACAAATACATGAAACAACCAGCATTTTTTAGGCAGTGAAATTTTTTTTTTGTGGACTAGTGGGCTCAGGAATAGAAGCCACAAACTTTGGGGAATAAAGTCTGAAAAACTAGAAAAATAAACTTAGTATCTCTGACATGTTAAGGCAGCTGAATGCTGAATATGGTTGGAAAAAAAACTGACTGGTTGTAAGTAAGGAATAACGTAATCAGGTTTGCATTCTAAGAGCCAGCATTTAGAAGAGCATGAAGTTGGAACCTGTTCCAATCACCCAGTTAAGTCCTCCTATACTCTACCTCACTTAGCCTTAGAGACTTTACAATGGGCTTATTTACACTTATCACCATGGCAGTAGGCTGCTATAACAAAATAATTAATATAGGGACTCTTTTATGTAGTTACACTTTAGTCCAATAGCTCATAGAAAAAAGATGTATTGGTTGACTCTTTTGCATTTTACAAGCCTCTGGTAGCCTACATAAGACATAAATCACATGACATCAGCTTGGACAGAATTAATTATAAAAAATGCTTTAAAATATGATTAAGGACAAATACTAGGGGTTTGGTATGATTAATGCAATATGTATCATAATGTAAAAAAAATTGAGAAACAGAAACTTCAATTAAGTAGAGTCAGGAGACCAGAAAGTAGAGCTCTCATGCCCAGTGATGATAGCAGAGCCCAGCAGAAAGACACTTCTCCTCTCCTGGCAAGGACTCAGCCAATGAAAAGCCATAGACTCTTTGTGTACTATGGCCATCCCAACTTCCTTTTTCCCTCTATAAATGTGTTCTCCTTCCCTTGTCTAGTTGGGACTTGCATTTGTCTTGCTGTGGTTACAGACCGCAAACTGCAACTCTGCTGATTCTGAATAAACCCATCTTTGTTGGAGAGATATCTGGCATTCTATTTTTTTTCGGTCAACAATAGTTTTCTCTTTATTTTTCTGTTTTACAGTCTTGCATTGGATGTTATAAGGATCAATATGTCACACAACCCCGCCTGAGGGAAAGTCTCTTCCACTCCATCTGCCAACCCAAATGTTAAACTGTAGAAACAATGGCCCTCTTGGTAGCCAAACTATAGCAGTGTTTTTTCATCAAAACATGAACTATTACTATATAATGCAGTAGACATCTGGTATTCAGTCTGGAAAAGGAGAGCTCCAAAAAAGGAGAAGTGAGAACAAAAAAGAGAGGGAGTTGAATAAACACAATAAAAATATATTAATGTCGGCCTATCATATTTCAATGTTTCTTTCTAAAAATAAAATCACTGGAAATCAAGTGAGTCCTCAGCCCAAGAGACAGTTAGTTAAGGCTTCATAGAGCCATAGTCTGTACAAGCAATCCATTTTCAGGTCCATTGAGCCCTGAACTGAGCTGTAAAGCTGTAACAAATGCTGAAATACTCTTAAATCGTGGGCAGTGGTATCAGTTAGAGAGGACAAGCTGTCCTGGCCCCAGTCTTGGTCACAGTTGCTCCCTGCCCCTCCCTTTTAAAGGGACATATTCCCAGAAGATGCTGGTCTGACTCTGCTCATGAACTAAGAATTCCGGTGTAGGATGGGGGCACCAAAAGCTGATGGCTCATGTCAAAGTAGTTGTGAGTCAAAAATGATATTAAAAAATCAATCATATTACTGACTTTCAATATTTTGGGAATTACAAAATACAATGAAAAAAATCAATGAGAAGACTTGAATTCTAGTTCTAATTCTGGTCTGCTACTTTCTAAATTTATATCTCTGAGAGAGAGAGATACTTGTATAGCATTATATTTTTTTGTAGCATAAAAATATACATCTGTAAAGCTTAATTAATGTAGTTAATTTTAGATCAAGAGTTAATATATGCATATGTATTTTAGAAGTTAAGAACATGCAAGGACATAATAATTATTATTAAATGACAGAAGTTTTGTATCTTTAATATAATGAAGCTCGATTTAAAAAATTCATTAATAAATTCGCTAATTATAGTTTTTTCATATTGAACAAAAGTAGCTTGCTTATATAAAATAAAGGACCTGCGAGAAAGCACAAAAGGCCTCTAAAAGACATAACTGAAAATATCTTTCAATGCCTCACTGAACTTTGACTTTTCTTCATATTAGTTTTGCAATCCATGAAATATTAGAAGCATTAATTAATTCATTTATTTGCTTCTTTATTCACTCAGCCATTTGCCAAATTCTTGAGTGTTCACCATGTGCTATGACTGATACAAAACTGAATATTATTTCTTTGATGAAAGCCATATTGACAACTCTGACAAAAGAAAGCCACTAGCAAAAGAGTGGAGACAAAAATATATATGTATTTTAAAATTAGGAACAAGACACAAAGAATGTAGCAAACAAAGAATTTAGTTCAAGGATGAGAAAGGTATTTACATATCAATATATAATGAGTGTAAACTTTCATGTAATAATGTGTTCAACTGGTTGTTAGCTTAGTGTAGGCGTGTGTATAACACAGGGAGTAGCATTTACTTAGAATCTACTAGGTAGCACAGATTTCATTTTTCCCAATTTACTAAGTTTCAGAGAAGTTAATAATTTGCCCAAACTCTCAAATCTACAAAGGAGGGTCAACTAGTATGAAAAATCTAACCGTTCTGATTTTGAAGCATCTGTCCTTTTGGCACTATGGCTCTTTAAAAGGAAGAGGAAAATTCTTTGATATTTGTCATTATCAGAAGAATGCACTTACATAAAATTCCTTTCCCTCTGACACTGCCAGATAAAATAAGATAATAACAAGAGTTTTTTAGATCTCTTAAGGTTTAAAAAGGGAGTGTTTGTCAATGTGAACACTTGTGCTTCTGCTACATTTATAAGTTCAGTGTAAAAGGTTTCATTTAATTTCTATTTGAGCTTCTCCTCTGACCTCTGGCCTCTTCTCTTTCCCTCTCTCTCTCACCTTTTATTTTTTAAATAATTTTATATTATGAAAACTTTGCAAAAGTAGCGAGAGTTCCTGCAAACACTCCACTCAGCTTGTCCTGAGGTTACCATCTTAAAGTACTGTAGGGAAATTATCAAAATGAGGAATGTAATGTTAGAACAATATTCCTCACTGTTAAACTACAGACCTTATTCAAAATTCACTATTTTCCCTCTCATTTTTTGTTGTTGTTTCAGGATCCCACATTGCATTTAGTTCTATGCCTTCTTCGTTTACTTCAATCTGTGGCAGTTCTTCAGTTTTCCTTGTCTTTTGTGACCTCAATGCTTTTAAAGAGTACTGGTCAGTTATTTTGTAGAAAGTTCCTTAATTTGGGTCTTTTTGATGTTTTCTCATGATTAGACTGGCATTACACTTTTGAACAAGAATATCAAAGATATAATGTTGTGTCCTTATCACTACATCATATCAGATATGATATTGCTATTTACATTGTTAAACTTGATCATTTGGTTAAGGTATCATCTTATGGTTCCTTCACTGAAAGTTTCTATTTTCCCTTTAATATTAAAAAATATCTTGAGGGAAAATACTTTGAGACCACACAGATGTCCTGTTTCTCTTCAAAATCGCAACTTCACCCCTACACATATGCACAACTTTGAACAAATTACTTAAGTTATCTGCTTCAGTTTCCACATATTTAAACTAGACATAATAATTATTTATTTTACATAGACTCTTATATGTATTAAAACGTTCATGTAAAGAGCTTAGAAAAAGTCTATGGTACAGTAAGGATTTAATAAATTATTTTTTAAAATGTAAATGTTGAGGGATCTATAGGAGGAAAAGATTAAAAAAAAAGGAGTATCAAAATTCCAATAAAGTGTCTAGGAATAGTAAGCAGTAGAAATCATGTCATACTTTAAAGCCTGAAAGAAATGTGAAATGGTGGAAAACAGAGACAGAGAAAGTGTTAGAGGGTAAATCTGTAGAATTTGGAAAGATCTTGCAGCCATGATAAGGATTTGAGCCTTTGTCCTAAGGCTGTATTGTATTCTAAACAAATATGAAAGATCCTAAGGATGGCCTTTCACCAATTTTTAAATGGAGCAGAAACATCGTCTGATATTTAGTTTAAAAATACTCTGTCTAGGGCTTCCCTGGTGGTGCAATGGCTGAGAGTCCGCCTGCCGATGCAGGGGACACGGGTTCGTGCCCCAGTCTGGGAAGATCCCACATGCCACGGAGAGGCTGGGCCCGTGAGCCATGGCCACTGAACCTGTGCATCCGGAGCCTGTGCTCTGCAACGGGAGAGGCCACAACAGTGAGAGGCCCATGTACCACAAAAAAAAAAAAAAAATACTCTGTCTATAATCTGGGTAATATTTTGGAGGTACGAGAGGAGGCGTGACAAGACTACTTAGGAAATCAAAATATTTGAGATTGGACAGGAATGTTTGCAACAGAGACAGAAACATAAAACAGAACTATTCATCTTTCTTTACATCCCTTTCCCTCTAGGCATTTTCTGCTTTTCAGAAAAATACCAGCCATTTGCTTACACTGTCCAACTATGTGTTATCCTACTATAATTCTTTCTGAATATAAAATTTGAAAAGTCAGATTTTTAAAATTTTACCTCCATAGCAACCCCATGATATAGGTACTTTTATTGTATTGATTCTACAAACAAGAAAACCGAAGTTCAAAAAGAATAAGGAATCCAATCTAGTCCAAACAAAACCAATCTAATCAATCACTAAATCTTGTTCATTCTCTATTCTAAATATTCCTTAAATAATGTTTCCTTTCCTTCTTCTCCACCACCAGTAGCTTGGCTCAGGTTTCTCCAGTACATATGCCAACTTTCTTCTAACTGGTGTATTGCCTTTAGCATTGTGTTTCTCCCTTCCATTCCATATTTGCAACACAGTGATAACCATAAACATCAAATCTGGGTATCTTCCTCCCCTGCTTAAAAACCCTTGTTGCTTTTCCATTACTCACAGGGTAAAGAGCAAACACCTTAGTACTAAAGAATTTACTCTCATTTCCTCTCTAGCCTCATCGATCAGCAGCCTCACACCCCCATCTCTACTTTTATCCTCATTCCTCCCACCTTATTACTTTTTGCATCAACAAATTATAATAACTTGCAGTCCCTCTAACACACCATACTCTCAACTGCTGGCATTTTTGCATGCCAGTAACCCTGTTTCTGACACTTCCTCATCCCATTTTTTTACTTGGCAAATCTTTTAGTTGATGAGGGTTTAGTGAAATTGTTTCCTCTTCTAAGAAAACTTCCATTTCTCAAAAGACTGAATTTATGCCTTTTATGTATTCCTATACACCTTATACTTACATATATTATTGCACTTAATACCATATATTTTCTATATATTCTTCTAGAAATCCTGTTCTTCTTCCTTTAAATCGTAACTTCTTTGACAGCAGGATGGTGTCTATCTTTTTTATCATTGTATTGTTAATGTCTTGTGCAGTGTACATCCTATGATAGGTGCTTAATATACAACTATAATGTTTCAGTTCATGAATTAAGATGGTCAAATGAATAAATGAAATAACAAATATACACAAGAAATGTTTGCAGTGTTTGCTTTTCAATAACAATATAAAATGGCAAAATATTAGTGAAGTTAAGAAAATTTCCAGCAATTTTGTTAGTATAATATATACATCTCTATGCATACAAATAAGTTGTAAAAAAACAATTAAATACATATTTAATTGACTATCTGTAATAGGATGTACTTTTCGATTTCTTATTCTAATCTGGTTCATGAATCTCTACTTATATGTTATTTAAGCAATAGTAATGAAAACCACCATTAAATTATTCTGCCAGTCTTCAATATTACATAGATACCTTAAATGTTTCTGTTTTGTCTTCTAATGATTTAGAGGAAGACTTGACTTTAGCTCCAGATTCATGGCTCTCTGTTTTTATTGGATTCCCCTTTCCAGACGTAAGATCTAGAGTATAATCAATCATATTTACTGATCTTTAGCCCCAGCATTTCATAATGTGATTGCTAAAAATGTTCTTATTTTCCTGGAACAGGTAGATTTTGAATGTGTTCCTTGGCTCCTTGGACATGAGCATAAAGTGGCGTGAACAAGAGGGTACATGGAGAGACAGCAGATTTGGCATTAGAAGTGACAACATCAGCAGTCTCAGCAAGGGTTACAGTATTTCCAGGCACTTCCCAAGCGTCATGTCATGCGTCCAACCTGTTCAGGTCTCTCCTGCCTAGAGAGGCTGGTTCTTGATTAATATCAAGTCAAGTGTTTTGTTCTTGTAAGGTTTTACTTAGTAAGCCTGAGGTTAAAGATGAGTTTTCCTTTTATCTGTGAATATTTTATCTCCCATTTATAAACGGAAGGCCTTTTTCCCCACAGGTGAGTTCCAGTATGCTAAATCTCTTTTGATTTAACAGTTGTCTATTAAAAAGGATTAGATAAACAAAATAAACACAATGAATTATAGGTGAAGGTAAAATAATTTCTACTCAGTGTTCATGTCTAAGAGTAAAATTGAGTTTCTCTTCTAGAGTCGGTTTTAACATGTACATTATTTTAATCATTCACTGAAGCCACGAGAATATGTCCCAATACTGCAACTTTGATAGCAGTGATATAGACAAAACAGAGTAGCTGTTATAAGATATACATGAGCAGAAGTCTTGAAGTCAGGATATTGGGTTTATGGCTAATGTCACCTCTGACTGTGTAACCTTAGCCAATTCACTCAAATGCTCTGAACCTCAATTGCCTTGGCAATAATCAACTATGTTCCTGTTGCCAATAACAGACAGACAGTTTATCTTTGATGATGGGATTTTGTTATTAGCTCTGTGGTGAAATGATGTGGTACAGGAAACTGGTAGCATTTTATAATAGCCCCGATCCTGGAGTTTAGAAACTAGAATGATGTAGTTAAGGCAAAAATAGAAAAATAATTAAGCATCGTATAAGATAAAACCAGAAGTGTAGTATTTCACACTCTCCATATGAACCTGTTATTATCATTGTCAGGATATATCATATGACTAGGTAAGTTTATCAGCATACAATGTGAATCACACCAGTTAGAAACGATTTTGGGCCAAGCCACCTCAAAGGCAACTGGATTTTATTATGATCTGTCTAACCAGCTTCACTTTGGCTCACAAACCAATTCTTGCTATAATCAATAGTGGTCAAAGTAGTAGCTTCAAATTCACTAGATGAACATGATATATCATTATAATTTGTTCAAAAAAAAAGCATTTGGCGGAAATTTCTTTAGAAGGGAAGGGAGTATGTTTTCCTTCTGATGAAAATACCAAACATACATATATGAAAATTCATATATTTACATGTATGAATTGTAAAATATTAGGTAAAATTAAGTGATTATTATATCCTGATAAAAAAGAGATATTTTAGAATTTTATGTGTTTTATAATATATTATGTATTATCAGCTGTGGGTAAAGATACATTATTTAGTTAATTAAAATACAGTCAAGTATTAAGATCTCAATTAGAATAGAGATCAAGTTTTTAAGTGAAAAAGATTTTGTGGAAATCAATCATATGATGTTATTTGCCCAATCCAATCAATCCTCATTATTCATGGTTTCTGTATTTGCAAATTCATTCACTCTCTAAAATTTATTTGGAACTTCAAAATTAATACATGTGGTACTTTCAAGTCATTCACAAACATGAACAAAGTGAGGAAACATTTGAGTTGCCCTGGGCTTACATTTCCAGCTGAGGCCAAACAAAGCAACTCTGACCTCCTTTTACAGCTCTCATACTGTAAACAAGTATCTTTTTTGCAGTTTATTTATTGTCACCTTTTTTTTTTGCATTTTTGTGCATTTTCTTGGTAATTTTGTCATTTAAAGTGACCCCAGGCTTAGTGCTGAAGTGCTGTCTAGTCTTCCTAAGTTCAAGAAGGCTGTGCTGTGCCTTATAGACAAAATAAGCATATTAGATAAATTTTGTTCAGGTATGAGTTATAATACACTAGGCTGTGAATCCAATGTTAATAAATCGACAGTATATATTAAATAAGTATCTTTAAAGAGAAACACGTATAAATATGGTTATATATTGATTGGTTGATGAAAATATTGTGACTAGAGCTTCACAGGAAACTAACCCCATATTCCCCCTAGCATAAATGATTCAGGATTCACTATCTCAGTGTTTGCAGTAGAACATTACTACCACAAATTTTAAAAACTTGACTGTATTTATTTTTCCTGCTCTGTTTTATGTTCCTACATGGCATAGAATGAGAGAGGGAACAAATGTGTGATTTGTAGAAGAAATTTGTCCTGATGAACTAAGATTTAGGCTTAATTTATATAACAGAAACACTCTAGCAGCAATCATAATCATGAAAGGAAACTTTGGGGAGAGACGGAGCAGAACAAGGTGGAGTGTTGAGTGGGGAGTTCATCCCCCTCCTCAATGATTGTGCTCCAACCCAACTTCGTGTAGAACTCAATGAAAGAGCCAGTTTTAAGTAAGTATTTGCATGTCTATCTCACCTCTTAAGAGCAGAGACCCTACCTGACTTGCAAAATATGCATATATGCAAGGCCACACCAAGATAGAAGTGAAATCAGTATTATGATCTAAGCCATTATCCATAGTTCAAAGACTCTTATTCTGCTTGCTAAAATCATCTCACTGGTGTGTCTGGGAATCCTGACAGATGTTACACATGAGCTCATTAACAGTTCTGGCTCACTAGGGTTACCACAAGGCCTCATTAGTTTATTTTCACTTGTTTGGCTTGATTCACTTTCCCTATGTATCACCCTGTCTGTTGACACTGCTCAATTTTCTCATATCACTACAGATTCTGCTGGTTACTGACATATCTGACACTGTCTGGGCAACATCACCCCAATCTTGGGCACAGTTCACAAACTGGCCGAAAACCTCCATGTCTTTCTGTATTGGACACTGTTGCTCTGTTTTCCAGGTATGGCTTCTCCAACCAGACACCATACCCAGAGAAGTCTTTTAGGTGCCATGTTTGAGTGATCTTCTGTGACATTTTTGAAGTACAATACACCCTCTGATTTAGTTTATTCATTCCATTAAACAGGCAATATAGAATTGCTTCTTGAATCCCAGTCTTATAAAGTTTTCAGCAAAAAAAAGTCCTTGCTTTTATTCATACTGCCATTTCACTAAAACTTAACAGAAGTTTATGGGGTATGACAGTGAAAAGGAATTGTCTAACATTATGCTCTACAGAGAATTTTTTTCTAACCTTGGATTATGACATCTGACATGCTGTTTCTGGTCCAAAATTGAATGGTATTGTGGTTACGAGTGTAGGTTCTCAACCTTATTGACTGTATTTGGAGGCTGACTCCACAACATAATTGTTGAGTGATCTTTCAAAAATTATTCAATTTCCCTGGGCCTCACATTTCTCATATATAAAATCAATATTACAATAGTATCACTTGCCATTTAGTCAGTGGTATTAAATTGTCTAGCATGTGTAATCAGCAGCACTTAAATAAAACTGGCGTTATTAAACATCAATGGGTTTTAGTTATTATTTTTCTTTTAAGATGTGTTCTCACCTCATACAAATTGATGTGAATTAGATTTACCCCATCAGTTTTTCAAACAAGTCCAGATATGTCTTCATAGTAGGTTTGGACACATATATTCCTGACCTTTCAGTACCTAGTAGCTAGCACATATTAAGTGGTAGCTCAGGAGATATTTGTTGAATAAATGGTAAATACAGATAGAAGCATTGAAATGTTCAGAAAGAGAATATGTCACTAATACACAGTAGTGGTTTTAGTAGGAGAAAAACAGGAGTGCTTATCCTGCCTAGGGATAAGCAAAGTGTCTCATAACAGTTCTTAAATGAAAAATATCCTACACTTACTGAGTAATTTTTCATGCCATGCACTAGCATCTATTATCCCATTTAACAGTCCTATGTTGTATGTTCTTTTCACTATTCCCATTTTGTGGATGAGGAAACTAAGGCAGAGAGGAAGTAATTTGTTCAAGATGACACAGCTGATATGGAGTAGGGTGGGGAATCACATGTTGATAATCTGAACATGAGAGCATGTTTTTTTTTTAAGGAATATTTTTATGTTTTTATTTCTTTTATTTTTTAATTGAAGTATAGTTGATTCACAATACTGTGTTATTACTTCTGTACAGCAAAGTGACTACATTCTAAGGGCATGGTTTTAATTACATTCTTAACAGAAGGAAAAGGTGAATGAATGAGAGTTTAACAAGGGTTGTAGATGTTAAGACTTAAGCACTTGCGTCAACTTGTATGGATTTGAATACGTTACCTTATTAGTTAAATGAGTAGTTAACTCATTTTTCTGTGCCTCAGTTTCCTGACCTATCAAAAAGTGACAAACATGATATATATGTAACTGGTTGTTATGAGGATTAAATGGGAAAATAATATAAAGCACTTATCCAGTGCCTGTCACATGGTATCTGCTTAATAAATAGCTACAATTATCATTGTTTTAATTGTTCTTAATTTTATTACTTATATTCTTATTTTAATACATTATTTGCTTAAAGACAAGGTGAAACAATCAAATTGGAATTATGATACATATTTATATTAAATATTACCCTTTCAAACTAGTTCTAAAATAGTTTGGTGGGTAAAAATGTAGGCCTCAATTCCTTGGAACGTTAACTTAACTGAAACCTTTCATTATCTAATTATTTTAGAGAAAGGGAGGTTCTATTCAATTTTTGTGGATGCAAGTGTAATAGAAGAAATACAGACATACTGCTTCGATACAATCTGCCTTTGAAAGAGCTAGAAAAAGAAATCAGTTTCTTCTGAGAAATCTTTGTGTGAGAATAATAGCGGAATCCTAAAATGTCATCTGTTATGGTCATGACTGTTCCTCCAATGGCACCTTAAGTGAAGTAACACATTTTACAAAAATGGGTTAAAAGAGAAATAATATATTTTCTTCTGGGAATTATACAGAACAAGAGAATATTTATTATCTGTTGTTAGTATTTTGATCATCTTTCTTTACAGTATAGACAGTAGCAAAGATGCCAACTTGCAACAAATAGTTGAAGATGCTTTCTGGTTTGGAGAAGTAAAGCAATTGTTCCAAGATTTTCTGAATGTGGCCTGCAAAAATCAGCACGTCTTTCATGCCAGATGGATCATAATAATTATTCCTCAGCTACTATTGTAAAATTGTACTATGATTTTTTTCTAAATATAAGTCACATATACTTAACTAATAGACTTTTATATAAATGGATGTTCTAATTTAAATTCTAAGTCATAAATTGAGACCAAATTTTTAAATACTGCAAGTCCTTTTTTAGCCTGCAATTAAGAGTTCTCATTATACTTAATCTTCGAGATCTCTGTAATCAGTCTTTTTAAGTTTTTTTATAAATATGTTTTCTTTCTTAGTACTCTTTTCATATCATTAGTTGTCAGATGCATTCAAATATTTTATTTCTATTACTCTAAGAGCACCTCAGGGAATGGGACCTGTCTTTTTCTTCTAAGAGCTAGTCCCTTGTTTGACACATTTAAGGTGTACAATAGCTCTTAAAATTAAATCAATAATGTCATAATTAGATAATTTATGCCCAATGGTAAATTTATTTAAAATACTAAACATTTTTATATGACCACATATATGTATGTATATAGGCAACATATTATTACTAAAAGCAGATAAGTTCTGGAAGCTTATGCCATCCTATAGCTTGGTCATGGCACAGCTGGCCCTTCCTATCACTGATATGATACTTTTACTAATAACTATTACAAAGCATTTTTCAAAACATTTTTATCTCTTAAGGTATAGATAGCCTCTGTTATGAACAGGAGGCACTTCTGCATGAATCAAAACATCAAGAGGCATATGCAGTTAAATTAAAGAAGTAATAAGTAATGTGAAGAAAGGTCAAAGCGAAGTCAGGGAATAAAGAGTGGTAGAACTGTGGTGGTGTTTCTATTTTGCATATGGTGGTCAGGGAAGCCCTCTATGAGGAGGAGATATTTGAGGAGATCCCTTGATGAAGAGAGGGAGGGAAGGGAATCATGTAAGCATGAAGAACATTCTGGTGTAGGAAACACAAGTGAAAGTCTTTGAGACAGGAAATAATTAGATATGTCTTAGGGAACTGCAGGAAAGTCAGTGTGATCAAGGCATAGTCAGCATAGCTGAAGCAGGAAGGAGTCTAGGTTGAAAATTAAATCACATGAGGTTTCGAACCTGAGTCAGGAAGTTGGATTCTGTTCTAAGTGTGATGCAAACCACCAGAAGATTTTGAGTGGTATGAGAGTGATATGATCTTATCTACAATTTTAAAAGATGACTCTGATGGCTACATGTAGACTAGACAAGATTAAAAGTAAACAAACCACTAGGTTGTCACTGAAGTAGATCCCAAAGATGATGGTGGCTTGGGCTTGTGAGCTAGTGGTAAAAATGAAGACAAGTGGTCTAACTTAATACATCCTAAGAGTTGATTTTTCAAGACATATGAACAGGGTTCAGGATGATAGTGAAAATAAAAAGAATCGAGGATGACTTCTAGATCTGAGCAATTAGATACATGATGAATGCCGAGATGGGGAAGCCTTGAGTTCATTAACACTGGAAAGTAGAGCTATGTATTGGATATGTTAAGCTCATTTAGTGGAAGCTTTAACAGATAATTAGCTGTAAGCTTCTTAGTTGTAAGGTTCTATAGCACACCAGGCTATAAATTTGAGAATGAACTATGTATAACAAGACTGAATGAAATCATAAAGAAGTAAGATATAAATAGGGAAGGAAAGTGGTTGGAGAACTGAGCTGGGTCACCCCAGCATTCAGGAATAAAAAGAGAGACTCCAACAAAAAGGATGGAGAAGGAGTAGCAAGGCAAGGAGGAGAAAAACACATCAGAGAGATGCATATAATAAGCTCAGTGAAAAAGAATTCTAAGAATGTCATCAAATTTATTGAATACTACTGATAGATACAAGAAGATAAGGACTGAGAATTGATCATTGAATGAGAAAGGGTTATTACTGATGATCTTGAAAATAGTGAGTGATGATGACAAGATTCATGGAGCAGAACCAAGTATGAGTTGATGAAATACATACAGAAAATATTAAATATTCCACTGACAGGTTTATCACTAGGTAATATATGAGTGAAACTATAGAGGGGATATGGAGTCAAGAAAGGTGTTTTGTTGTGTTTTGTTTTCTGTGATTCTGTTTTTTCTAAAATTGGGATCTGCTGGAAATTGAATTTTCTGTCATCAGCACCATGAATACAGGGCATTCTTGCTGCTATACATATGTTAGCATTCTTAGAAATAGCTCATTTTGAACTTTGCATCTACCTAGTAATTTCTCTCAATAACACATGTTCTCTAAATCCTACATATATACACTAAGAATTATATTTCCCTGCTACCTTAGAGAAGCCCTCTTTCAATATTCCAGATATTGTAATCTCTCTATTAAGTGAAAGCACTTTTTTCAGTAGTTTTCTTATCCTTATTAAATATGACATTTTATTATTATCTACTTGCTGACATGTTCACCATATCTAGACCATTAATTCTATGGGCTCCAAGGTAGATTGCCTGGGTTTAACCTCTAGTTCTCGTATTATTACTTATGACAACTTTGGCAAGTGTCTTAGCTTTCTAAGTCTCAGGTTTCATATATCTACAACTATAAAAATAATAGTAAGCATATTCCAAACTTCTTTTGAGAATTCCACAAGATAGAAACATCAACACGATGTAAATTTCAGTAAATGCTAACTTTTATTATTGTACAGTTTTACTTTATTATATTGTTACATAACCTTTGATCCCCAGATCTCTGGATAATGCTTTTAACAGAACAAATGATAGTTAAATGAATAAATCAAAATTTCCCAAATGTTCATTTAACTCGTTTATTCAACTAGTATATTTTGAGTATTTATATCTTCCATTCATTGTTCTGGCCACTTGCTAATAGATCAATAAAGAACAGAAACAGCAACAAAATGCCCCCCAAAATGACTTTGCTGGGGTATCAGCAACTTTATACATACTAAAGACTCATCTACAATTTCCAAACCACAAATTTCAAAAAATGGAAAATTGATACAAAGTGCGATAGAACTAAAATAAGTCTGTTTGTGTAATTATTTATCCCAGAAATAAAGGGTGCTAGAGTTGTATATAATGTGCATTATATGACTGCAGTACCTTAGAAAATTTAAGAAATTCTGAATTCCAAATTATGTCTGGCCCCAAAGATTGTAGTTAATTCAATGTGGGCTTGTACTATCTAGCCTTCAACTGAGTCCACTTATTAGACAGTTGTTTTTCAAAAGATGGTTATTAGAATGTTCATTTAAAGATTCCCATCCTATTCAAACATATCAAAATTTTTCTGGCAAATGAGGTAACTGCCGGAGCTTTAATTTTGACATTTTTAAATTTTAAAATTATGGTTATGGCACAAAAACATGTTGTATATTTTAGATTTCAGAAAGGATTTATAGAAAAAAATTTTAGAACAAAATCATAAGCCAGTTTATTCTGAAATTTGTTTAGGATTATACATGTAAAACCCAACAATATTCCTTTATGGAGCCACTTTTTAGAGAATAAATATTCACAACAGAAAATAAGCGTTCTGGTGGAGAGTGGAATCAAAAAGGATTCTATATGGAAAAGATTTACTGCAGAAATTTGAGAACACCCATAGTGACAATGGCTGCTATCCTAACCTAGCCACAATTGTTATTCACATAACTCAAGACGAGAAGGTCTTACTTTTCCTTACAACACTGAAAGAGAGTGTGCCACCTGTGTCTCACTGCATATCTGTTAATAACAGATTGCACCAATTATGTTAGTGTTCTGTTGCTGTGAATTAAAATAAAATACAGCAGTGGGAAAGATTTATAGGCAAATGCCTCCTTTAGAATTCTAAAGCTGATAAGAGAGAAGTATGAATTATTAAACTGAATAGAAACTTTATAGAAAGGCTTGTAATCAAGCTTTGCTTGCACAAAACAAGAAACCTGTGACTAATTTCAAATAATCTTGTTTGCCTAACAAGATGGGACATTTAAAGGTCAATTTTGTAATGAAAATCTGAATCTGAATCTGTTTCTGAAAGGAAACACTGTTACTTTAGTCTTATATTTTCCTTAGAATAGACGTCGTATTGCATATAATAAAACACAGCTCTAGAAGTTGAATGTTTCTGGTGATAGTTTACAATGACTTTAAATATATGCTAGACAGTAATTGAAGTAAACCTAAAGGTTAGACCTTCACATTTTAAGTTAAGATAGCCGAAGTTAGATAAACACCAGGTTTTGTCTTTACTTTGAGCAAAAAAACACAACCTTCTAACAATTGTGCTCTTACCTTAGTATAATTAACCCCTCTTCAATTTTATTCTAGGAAAAATAAATTGAGACAGATAATTAATGATAATGATGGAAAAGGAACTCATAATAGAGCAATCTGAGACTTTATAGCTTTGAGCACTATAGTAGGTATATTTATTAAGAGAAAATATTTTTCCCTTTCCCACCAGTGCTACTACTTAACTCTCTTCTTTATCTAAATATCTGGAACAGATGGAATGTCAGGGTTTTTTGTTTGTTTGTTTGCTTGTAGTACCCAAATTAAAAAATAAATAAAAATCTCTTCTTTCATTTCTTTTTTAAAAAAATATTTATTTATTTTGTTGTGCTAGGTCTTAGTTGCGGCATGTGGGCTCCTTAGTTGTGGAACCTGGGCTCCTAAGTTGTGGCGTGCATGTGGGATCTAGTTCCTTAACCAGGGATCAAACCCCGGCCCCCTGCATTGGGAGCTCAGAGTCTTAACCACTGTGCCACCAGGGAAGGCCCTCTTCTTTGATTTCTGATTTCAGAAATAAAATTCCGATTTCTGAAATCAGTAATGAAAGAGGAGATATTAAACTGATACCACAGAAATAAAAAGAATCATACGAGACTACTCTGAACAACTATACAACAACAAATTTGACAACCTAGGAGAATACTGATATTTTATGAGAATGTGAGGAACATTCTGTAACAAGTTAAGCATGAATTTTTTATAGGAAAGTGATTTTGTGCAAGAAGGGAAAATAAATTAAAAGGTAAAAATACAAGAAGAAAGTATAGGAAGATGCCCAGGGAGACAAAAAAAAATTAGATAAG
Source organism: Mesoplodon bidens (assembly GCF_964165515.1). NCBI lineage: Eukaryota > Metazoa > Chordata > Mammalia > Artiodactyla > Ziphiidae > Mesoplodon > Mesoplodon bidens. The sequence goes on from NC_138164.1 coordinate 96,211,299, forward strand.
GGAAACGATAAATTAATATAGAACTTAAAAGAGAACATACTAAAATAGAGGAGAGTAAAAAAGAAAATAGACTCCCTGTTATTTATCTGAAGTACTAGAAGGTGGGCAAATAAAGATACTAAGATCCTGAACACATTCAAAGAAAATTTTGCCTTGTTTATAAACAAAAAAATAAATAAATATCCCTATTCCTATACTGCTTTTTTAAAAAATATAGTTCATCACAACCTGCCTCATACCCTTCAAAATCCACAAAGTAAAATGCATTACGCTTTTAAGGTGCATCAAGCTTTAAGTTACTCAAACTAATTTAGTTCTCCGAATGTCCCTAAAATCTGGCTGTGGCTATAGAGGCAAAGTGAAGAATTTCAATGCATTAGGGCAAAGTAGATTAATTACATAAATTTATATGTACTATTTATTCTGAAACCCAAGGAAGCCTATTCTAACAAGGATGCTTTTCTCTCTTACAAAGAGGTTTAGTTCTAATGTCACATCTGAACCTAAACACCATGTATCAACAAATTATCTCGTTTTGTTTTCTTAGCATTATGTCATTGATTACAGTATTTCCAATATTTATGCATATCACTATAGTTCTTGATTTCAGAATTTTGTAAAGTAAAAAATGGATTTGTTGTGAATTATTGAACTCATAAATGAGACCTGCATTATTATTGATATGATAGGTTGAAAAAATTACCTTAAGATATGGCACCACAATTAGTCTCAGAGTTCTTGTTTTGAAAATTGAGCTCCTGTACTGTGAGAACCTCAAGGCCCAGGGAGAGATCACATGGAGGAGAACTAAAATGTTTTTTTTCTACAGAACAGAATTCCCAGCCAACAATCCATACCCACTGCTATCCACTTAGAGCCCAAATAGAACTGCAACCTCAGCCAACAGTGACTATACCTTCCTAAGAAACCAAGAGAAAACTGGGTAGGTGGTTCTAGACAACCCGGACACTGTAGAAGATAAATAAAATATTTCTTGTTTGAAGCCATGAAGTTTTGATGTGGTCTATTTTGAAGCAATAAATAACTAAGTCATATGCATTTCAAGCAAAGTATCACGGCGTATTATTACCACATACCTCAGATTTAATGTGCAATTTTATTAAATGTTTCTTATGCAGTTAAAATAAATGTATATTCTGCACGTGTGTGGTGTGTTTTATATATGCTACTGAAGTTAATTTAGCAAATTGGGTTGTTTAGGTCCTTTTTTGTCCTTTCTAATTGTCTGCTGATTCAATCAGTTGCTGAGAGAGGTGTGATCAAGTCCTCTATTTTGGTTATGTATTTTCTACTTCTTTCTGTTAGTAGTTGCTTTAATTATGATACTACGTTATTAACAGCAAACAAATTTATGATTGTTACATCTTCCTGGCTTACTGACCCTTATACAATTATGAAGTATTTCTCTTTATCTCTAGAAATAATTCATGCTAATGGTCTATTTTACTTGATATTTGTATGGCTCCACTATTTTTGTTAAAGTCTTTGCATGACAAATCATGTTCTATAATTTTATTTTCAACATTCCTATTTCCATTGATATAAAATGTCTTTCTTCTACAGAGAATATGATTTTTCTTATCTGTAAATTTATAATATTTAGTTTATTTACATTTGATGTAATTTATTTATTGATTGATAGATTTATAATTAACATCTTTTTATTTTATTTTTCCACATATTCTATGTTCTCTTTTTTCTCCTTGTGTAAAATTAAAGTATAAATTTTTTCCATTTTCTCATCTATTATGTTGTTTACTAAGAAATACTTTACTATTTGTTTAATGGTAATCCTAGGAATGTACTACAAGCAATCCTTTTAAAAAAATATTTTATCGAAGTATAGTTGATTTATAATGTTGTGTTAATTTCTACTGTATAGCAAAGTGATTCAGTTATAGCTATGTAGATATACATTCTTTTTCTTATTCTTTTCCATTATGGTTTTTCACAGAATATTGAATATAGTTCCTTGTGCTCTACAGTAGGACATTGTTGTTTATCCATTCCATATATAATAGTGTGCATCTGTTAATCACAAACTCTCAGTCAATCCCTCCCCCACCTCCCTTCCTCCTTGGCAACCACAAGTCTGTTCTCTACGTCTGTGGGTCTGTTTTGTTTTGTAGGTAAGTTTATTTGTGTCATATTTTAGATTCCACATATAAGTGATGTCATATGATATTTGACTTTCTCTTTCTGGCTTACTTCATTTAATATGATAATCTCTAGGTCCATCCATGTTGCTGTAAATGGCATTATTTCATTCTTTTTATGGTTGAGTAATATACTGTTTAATACAGAGACCACATCTTTATCCATTCATCTGTCGATGGACATTTAGGTTGCTTCCATGAGCTGGCTATTGTAAATAGTGCTGCTATGAAAATTGGGGTGAATGTGTCTTTTTGAATTATGGTTTTCTCTGGGTATATGCCCAGTAGTGGGATTACTAGGTCATATGGTAATTCTATTTTTAGTTTTTTAAGGAACCTCCATACTGTTCTCCATAGTGGCTGTATCAATTTACATTCCTACCAACAGTGCAGGAGGATTCCCTTTTTTCCACACCTTCTCCAGTATTTGCTGCTTGTAGATTTTCTGATGATGCCCATTCTAACTGGAGTGAGGTGATACCTCATTGTAGTTTTGATTTGCATTTCTCTAATAATTAGTGATGTTGAGCAGCTTTTCATGTGCTGCTTGGCCATCTGTATGTCTTCTTTGGAGAAATGTCTATTTAGGTCTTCTGCCCATTGTTGGATTGTTTGTTTTTTTTTTGATATTGAGCTGCATGAGCTGCCTATATATTTTGGAAATTAATCCTTTGTCAGTTGCTTCATTTGCAAATATTTTCTCCCATTCTGAGGGTTGTCTTTTCTTCTTGCTTATGGTTCCCTTTGCTGTTCAAAAGCTTTTAGCTTTCATTGGGTCTCATTTGTTTATTTTTGTTTTTATTTCCATTACTCTAGGAGGTGGGTCAAAAAAGATCTTGCTGTGATTTATGTCAACAGTGTTCTTCCTATGTTTTCCTCTAAGAGTTTTATAGTATCCGGTCTTACGTTTAGGCCTTTAATCCATTTTGAGTTCAGTTTTGTGTGTGGTGTTAGGGAGTGTTCTAATTTCATTCTTTTACATGTAGCTGTTCAGTTTTCCCAGCACCACTTATTGAAGAGACTGTAGCTGTTACCTTTTTGAATATCAGTTATTCCCATCTTTCTCTTCTCTGCTTCTGATAATTCTTTTAAGTTATATATTTTCGCATTATCCCACATCTCTTGCACTTTCTTTCTTCTTCTCCTTCTCCTTCTCCTCCTCCTCCTCCCCCCCTTTCCCCCTCTTCTTCCTCCTCCTCCTGCTTCTTCTTCTTCCTCTTCTTCTCTGTGTTTCAGTCTGGATAGTGTCATTAACCTATTCCATTCCAGTTCAACAGTCAGCTCTTCACTTTTTTCAGTATGCTCCTAAACCAATCCGTAATGTTTACATTTCACAGTATTCACCTATTTGGTTCTAAAGTTACCGTCTGATTTTTAAAATATATATTCCAGCAATCTAGCTCAATTCTCCATTGTGTTATTCATTTTTCTTGGCATACTAATCACACTTAAAGTTTATATCCAAAACTTCATTATATGGGCCACCTCAAAACTGTTTCTATTATCAATTTTTTTCTTAGTTCTTCCTTTTAGAATGCCTGATAATATTTCACTGTATGTCAGGCCATTGTGTTATGAAAAATGATAGAGGCTTTGGATGATGTTATCTTCCTCCAGAGAAGGAAGGAAGTCCCAATCCTGACTCAAACTTCTAGAGAAGAGGAAGACCACCTCAATCCATAAACAACTAAGCTGACTGAAGGCTGTTTTTCATGCATTTATTGCTTGATCTATTTCAGGTGCACTTCCTTCCAACTTGTCAGGTCCTGAACTCCAACTTTATTTTTAGGAAAGATGAACTCCAACTTTATTTTTAGGAAAGCTAAATATTGTAAGACTGTCAAAAACTCCATTAAACATTTCAGCTATTTTTCACAAGAATCCTTAGCATCCGTCCCAGAATATGTTACAATTTGGATAATAATGTGAGGAGAAAGCCAGTCAGTGTGTCACGTTCAACCTTCTATGCACATCTCTTCTCTCCAGATCTTGACTACACTGGCTTTGTCTGCTGAGATTGCCAATCCCAAATCTCATTTCTTTTCTCCGTTTCTATGAAATTGCTGAAATCTCTACAGCTTCTCTGCATCACATTGGTTGTCTTCTATCAAGCTTTTTAGCCTCTCTCTGTGTGCCACTTAAGGCTTGGAAAGGGCTCCACAAAGAAAAATGTGGTGGATTGATGGGCTCACCTAAATACATTTTCCCTCTTTCAAGGGTTATTGCACTTCTATTCTTGGATGCCTCAGGAGGCCTTGCTGTCTTCATACATGCACATGTTTCTTTTTCTTTTTGTTTTGTTTTGTGTTTTCCCAGTTTTTCTTACTTTACAACAAAAAACATTGTCCAGATGAAAGTGATACAAATGTAGCTAAGAGAAGAAATCCTGAGAATCTCTACATTGACTTGAAGAAATTTCTCTAGATACAATTCTATGCAAAAATAATTTAAGTACTGAAATTTCAGCATTACTGTATAAAGGAAATTAATTTCCTCTGATTTTCTATCAAATGCTAACCAGTTATATAGTATCTGAAAGTGACTTAAAAATAATAGTTTCTGGGCTTCCCTGGTGGCACAGTGGTTGAGAGTCCGCCTGCCAATGCAGGGGACACGAGTTCGTGACCCGGTCCAGGAAGATTCCACATGCCGTGGAGCAGCTGGGCCCGTGAGCCATGGCTGCTGAGCCTGCATGTCCGGGGCCTGTGCTTTGCAGCAGGAGAGACCACAACAGTGAGAGGCCCGTGTACTGCAAAAAAATAAATTAATTAATTAATAATAATAATAGTTTCCTTTTTGTGGAGCACATTATCTGAAACTTTAATTTTTTTCTTGAATAGAGTTAAATGAGGGATTAGGTGAATTTTCTAAAATGAGTCTAAGCAAAAAGTCAATTTTTAATTTATTAAAACAGTGTGTATTTGTAGAAGGATAAACTAATTGACTAATGGAACACAATGGAGTTTGTGCCTCTAAAAAACTAATGCACATATAGAATGTTGTTATATGGTGGATTTGGCATTAGTCACTGGCAAAATAAAGGAACGTTTAACAAATAAAGCTGGAGTTAGTCCCAGAGCACTACCTAATTTATAAAATTTGGAACAAGAAAAACTAGACAAAAAACCAGTCACAGCAGTAAATCATTCTATGGGAGGCAGTAGGATGGGACAGGAATTGTTCCAATAAACAGACGTAAGTTATTTGAAATATTCTAGCTCTTGGTTTGCATGGTGGATTAAAAAATTATCTTTATATAAATGAATTAATACATTAATTTTACAAGAATGTCATGTATGTTTCAATAACAATAATGTGTTTATTAATCCATTCTGTGTAACTAAGCTTCAAGACAAAAAGTAAGAAGAATTGGATAACAGTTGTCTTCTAATACCCTAATCCAACCTCCTAACTACAGCAGGCAGGGCTTTGGGGTTTAATTCCTGCAATACTAACCATCACATAGAACATCTAGTATTTTATATCTGTTGTAAAATTGCATAAAAATGATTAAGAGTAGCCCTGATTAGAAGATCTAGAATGCATTTTTCGATGACTTTCAAAAGCATATGACAACACAGCTCTCTGTTATTTTATTTTTAGTAAGACATAGCTTGTTGACATGGCTGTAATTAGAGCTCTGTAGCTCTGTGTGGAATCACTGCCTACTTCCTATAGAAAAAATTAATTTGTGTGTCAATCTTGGCAGTTTAAGAGCTGATCAGGATATCCTAGAAAATGAAAATGAGGCTGTCTCTCCTCCTTTTCCCTCATAAACAAACATTGCACAAAAGCTTTGGGGAATGGCACTAGGAGAAAGAAATTTGGATGATTATCCCATGCTTTTCATAGTTAAGAATTGTTTACTATAAAACATTTACAGCTTTACATGTGTGTACACAGACAGTTCAATATTTTTTAATTTAGAAAATGTAAAATGACCAAAACCACTATATATTTAGGATTACTCTCAAGTGAAATTCTACTTTAATAATCATGATATTAATTAGATGTATGAAGTATTAGAGCATTTATATGAGAGACATACATTTATTGACTCTAAAAATTATTGATCAATATATTTATACTAAGAACCCCAAAGTATTAAATCAAAATCCCTGCCAACATTTGTAACTAGAGTAAATGAAAGTGGTTCTGTAGCAAAATCATAAATGTCAGTGCAGAAGCACTGTTTCCTCCTTATGTATCAGTATTACATTCATGAATATTATAACAGTTTATCAACCAGTCAAAAAATAGGAGGGAAAAAATCAGTTATATAATCTATGAGCTAACAGTATATATACACACATACACATGCAATCTGTAAAAATACCTCATTTTATAAGACAAAATATAGAATTTCGTGTTACATTAGGAGAAAAAGATATTCTTATACTCAAAAGTTTTAACTAACATTATTCTTTGGCTTATATAAGGAAATTTTAGGTGGAAGTTCTTAATATACTTTGGGACTTTTTTATGAGATATATTGTAAAAACGTTCAAAAATGTTGGGTAGAAAATTGTTTAGGGCTAAAAAGACAAAAAATCACTTAAGAACAATAACTGAATACGTTTTCCACAAATTTTTGGCAATTTTCCATTACTTCTTGGTTTAGAAACAAATAATTCTAACTCTAAGTGGAAGAGTGTGCTGAAATGATGAGATAATCTTTCCTTTTTTTAAAAAAATAAAAGCATTTGTTTTTAGGTTTGATGCCAAAGTACTTTATTAAACTTTTTTTTTTTTAAGAATGGCAAAAACTCTCAGATTTACTAGGTTTTTGTTGTATTTCCTAGTGATTTTTTTTCTTTTAATTTTGTGGCCCCACTGTTTTGTTTAAAACTTGTTGGAAGTTAATGCACTAAGATGTCATCTAGTCATTGAAATCCATGAAATTAACAATTATTTATTTATTGATCAACTATACCAATTAATCTCCCCTTGTATGCCCATTGGCTTACTTTAAATTCATTTTATCATAACTAATTATTTAGCCTCCATTTACTTCCATTGGATTGGAAACTCCATGAATAATAGTATTTACCTTTGAGCTTTACACAAAGTAGTTGCTTATTAAACATTTCTGAGATTTGATTAATCAATAGTTTTGTTTTAATCTAGGTTGGCTAACCTAAAGAAACAGATGATATAAGCACAAGGAAACAAAGGTATTCCAAATTCCTTTGTGTGATTCCCATCTACACAGATTAACAAAATGCTTTGGAATTCTCAGAGGAAACATTTTCTTGATTTATACATTTATATACTTGGTCTTTACATGTTTTGTTATATAAGGACCTCGGTTTCTAATTACGGATTCAGTGAGAAAGCTGCTGAATTATTGCAAAGTATTATTGAATTCATATGCAAAAGTTGTGGACTGAATATGATTTTACTCATATTACTATTTTAAGGATAAAATGATGAAAACATATATTTATTGAGCCTTTAATATGTGATATGAATTATTACATGTTACATAATAACTCATTTAATTTCTTTTAGATGAGATGATTATTTAGATTAATAAAACATATTCTTTTAACTGTAATTTTACAGAACTTTTGGATCTTTATTTTTTCTATTGGTGGATATTGAGATAATATAAAAGATATTAAGTAATGTGCATAACAATAAAGAGGGATTCTCATATACAAAATATTGAAGAGTACTAAGATTTTCCAATGCTCAGTATAGAATTTGAGGTAGATGTACTAATCTTTTAAAGAAACTCATTTTCTAAAACCTAAATCACTGTATTGTAGTTTTTTAGCCTCAAAATATAGCTAAGTAGATGATATAACTAAGCTAAACAATTACCAAGAAGAAAAACTCTAGTTAGTTGGCACCTCCTAGAATAGACCAGGTTGGTTTTTCTTTTGTATAATCCAATACAAGAAATTCGATCAAATGTGTATGTTAAGGCAATAGTTACCCCAAATAAGAAGCTTTGATTAAATTTACTCTTTTTGGTGTATCCTGATTTCTTAAAATAACTATGTAACAATTAAAACATCCATCCTCCAGGGAAAAACTGCTTCAAAGTTCTTTAATTCCTAGGTAGGGAGTGTATGAATCCCTAACTACAATGTATTGCTCAGTTTTCTCCACTTACAGTACTTTCATCTTGTGAGGAGATTAATAGCCATCCTTGAGACACTAGCTGCTTTCTATTTATCAAAGAGAAACCAGTGGCTGGCAGCTCTCCTAGAGGACTTAGGGAAGATAACACAGTGACTTAACTGCATATTGGTAACCTGAGTGTGGAGACAAAACAAGGAACTCTAAATGCTGATGCATCCCCAAAGACTGTGCTTGTTTTCTACTATTTCGATTAATACACCTATCATATCTTTAATTGTATGCTGCTCATTTTAATTTCCGTGTTTATGGTCTAAAGCCGCACGAATATAACAGTTGTGCCTCCCATTGCTTTCATGAGAAGCCATATCTAAGTAATCAAGAAGCTGATTTTATTGTTTTAGCAGTGTCTTTTTTCTTCGCTAAATTTTTTTAAAGAAATTAATTCATTGACCTCAAGATTATGCAATCTTAAAACTAGTGAACATGAGAGAAATAATTAGTCCATGTTCTACAACCAACTTCCTGACTGAAATTTAGTTCTAATGTTGTGTTATAATCACTTCAAAACACATTTGTTAAAAGAAACTCAAGAGAGGTTTCTGGGAAGATGGAGAGGTAGGAAGCACCAGGAATCTGTCTCCCCATCTAGACAAAAATTATTCTGGCAGAATCAATATGATATAATTATTTTGGAACTCTAGAATCTGTAGAAAGCTTGCAACTTACAGGGAAAGACTTGGACAGTGAATTATGGTTAATTTTGGTCAATTTCAGCTTTTAACACAATAAGGTTAAATCCACCAGCCCCAGCCATGTGGTAAGCAGCTGTGTATGAGCTCCTGGAGCACCTTGCACATAGTGTAGGACTTGGGGTGGGTTCTCCAAATATTATGATCTGTTTTCAGCTTCCTAATTGCTGCTTTTGATCACAGAGGTGTAGAAGGATAGGTAGGTAGCCATTGTCGCTGCAAGTTTCTCACCCCCTGGATGAATTAACTTCCAGGGGATTCAAAGGATCAGCATCCTTTTAGTTCCCCTTCATTTTTTGCTTTTTCCTCTTTTCGGAGCCAGCCATTAAAGACTATGATATTCAAAAAAAAACTGCATATACAGGGAAAATTAGAAAGCGAATTCCTAGGGAAAGATCTAAGAAGACGTTAAGTTTACACCTCAGCCTGACATTTGGCGTAGAAACAACAATCCCCCCAAAACAAAACAAAACAAAACAAAACAAAAACCAAAAACACCCCAAAACAATAAAGGTATATACATGAGCAATTATAAGATATAATCCCCATGGCCCATGATTACCACAAGAAAAGGGCTTTCAGAAGGAAGACTACATAAGGACAAAGATTTTTAAGCAGCTCAGTCCATATATGTATATCTATATATAGATATAGCTCCCAAACAATGCTTAGACAGTTGTCAGTACCCATTCCTTAGTGAGTGCTGAATGTGAATAATTTACACTCTTCCAGCACAACCAGGTAGGTATCGTTTTCTTTTTATCTGGAAGGGATTTGCTACACAAAGAGATCACCAAATTTTCCCAATCAGTAGCAAGTAAGGACAGTTATAGAACACAACATTCAGGCTGTTTGGGTGTAAAATTGATGCCCACCCTCACTCTACTTTTAAAGTAGAAATGTTGTTCCTTCAGCAGCAGAACGTACACAGTCACCTTATTGGCAAATTAATTCTAAATTTGCCAGAAGAGATTAGAAATACAGTAGACAGGAAAGGACTGGTAAACACCTTTTATAACTCAAAGATCGAAAGAATTAACCTGGACAGAAAGGTCTGAGCAGGCTTAAAATTGCAACAGATTTCTTAAATGCAAAATCTAATAAATCAGAGAGTAGGACATAAGGGAAGTTAAAAACACAAGGAGACTACTGGGGCAATGTAACACATTTCAGGGTTCAACCATCACTTACAGGCATCGTATAAAAATGATATGAAGGTTAAAGCTAAGAGTTCTAGAATGCATAGATAAGAATTCAAAAGCTATTTAGTCATGAAACTCAGTCTGGGTGTTAATTATGATTTGAAAGAAGATTTTAAGTTTTAAAGATTTTAAGTAGAGTTTTATATTATCCACTTGACAATACAGAATGCTATCACCTAAAAACCAAAGAGAAAATAAAAGAGAGTAACAAAGAGAAGACTTTTCTTTACCTATTGCTCTTTAGAGTGAATGTTTTACATTTCTATAATCCTACAACCACGTTAGAGTAACGCAAGACTGAAATTACATAGATAAATCTGGTCCTAAAGTAAAAGTTAATAACATTACTGTATAAATTCTTATATATGGAGGGCTTGCATCAGAGAGTCAATAAAGCATACCCTCTATTTCATTTATACAACTGCTGGAAATATGCAAAAACACCATTCATGGGAAGGAATATGAAATAAGGGTAGAAATTTTCATAGATTCAGATCCTATCAGTTTGATCATATATTTTGCAGGGTGAGTATTTGAAATTCAATTCTACTTGATTTATCTATTATAATAATATATTCAATGTCATTTTAAATTGTGCTTGGTATTATAGAGTAGGATATGAGCTTCCTGGTCTTGGAAGATAGCTATATTGAAAGATTTTCACAATCATTATATGTAGTTGTTTCTATTAAATAATTTGAGTTGATTTGTGAAAAAGATTTTTAAATAAATATAACTCATATGCTATAATAAAAAAGAGAATATTGGCTGTGCTCTATGATATAAGAAATCTGTGTCCTAAACTAATTCCAGACCCTGTCTGCTACTGAGGAATTAGTTCAGAATATGCATCCACCAGCCTTGGACCCCACTGCCTCATTGATTGGGCAATAGTACACTGAGGTGGGCATCTATTATCACTATAGGCTAAGGCGGGGGGGGGGTTGTGGAAAAAATGTCATCACTTTGCAAGTGAGACAACATTATATTCATTTTAAAGATTAATAAACAGAGGTCCTCAAAACTTAAATGACATATTTGAAGTTAAACAGCTGTGAGATAATCAGTTTTAGCTTTGAAACAACATCATTTTATTTCAAATTTTAACATAGCTGTCTCTTGCCATTGTAATTATGGACATTAAAACATGAAATTTTAGCTCATTCTAGGTTTGGCTGTAAAATATTAGTGTGAGAACTGTAAATACTTTTGTAAAAATCCAATTAAAATCTCATGTATTCAAATCTCCCTATCTTCTTAAGATAAAAAAAATTGCTTAAATAATATACGTTTTAGGACGTTTTCTAATTTTCTTCTTGTTGTAGTCAGGGCATAATTTTTAGCATGGCATCTATTATCATAGTGTATTCTCCATTGGAATATAGTGTGTAGAGTAGTCCAAAACGTTCTTCCCAGAGTACCATATCAAACAATTTTTTCCTAGATGAATTCCAGTTTAGAAATACTGGGGGTAACGGGTCAGTAATTCAAAAAGATGTTTCCAAGAATATATTTTTCAAGCTCATTCTACTGAGAGCAAATTTCATATGTTACTATCATGTCATGTTTGGACCTAACTGGAATTAAGAAAAAATTTTCTAAGAGGAATGTGTAAGAGTTTTTTAACTTCTTTGATCTTGTATCTTTGCAGGGAATATTTTTTGTTCATAGACATGAAGTCAACTGATCCCTATTTTGATTCACTTTGAGCCCTTCAGTCATGAGCAATGTCCACTGAACTGCAGATTCTCATCAGAGAACAAAGCCACCCATGAAGACAAACCATGATGTCTGGCACTGTTACCCTGAGGAGCTGACCTTGGCACTGGTGATACCCAAATTCGTATAAAATCCATAGCTCATCTTTCATTAAATATCATCCCTTATGTGTCACAACTTTGTCCAGATGTTTGGAAGCTAAGTGAAGTTCAAAACAATCTCTTATCTTTAGCAAATATGAACTGACCCATATAAAATTTAAGCAAACAGAGAATCTAGGGGAAAAAAAGAGCTTAATCTAAGGTTATTTTTATTACTTTTTTCCCTTTTTTGTACTCAACTCCTAAATAACTCCACTGTAATAATATCAATTACATAACTCATGGTACATGATTTTAACTTTCTTTGTTGTTGTAAAACAAAAACTTAAAAGTTTCTGCAAGTAGATTCCATTATACTTGAAGTGGTCTTTATTTAATAATTTTTTAAACAACAAATTATGAGAAGAAAATACACAGCTTCTAGAAAATTGTCCTAGTTGATTTACCCTCAAAAGTACCCTCCATTTACCTTTTAAATATTCCCTGCAGGAATAAACTCAGGACAACGTTAATTTTTCTCTTTGTGTGTGTGTGTACCTTTCTGAAATCACCCTAGTCTGTCCAAGATACCATCTTAGGTACGTTATGTCATTCGGTCTGTGCAAGCATCACAAGGTAGATGTGCTTATTATTCACACTTCAGATGATGGAAATGAACCCTGAGATGTGAGGGAACTTATTTCTTGGTCATGCATGTAGTTTATGAATGATGAGCACAGATTTAATTACCAGGGTATATTACTCCCAAGCTGCTGTTCTAAACCATCACATTCTTAGCTCTCAGAAAGTATAGTGATATCTGACTAGAGAAAAACTTCGGTAAACATATACAGATGCTTCATTATAATGAAGTGTCTTTCAGGTACAAAGAAACTTTGAAATATGTGAGTGTTGTCTACTCCATTTAAGCATCTCACATTAACTAAAAAATCTGCCCTTTTTTTAAAAAAAATAGCTTTTCCAAGTTGGTTCAAACTAATGTAAACTTTCTGGATCTGATCCACTAATGCATAATACACAATACAAGGAATGAAAGCTTACCCTCACTTTTCTCCGGATGGATTTCTGGATGTGAGTTTCATCTCTTTTGGCATCAAATGCTAAAACCTCTAGTAATCACAATGCAGATGTGAAACAAGACAATTTTAGCTACAGCCTCTTGCATAAAATACAGCTCGACTTATGAAAAAACGTTTGGAGGAAACATGTTGGGATGTCTGTCTATTTACATTTTAATGGGATATAGGTCCGGGGCTATATTTTCTATTATATGGAACTAGTTTCCTAACAAAGTATTGTTAATCCTGCTGACATTTTGCCTTAGTGACTCTTGATCATTTAAATATAACATTTGAGCTTATATAATCTTAGAACATACTTAACTTTCTTCTGAGGCTCACAAAATTAAGCCCTAGAGAATAAGTGCAACATGTAAATAAGTGTTTCACAAAATACCAAAAAGAAAGGATCAATGCCAATATAATTAAAGAAGTATTTTAAGAATTTTTATAACTATTTACAAAGCAGTTGGTAAAGAGCAGCCTGATGGCAACTAGCCATCTCTCTCTGCAACCTTGAATCTGGGGGATATTTAAAATCATGATATCTCTAATATTTTTCAGTATTCTCCGCTCCAGTTAGAGCCTTTGTTTTTTTCCAAAGTGTAAAAACCTATAAAATCCTCTTTTATAAAATCACACTTCCCTTTAATATCTAAAATTATGAATTTTTTTTGCACTTTTTTTTTTTTAAAGACGATGTTGGGGGTAGGAGTTTATTAATTAATTTATTTATTTCTGCTGTGTTGGGTCTTCGTTTCTGTGTGAGGGCTTTCTCTAGTTGTGGTAAGCGGGGGCCACTCTTCATCGCGGTGCGTGGGCCTCTCACCATCGCGGTCTCTCTTGTTGAGGAGCACAGGCTCCAGACGCAGAGGCTCAGTACTTGTGGCTCACGGGCCTAGTTGCTCCGCGGCATGTGGGATCTTCCCAGACCAGGGCTCGAACCCGTGTCCCCTGCATTAGCAGGCAGATTCTCAACCACTGCACCACCAGGGAAGCCCTAAAATTATGAATTTTTAAAATAATTTAGGGGCTTACCTGGTGGCACAGTGGTTGAGAGTCCGCCTGCCGATGCAGGGGACACGGGTTTGTGCCCCGGTCCGGGAAGATCCCATATGCCGTGGAGCAGCTGGGCCTGTGAGCCATGGCCACTGAGCCTGCACGTCCGGAGTCTGTTCTCCACAACGGGAGAGGCCACAACAGTGAGATGCCCGCGTACCGCAAAAATAAAAAATAAATAATAATAATAATAATAATAATAATTTAGGTAGTGTGCATCTTATTTCTTCCCCAATATCATTGACGCCTCACTAGGTGCCCTCTCCTCATCACTTCTTCCTCCAAGAGAAAGCCACAATCTTGAATTTGGTGCTTGTTGTTACATAAATATCTTTATAATTTTCTTATCTATATGGTTTTGAATGTTTTAATGTTATTTTAAATGGGACAGCATTTTATACATACATATATTCTTATATAGATACACAAAATTTTGTAAATTTCCCGTTTTTAAACAATGAAATTTTAGTATTTGTCCATATTGAAGCATATAGCTTTAATTTACTTATTCTAATTGATGTATACTGTATCATTACAAGAATATTTCTGATATTACTGAGCTGTTCTTTTCTTGATGAGGATTGAAGTTTTTTTGGTAATGCAAATGCACATTCATATATGTGGAACTGTAGTGAGTAAATAAAGAAGTGGTATTGCTGAATTGAAGAATATATTAATATATATATTGGTTAGATATTGTTATATTTCTCTCCAACCTAGTTAGGCTAATTTACCTAGACACAATGACTGGATGAGTTTATTTGATTTGTTCTTCATGTCCAGTGACATTTTTTTTCTAAATGTGTTGTTTGTCTTTTATGCTGTTATTCTTCTTTATAGTACTTTTTATTTGTTCTTAATATTAATCTATTACTAATTATAGGTATAGCAAATATTTTTCCTAAAATTTACTTTAAAAATAAATTATAAAGTCATGTAACATAAGAAAATTTGATTTTTTTCTTAATATTATGTGAATAAAGTCAAATCAGAAATCTTGTTTTTTAAAAAGCTTTTTATTCTAAAATAATTTTTAGATTTTCACAAGATTTGTAAAGATATTGCAGAGCATTCTGATGTACCTTCACTAAGCTTTCTCTAATGTTAATATCTTAAATACTCCATATATATTTATCAAAACTAAGAAATTAATATTGGCCAAATACTATTAACTAAACTATAGAGTTTGTTCAGATTTCCATACATTTTCCATTAATTCCATTTTTCTCTGCCATGATACCATGTTGTATTAAGTCATCATGTCTTTGTCTCTAATCTGTGATAGTTCTCAGTGCTTCCTTGTTTTTTGTTACCTTGACTCTTTGGAAGAGTAATAGTCAAGATTTTGTAGAATATCTCTCAATTTGGATTTGTTTGAAGTTTCCTCATGGTATATGGCTATATGGATTTGGGGAGAAGTGTCCTTATTATTGCATGGTGTCAGGGGTAAATGGTATCAATATGACTTACTAAGTTTGATCATTTCGTTAAGGTGGGATTTGCTAGGTTTTCCTAAAAAGAAACTTTTCTATCAAGTTTTCTTTAAAGTAACTATTTTAACCTCTCCATACTTTTTATACATTAGAAATTCTTATTCTTTTACATCTTTACTTTGCTTGTATTTCTTAAGAACAGTTCCCTACACTGATGTTATACTCTATTATCCTATATATTCTTGAGCAAATTTCATAGTTATGCTTTTTACATTTTTATCTTTAAACTACCTGAATTTGATGTTAGCAACTGAAGAGATGTATAGACCCAAAACGTTCTCAAAAAGATAGTCAACTTTGCCAGCACTAATTATTAATTTCTTCCTTCTGTTCCTTGTGATTTACAAACTATTTTACCCATATATGAAGTTTCCATGGATATGTGGGTATTTTTTTTTGCGGGGGGTGGCTTTCAGTTCTGTTCTGTTGAAATACTTTTATAGTTCTCCAGCATTATGATGATACAATAATTAATCTGATTTTATAGTACTTTTTCTTATGTTGTGAAACAAGATTCCTCACCTTGTACTTCTCCAAAATTGCCTTGGTTATAATTAGACCTTTACCCATACAGATCAGTATTAGAAAGAGCTAGAAAATTGATTTAATTTACAGATTAATTTGGAGAGAATAAATGCTTTTTTAAAATATATTATTGAGTTCTATCCACAAGCACAGCAAATCTCTTCCATTTACCTATATTTCTTAGTTACTAAATTTCTGCTAATATTTCCATAAAAATTATATACTTTCTACAGATACATGATTTTTTTTATATTTATTACCTTGTACTTTATAGTTTTTTGTTATTCGAAATGGCATATTTAAAAATTACATTTTCCAAATATTTGCTGCTAGTGTAGAAGAATGCATTTTTAGTATTAGTATTAATTTTATATCCAGCAAATGTTAAATTATCTTATTAATTTTAATAAATTGCATATTTTCGGGAGTTTCCTACTTTGAAAGTCATCATCTGTGAAAAAAGACAACTTTCTTACTTTCTAATCTTCCTATCTTTTACTTATTTTACTTCACCTATTGTGCTGATTAAATCTCCAAGAAATTTCTTAATAGAAGTTAAAACAGAGGGCATCTTTGACATGTTCCTGATTTTAAGTGAAAAGCTTCTTATATTTAATATATTATGTAGAGTTTGAAGACATCATTTCCCAGAATAAGTATTCCTTTCTAGTTTTAGTTTGCTAAGGTAGTATTAAGTTTTTAAAAATTTATTATAAACATATTTTAAATCTTTAATTCCTTTTTTCAATTATTTTGATGAAACATTATAAGTATTCTCATGTAAACACAACATAATCACGATACATTAGTTTTATAGACATTACTGCATAGCATTTCCTATATTTATTTATAATAGTTGAATATATTTATGAATAAGATTCATCTATAATTTCCCTATCTGTACTGCCAGGTATATGGGGGAAGGCTCTTTTGTTTGTTTGTTTGTTTTCTAGGACTTTTTGTATAAGTTTGAAGTTATTTTTTCTTGAATTTTTAAAAATCTTTCATGAAAATATTGACCTGGTATATTTTTCTGGATAAATTATATTACTGACTACATTTTTTAAGTTATAAGACTATTCAGGTTTAATACTTCTTTAAATGGGATTGATAATTTTCATTTTTTCTAGAAACTTGTTTACGTTTTCTAAGTCTTTAAATTTATTGCAAATATATACATAGAATGGAGGAGAGATATCAAAGTGAATGGTTGAGTTTCTCTAGAAAAAAAAATGTATGCTGTGTATACACAAACACACACTCACAAACATACACATGAATAATGCCTCCAAAAGTTTCATCCCTGAAACCTGTGATTACCTTATCTTACATGACAGATGGACTTTGCAGATGTGATCAAATGGATCAGAGAGTTTATTCTGAATTATCTGGGTGGGCCTAATATAATCACAACAGTCAGTATTTTAGGGGCATAGAAGGAGTCAAAGTTAGAGTAGTATAAGATGTGACAGCAGAAGCAAAAGAATGAAGTGATGTGTCCACAAACCAAATAATGCCAGAAATCTATAGCAGCTGGAAGAAGCAAGAAATAGATCATCCCCTGGAATCTCCAGATGGAACCAGCCTGTCAACACCTTTATTTTATCTCCATGAGACTTAGTTTGGATTTCTGACCTCCAGAACTATAAGAAAATTAAAAAAAAAATGTAAGCCATAAAGTTGTGGCAATTGTTTACAGCAACAATAGGAAACCAATATAGATTTTGGCACTGAAAGTGGGGTCCTGATGTAACAAATACCTAAAAATTCAGTAGTAGCTTTGGAATCGGTTAGTACATAGGGCCTGGAATAACTCTGAGCATAAAAAAAAGAAAAAAGAAAGAAAAGAAAAAACCTAGATTGCCTTAAATAGATTCTTATTAGAAATATAGATGCTAAAGATTGTTGGTGAGGGCTCAGAAGGAAATAATGATCATAGTAGATAAAACCCATGGCGCAGATAGAACTGAGAAACACAGTAACAAACAAACAAACAAACAAAAAACACCTATACTTTCTTAGAAAATACCCACATCTTCATAAACAGAATGTTGGTAGACATTATAATGCTGATGCTGAGGGCTCAAAAGAAAATGAGGAACATGTTATTGGAAACTGGAGGAAAGTGGATACTGGAGGAAAGTGGATACCAGCTATAGAGTGGCAGAAATCTTAGATTGAATTGCACTTGGATATTTAGCTGAGGAGATTTTCAAACAAAGTTTTGAAGGCATTATTTGGCTTCTTTTTGCTGCTTACAGTAAAATGTAAGAGTTAAGAGATAAATGGAGGGAAAAACTATTAAGCAAAAAGAACCAGACTCCATGATTTGGGGAAATTCTGTCTTTCCAGATTGCAAAAGATGCTGAAATTAAGAGATTCACTCTCTCTAAACAGAAAGCCAAGAATGTGGCTGAACAATCTTTTGCTAGTGTTTAGGAAGGATCAAAAGATCAGAATATTTATTCATATAGAGGGCTGTTTGACGAAATGAAGAGTGTGACTCAGGGCTCTCCTCCACCATCTCAGCCTAAATAAGAAATAGAGATGGACTTAGTGAATCAGTGAAACCACTTATCAGGAAAGATCAGTGGAGAGGCTTCTTGTTTAAAGGAGTAAATCCCAGTGACATATGCAGGAAATTCACAAGGTTTGTGGGCATGTTATACCAGTAGAAATACTGCCAGATTAGACTAAGTGAAACAAAGAAAGACAGTAAAATAAAGAAAGTTGTTGTACTTTCAAAATTCTACAGGCAGAAAATAGACTGATAAAACCACTTGTCTATAAAAATGTGGTACTCTTCATGGAAAAGCAATGATGACTTGGATGGCAGAGCCTCAGGTCCAGAGTGCAAGAGCCTGAGCCACAGAGAATTATTCCCATGCCTTGAAACTTAAGTTTACCCTGCTAAATTTTAAAATTGCTTGAGACTGGTAACTTCCTCTTTGAATAAGATTGCCTATAATGGTTATCCTATGCCTGCTCCACCATTTTATTTAGAAGCAGATAACTTTCTTGAGTTTCACAGACTCAAAGAGAGGAATTTTGTCCCAGAATTGATCATACACAGAACCTCACCTATACTTAATATAGGTAAGATTTTGAACTTGAATTGAAGCTGTAACAGATTGAGACTTTGGGGAATTTGGGATGAAGCAAATGCATTTTGCATGTGAGATGGACATGAATCTTTGAGACCCAGAAGGCAGAATGTGGTCAGCTAAATTATGCACACCAAGAACACCCATGTCATATACGCTGAATCTGTTTATTGTACTTTGCATTGTGAAAGAGAGTATGTAGGCACAATTAACTCAAGGATTTTGAGATGGGAAGATTATCCTGGATTACCCTAGTGGCCCCAATGTGTCAACAGTGCTTCCTGTAAAAGAGATGCTGGAGAAATCAGAGACAGATTAGTAGGAGATAGGCTAATGCACAGGAGATCAGAGTGATGCAACCATGAGGTAAGGAATGCTGACAGTACCTAGAAGTTTAAACAGGAAAAAAGCAGACCTCCCCAATGAAACTCCTGAAGAATCCAGCCCTGTTAAAACCTTTGTTTGTATTTTATCCTCATGACTCTTTTCAGAGAATATTTGTTTAAGTTGTTTTAAATTTGTGGTAATTTATTACAGTGGCAATAGGAAACTAATTTTCTATCTGGATTATCTGAATGGGCTTAATACAATCACAACATTACTCATTAGAGGGACATATATGCACTTACACACACACACACACACACAAAAAAAAAAAATTTCCAGATACCTCTTCTGTAAGATTAAGAAAATATTATATACACTTGTCTCAAATTCAAATTTTAGGTTTTCTTTTGAAACATGGTTTTAGCAATTAGAAGACACGGGAGAGTAATGAAAATAATAACATCAATATTATCGGCAATAGAGTTATGTTGTTTCTACAGAAAATATTTATTAAATAATACACTATTTATTGAATAGGTAAAACATTGGGTCCTTGTATTGCTTACATTCCAATGGAAAGGGATGGAAAATAATAAATAAGTAAAATGTATAATACATGAGATGATAAGTACTTTATACAAAATAAGTTGAAATATAACAAGACATTGCAGAGGTTGAAGGAGTTGTTTTTAACTGTATTATTAAGTAGGGTGTTCATAAAAGCTCTAAAATACTAGCCTGTTTTTCTTCTATGAAGTGGAAAGGCTTATAAGTTCATGAAAGGTATCCAGATTAATATTTACTCCTCTGAAAAGCATTTTTCCAAATGCACTGCAGAAGGCAACTTTTTTCATATGTGAGAAAGGCCAAGGGTGAGGTCTGGTAGATTGCTGGGGGAAGAGCATTTGAGCCAGAAGGAACAGCAAGTGCAAAGATCTTGAGGCAGGAATATGGCTTATATATTTGAAAATCACTAAAAATCCACTGTAACTCAAAGAAAGTGAGCAAAGGAGATAGTAGCGGGAAATGACGTCTGAGAATTAGGGGAAAGTGGCAGGTCTTAAAGAACTTTTACGGGAACTGATACAGATTTTGGCTTTTCCTCTGGGTAAGATAAAAAAGTATGAGACAATTTTGAGCAGGAGAGGGACATGATGTAACTTACATGTTAAGAAAAAACTGTAGAAGAGTAAGAGAGGAGCATGAAAACCAATGCAAAGGTCATTGTTGAATCTGTGTGAAAGACAGTGGCTTGGGCTAGGGTGACAGTGGTGGAGATGGCAACTAACCAAACTTCATGTTCATTTTCAAGAAGATTTTTAATGAATATTGTGTGGGGTAGGAGACAAAGAGAGGAGCCAAGAATACCCTCAATGTCTTTGACCAGAGGCAAAGGATGGATCTGAACTCTACTGAGCCAAGAACGATTTCTTCAAATGTAGGTTTAGGGAAAAGATCAAGATTTCAGTTTCGAACAGTTTGTGGCCTTGACATCTAAGTGAGGATATCAAACATACAATTAGAGACAAGAATTTAGCAAGGTGATCTAGGCTACAGATTTTTTAATTTTTAAAAGGGCATTTTCTGAAGTGCATTCCATTAGCCTCTAGTTCTCTACCAGGTTAACAAGTACTAAACACACAGCTTCTGTAGTCAAAATTTCTGGGAAATGTTGAGTTCATGTAAACAAGTTTTCTTACTTTAGTACTCAGAATCACTAATGTAATAATGCAATTTTGATACTTAAAACTTAAGATACGATATTTAAAATTTTCCAAATTTGTTCTCTCTAGAATCTTTCTTTTCCAGGAAAATTTTTGGGTCTACTATTTTGGAAGGAACATTTTGTGAAAAACTATAACAACACACCTGAGAATATTATTCTTATTTTTACCAATGAGAAAATCAAGTACTGAAGAATTTGAGTGGTTGTTCAAGGTCACATAGCCGGGTTCAAACTCTAGTCAGTCCTTTTCAGTGTTTGAACTCAGGAAAAATAAGGGATTGGCAATATAGGTGCACATGATTCCATGGGATAAGCAGAAGCCAAACAAAATGCCCCAGGACCAGGCCCTAGATCCCTAGTGGGGAAAGTGGAACTACATAGCATTAGGAGAAGCAAGCCAGAGTGTGCTGTTTGAATCTACTTAGTTCTGACTTAAAACAGTTTAACTAATAATGGCTATATAACTCAGAGTGTTGCAGAGAGCTTGAATACCTTTGAACTAGCATGGAAAATTGCCTTCTAACATAGATAAACTAAAGTTACTCTGTGTATCTTTAGCCACAATAGCCCTGAGAGGTGAGTCAAAAAGATAAGTTTTACCATTTGGATAAGGATCAGCTGGTGGCAGAATAGTGCAAAGTGATAAATTCCCTTGCACAAACAGGAATGAAATTATGAGCCATTCAAAAGTAAGCTTTGAGGAAATTACTGTTCTTTTTAATAGTTTTGAAACTGTGTTTAATTATTACCCTAGAATTGAATCTCAAATATGACATGAAGTCCCATGGAGGTAAAGGGACATCAAAGTGGGCTGCAAACTGAGCCCCTTTAGTGGCTCTTACTGTTGTTAACAAACTATTACATAGATTTTAATTTTTTTTTTTTTTTTTTTTTTTTTTTTGCGGTAGGCGGGCCTCTCACTGTTGTGGCCTCTCCCCTTGCAGAGCACAGGCTCCGGATGCGCAGGCTCAGCAGCCATGGCTCACGGGCCCAGCCGCTCCGCGGCATGTGGGATCTTCCCAGACCGGGGCACGAACCCGTGTCCCCTGCATCGGCAGGCGGACTCTCAACCACTGCGCCACCAGGGAAGCCCACATAGATTTTAATTTTGAATCTTGAACTGCAGGCTCTTTGCTAGTAATGTACCAAGTGAGTGATTAAGAGTTACTAAAATTTCCTATTCATAAAGTTTAGCACATTATTAACATTTATTGATGGCTGTAATTCCATGTTCCACAAACAAGATTGGCTGCCATGCAACGACTGGCAAAGCATCAAAGCTACATCTGTGTACGTACACCTGCAAACCACAGAAGTACTAGAGCATTTAGTTTGCAGATAAGTTATACGAAGTGATATCCTTTAAAATTATATAACACTATGTTTATACTCCAGACTGTTCAGACTCTGCAGGATAACAAGGGTGGCTCATTCATTCTCCAGCCATTTCCTTACTAACCCTACAATTACCTTACATTCTAAACAGTTCCAGGCTCTACTTCCTTCACTACAGAGACAAAGTAATTTACAAGGAATTTACTCTAAAAATATACTTATGAAATGAGCTTCTTGATCTGTGTGAGGTTATGGATAGTGACTCCTGGAGGTGAAGAGTGTTTTGATAGGCAGTCTAACACTGCAGCTAAGAGTAGATGTTTTGATGTCAGGAACACATGAGTTTAAATTCTGGCTTTATCATTTTTTATCTAAAAGATATCTAGGAACAGTTATTTAACTTCAAATATCAAATTTTACTCTGTAAATGCAGATAGGAAAAATTGCCTCATAAAGTTTTGGAGTTAAATTAAAGGAGAGAAGTCATGTAAAGCACTTAGCACATTACACAGGACTCAACTGGTAGATGTCAGCTAAAGAAGAAATCTTGTTTTGTTGCTGTAAATCTTCTTGAGATTCTTGTGCGGCTGACATGTTGGTTCTACCTAAAGGGAATTTAAGTCACTTAAATATATTAAACTTACTGAAAGTTCTATGAAAATGAGATATTTAACATATTTTAAATCTGACTCAGATAGTTCCTGTTCTTGACCCAAAGATGACATGGCTCAGATGCTCATGGGAAAACCTGACTGATAGTCACTTGCCTCTAGTTTTTAACAAGGTCATCATCCTACAGCTCTGTTAGTAGGCTGCACAGACTGAAGGGATGGGCCATACCTTATGGCCTCTGTGTTCATTACAAAGTCCTAAACTACCATGGTAAATTTTAATAGCACTGGTATTAAATTTTCCTTTCTGAAAGACAACTAGCAAAGAGGTAGAGAACAGGAAAGAAAATTATTTTTATAATTATGAGGAGTATAATAACATAAGTGGAAGTTGATTCAGTGTGTTAAAGGATCAGAGTCAAAAGTTAATTTTAATAATGATGTATCTGCTTTTCTTAATATGACATGAAGTAAGTACTATTATTTTATTTCTGCCAGTTTCAAGGGAGTGGATAACCTTGGGTTTAGATTGAAGGAAGAAGTAGATAAGACCCAACATTTGAAGGAAATAATTAGTAGGTAGTCACTATGGCTCATTTGTTCAATTTATCTAGCTATCAATTCAACCCCATGGTTAAGAATAAAAGCAGAATAGGTCCAGACTAATGTTCTAGAAGTAGTTCAGTGGGACAAAAGGTAGCAAATCTATATGCTTAAAGTTAGAGGGAGGTAAGCATACCACAGTTAGGGAATGTTTAGAGAACAAGGTTATTACAAGATCAGGCCAGAGTGAAAGAAGATAAAATAGTATATGGAAGGGTAGAGTAGGATGAGCGGCTTAAGTCCAAGGCAGTAGTCAAAAAAAAAAAATCTACAATAGACTCTTCAGGGAAAATCAAGGAAGATATCATATTAAAGTTACTTTATGTAAAAGTAATATGCTATCTTTTAAACAAACCTATACTTCCAGAGTAATTTTCATTGTAGCTTCTCAAAAGAGGTCACCAAAATCTCTGGGCAGGTCCAAGTGGCTCCCTACATATCTTTAACAGAAGTTCTTCCTTGGATTTTAAAGATTTCTTCAAGGAAATTGATGATTTTTATTTTAAGAAAGTATTTATTAGTACTGATGTTTGAGTTGTTTTTCCACGTGGTTGAAGGAATGTCTTTAGAGTTAAGAATTATGCACTTATTCTAATGACTGTTATTTTCAGCAGTATCATTCACATTTTATATGTATCAGTTCAAAGACAGGTGCAAACATTTGCTTGTCATTATTAACAATCAGTGAGAGGGTTCTTCAAACCCCATTAAATTTTAAAAATGGAAGAGGAAAGAAGGAACTAAAGGGAAATAATTTTCTTTTGTTACACAAGTAATTTTAGGATAATAAAATACATAACAAAATACAATTATCAAAAATAAAATTGTCAGGAAAGAAATTTTAAACCATTTTATAATGGAGAACCACACTTATTCACTATGGTTCAAAGCCATTCAGACTTAAAGGCAATGTATTACTTCTCCCACTAGAATTCATGGAAACATGCAGCTCTCAGGTCTAGTTTGCTCTATTTCTTGTGACAGCCCCGATGTATAAAAGTTGAGTCTCACTCACTCAGCTAAACAGAATTTCTAAATTGATATTTCCTTGTGTTTATTTATAAAGTTTCTTGGAACCACATTTTTTTTTTTTTATGTGGTACGAGGGCCTCTCACTGTTGTGGCCTCTCCCGTTGCAGAGCACGGGCTCCGGAAGTGCAGGCTCAGCGGCCATGGTTCACGGGCCTAGCCGCTGCGTGGCATGTGGGATCTTCCCAGACCAGGGCACGAACTCGCGTCCCTTGGCATCGGCAGGCAGACTCTCAACCACTGCGCCACAAGGGAAGCCCTCTAGGAAGCCCTCTTGGAACCACATCTTACTCTGTAGGTAGTTAGCAACGCTTTTTTTGTGTTCTGAATTATCAGGTCTTGTTTCAGTTTTGTCAATTCAAAAGAAAGGGAAACACACATTTATTGGGCACTCTGTTCTGTTTGTAACAGAACAAATGGAAATTTAAGAATGGAAAGAGACATTTATTGTCCAATAAATTTTAATAGCAGTTTACAGCTCCTAAATTAGGTTTAATAAATGGTATTAGAAATATCAAAAATCTTTCCATTATGTATTATATCCTATAGGTTTGGTTACTGATTCACAAGGACACTACAAAATATATTATCATTAAGTCAGACCAGTGGAGCAACTCACTCAGTCTTAACTTGGCTGTGGCAATACAAGTCTCTATTGACAACGCTTTTTTTTTAATTGACAACATTTTTAAAGCATGAGTATCTCAATTACTCCCTATATCACTTCAGAAAAATCTTAAACTCTTTAGCATGATATACGTAACACTCAATGATTAGATTGGCTCTACCCTCAGTTTATTTACCACCTGCTCCAGATCTGTAAACTTTCTCCTCTTTCTAGCTGGAGCCCTAGCTCCCTAGAAACTGCTTATATTGATTTCTCCGGTTGTGCAAGTCCACAAGTCCAGTTGCGTGGAAACCTGTGCACGGTGCCGACTGACAAAGAGAGGCTACTGCTGACCAGCTGGTCAGATTAGATGTCTACACTATACTATGTTACTAAATGAGTAAATAAGTGAATAAGCAAATGAGCAGGTTAGTAATAATACCATCAACGTTCTCTTAAAGCTTGGCATTCACAATTGCAAAAAATACTCCGTCTCATGCACTATTGCTTCCTCAAAATGAAAGAAAGCTTCTCACACAAATCATCTCTATTTCCTTTAACAGTGATACCAAGTATTGAATTGATTATATTTTTGAAGTACTATATTAGCCTGCTTCCAGTGACTTCTAGACTTTTGCCTTGACCTTGTAAGTAAAAGAGAAAAGTTTATCATTGTGATAGTGTTTGTACTGTCTTTTTCAAATGTTTTGCTGTACCCTGTGCTTGTTCTCACTAGAACATACACATTCCTACAAACCAAATCTACTCCAAATACAGCTCCAAGGCTTATTCTTAGTTAGTTGATGCTTTCTCACACCAAACTCCATTCTAATGTAAGTCTGGAAATTTCTAAGTAAAATAGTTTTATCCAGATCATTTATAAGAAATGTTAAATGAGATTGTTCATATTGCTTAATCTACAATGTTTACCTTTTTATATTTAAAGATTTTTCCTGAGCATATCATAGAGTGATGCTACAAGTAAAAAACGAGAAAACATATATAAAATGACCATGAAGAATTAAAGTATTATTCTAATGCAAAATATGATCTTTACAATTATAATTATATTTTATAATTATATAATCATAATTATATGTATAGTTATAAATATAATTACTGTTTATAATTATAATCTCTAGATATGCTTTAATCAAGGTCTATGAATAGGCTAAAACTGCCCCAGTTTTTCAAAGCTCCTTATTTTTAAGACATGATGAAAGTAAGTACATTCCATTCATTGGACCTGCTTATACACATTCTTATTGACCTTTGACGATTTATTAGACAGGTTTTCTACTAATTTCCACTCTATTCAAGCTTCCTCTCTTTATCTGTACACATGTGATCTTGGCAGAGGTTTTCTGAGTTCTTTCACCTAAGAGTCATGATGGCTGAATGAAGTAAGGTCATAACAGGAAGAATATGGGTCAAGGGTCAGAACCCCTGGATTTGGATTCTAAATTTTCCATTCTCTGTTTGTGTGCAATCACTTCACTTCTCTGAGCCTTAGTTCTCTCATCTGAAAATTGGAAATAATGATACTAAACTCATTTCTCTTCAGAATAAGAAAGATATGTAGCAAAATGTTTTGGAGTCTGTAATATATAAATATTACATGTTTTTTCTTCTCCCGTCTCAATGTAACTTTGAACCTTTGAGAATATACCACAGGCCATCTAAGTTATATGTCAGATTCATTTCATACAAGTGGAAGCAATCATTTAGTGCTTAAAATGTGCCAGACTCTGTGCTAAGCACTTTACTTGCATGATCTTATTCAAAACTCATTAAAAACCTCAAAGAAAAGTATTATGATTCCCACTTACCTTGAGGAAGCTGAGTCACAATAAGCTTAAGTAATTTGCCCAAATGTTGGAACTGTCATATTAAAATGAATTGAACCATTTTTTATGGTTACAGGTGAAGACACTGAATTCTTTTGACAGGCCAGGAAAAGAGAAGTGAATCTTTCAGAGCAACAATGACTATCTTCAAAAATTAAAAAAAAAATCACACATATTGGCAGTGTAGAAAGACAAAAGAGGAATGAAAATAAATTAAATGCTTTGATATAAAAGCATAAAACCAAACAAGAAAACAAATAGAGGATGCCAGTTTCTAGGATTTAATTTGCATATGCAGGTGTCATTGAATCACGAATCTCAAGGTTTGCAGGTCTTTAGGTGGCTGGTTCAGTGTTACTGTTTTTAGCTCATTGTTTCATCCCCTTAGAAACATTCTCTAGAAATAAACTTCTATATCACTCATCTTCAGCTGCTCTCTTTCTCTCTGCGAAACATGATGAATGATATTCACAGTTACAGTAAACACACATGGACCTAAGAGCAGAGACAATAGAAAAAAATGCATGAGTTATGTGTTATTCTAGCCATGGTGGTTATTAAAATACTCCTCTTACTCCCAGCTAAATGATAGTGATGTCATTATACAAAAACCCTATATTTGTCCTTATTTTAAATGGAATCTCTTCCAAATTTTAATAACTCAAACTATAATACTAGCAAATTCCTCCAACACAACAGCCTGTCATGATTCTGATCTTAAAATTCTCTTCCATCCTGCAATTCTGCAACTCAAGTGATGGGTTATATAAGTTTGCTTTTGGTTCAGAGTGACATAAAACTTAACTCAAAGTAATATAAATAAAAATTGAAAATTGACTTTTTCATATAGTCACCAAGTCCAGAGGCATGGCTTCCTTCAGGTATGATTTGATCCAGAAGTGTATCATGGCATCAGGGTTCTTTTGTGTGCTGGGCTTTTCTGATTTTACTCTTCCCTGTGCCCACTTCATCCTCAGATTTTCCCCTCCTCACACTATGTAGCAAAAATATTTGCACAGTTTCACACACCACATTCATTTTCATATACATTGATCAAAGACCACGCACATTCCAACCCCAAACTCCCAGAAAAGATCCTGAGATTCACAGTGCTGGGATCAGTTTATGTCACAGGCAAACATGAACCAACCACTATGGCCTAGACTAGAATGCGTTGATTGGCTTAGCCTTGGTTGCATGGTTTATACCTGGAGGATAAAGTTGGCTTCCCAGAAACCACAAAAACCCCTTCCCTACCAAACATACCAAAAACAACAGAAGCTGTTGGAAAGGGGAAAAGGAAACTAATGCAGGGAATATAAACTGAAAAGTCCACTTGTAAGAATACATTCCCTCTGAAAACAATTCTTCCCCTTATGAATGGCCTGATAGAACATCTTTTCTTTTATTAAGCCTAATTTTTGCCCATAGAGTCTATCCATCAATTCACGTTATTCCCTTGCAGATCCACAGAACAGACTATCTTTGCCATATGCTTTCTAGGGCTGATATTTATCAATAAGATATCTTAGTCTCTTAGTTATTCCTATGAATAGTAAAAGTTTAGCTTCAGATTTTTTTTTTTTTTTTTTTTTTTGTGGTACACGGGCCTCTCACTGTTGTGGCCTCTCCCGTTGTGGAGCACAGGCTCCAGATGCACAGGCTCAGTGGCCATGGCTCACGGGACCAGCCGCTCTGCAGCATGTGGGATCCTCCTGGACTGGGGCACGAACCCATGTCCCCTGCATTGGCAGGTGGACTCTCAACCACTGAGCCACCAGGGAACACCCAGTTTCTGGTATTTTTGATGCACCTAAATAAGGATATCTCAAGAAAATAAACAAAGAGTGTATTGATATTCATTTTTTCTGCTGATTTCCAACGAAACCCAATGATTTATGATGGCCTACCTTGACAGTTCATAGAAAGAAGTTATTTCTAAGTATTAATCAAAATGCATTCAGTATCCTGTAGTGTACAGGATAGATTATTGATGAAGGTGACAAGCCTCTTTATTTCTGGGTGGGAAAAATTACACTTCGTTTAACTTCTTTAATGCCTGGTTAATAGAGGCACATTGGAGCAGCTGAAGTCCTTGGACCATAAACAGAATGCTTTTAGGCCCTTAGTTCTTCACAGCAGGAAGTCAGAGAAAGTGTGGCCAGTTCTCTTTTTAGTTTACTGAAAGGCCTTCCCACTCTGTAGGAGCTTAGGGATATAACTAGATATTTGCCTCTCCCCTGGACCCCAAAATGGCATTCCTTTTGGATAAATCTTTTAAGATTCCCTTATCTTAGTTCAGTCATTCTTTTAAAAGGGTTGTGCCTTTCCCACACCAGCTCTTGTCTCATTTTTCTTGGAAAGAAACTCTCTTATTTTTCTGTAGTAGGAGGGGATTTTGACCTTAGAAAAGACAAGAAACAAGCCTAAAACCTAGGAGGCTTCTTAGAGTGTTGCTATGAATTACTTTGGATACTAACCATGGAATAATATTTAGAATTTTACACTCATGTTTTTCTTCATCCCAAACCTGACAGATGAATTGATAGATGTGACACAAGCCATTTTATTTTATTTTTGTTAACAGATGGTGTGTTCCCATTAGATGCTAGTACATTTTGAATCGTGATAGGTATACTGGAAGGGAAATTTGTGGTGCCTCAACCATGAAAATTATATTCTAAATTCGTTTTGAATGAAATGCTCTTTTTGATTCCTACTGTGGTTAGAATCAGTGATCAAAATGGTCTTGCATACTCACATAGACACACACACACATACCACATACTTTCAATTAAATTACCAAATTCTTGTAGGAAAGATTCACACATTTCATTATATTAAGCATGGCACTTACTGCGAACAACTTTGAAAAATTAAATCACTTAACAACTTATTAAGGAAGGAAGACATATTATAAACATGAGTTCTAGGCGTTTAAACTGTCATAAATGGAAAGTGGACACCAGCTGGACAACTTAATCTTTGAAGGCAGTTGGTTTAATCCAAAATATACTGATGGCCACATTTTAAGTTGGCAGCTTATTGCTATTAGGTTAAAGGATGATTATTTAAAAATTTGTGTATCTTTCATATGTCTTTTGAAATATCTATTTTAAAAGCTTAGTTTTTAAAAGAATAGATACGATGATATGATAGTCTTGTCTCATTAATAATTAATAATGAACACAAATATTAAAATTTCAGATTCTTAGGCATGGTCTCTTTTTTTATTTTTTTATTTTTTGCTTTATAACAAATTTAATCAGTTATACATATACATGTGTTCCCATATCCCCTCCCTTTTGCGTCTCCCTCCCACCCTCCCTATCCCATCCCTCCAGGCAGTCACAAAGCACCGAGCTGATCTCCCTGTGCTATGTGGCTGCTTCCCACTAGCTATCTACCTTACGTTTGGTAGTGTATATATGTCCATGCCGCTCTTTCACTTTGTCACAGCTTACCCTTCCCCCTCCCCATATCCTCAACTCCATTCTCTAGTAGGTCTGTGTCTGTATTCCTGTCTTACCCCTATGTTCTTCATGACATTTTTTTTCTTAAATTCCATATATATGTGTCAGCATAGAGTATTTGTCTTTCTCTTTCTGACTTACTTCACTCTGTATGATAGACTCTAGGTCCATCCACCTCATTACAAATAGCTCAATTTCATTTATTTTTATGGCTGAGTAATATTCCATTGTATATATGTGCCACATCTTCTTTACCCATTCACCCGATGATGGACACTTATGTTGTTTCCATCTCCGGGCTATTGTAAATAGGGCTGCTATGAACATTTTGGTACATGTCTCTTTTTGAATTATGGTTTTCTCAGGGTATATGCCCAGTAGTGGGATTGCTGGGTCATATGGTAGTTCTATTTGTAGTTTTTTTAAGGAACCTCCATACCGTTCTCCATAGTGGCTGTACCAATTCACATTCCCACCAGCAGTGCAAGAGGGTTCCCTTTTTTCCACACCCTCTCCAGCATTTATTGTTTGTAGATTTTTTGATGATGGCCATTCTGACTGGTGTGAGATGATATCTCATTGTAGTTTTGATTTGCATTTCTCTAATGAGTAAAGATGTTGAGCATCCTTTCATGTGTTTGTTGGCAGTCTGTATATCTTCTGTGGAGAAATGTCTATTTAGGTCTTCTGCCCATTTTTGGATTGGGTTGTTTGTTTTTTTGTTATTGAGCTGCATGAGCTGCTTATAAATTTTGGAGATTAATCCTTTGTCAGTTGCTTCATTTACAAATATTTTCTCCCATTCTGAGGGTTGTCTTTTGGTCTTGTTTATCGTTTCCTTTGCTGTGCAAAAGCTTTGAAGTTTCATTAGGTCCCATGTGTTTATTTTTGTTTTTATTTCCATTTCTCTAGGAGGTGGGTCAAAAAGGATCTTGCTGTGATTTATGTCATAGAGTGTTCTGCCTATGTTTTCCTCTAAGAGTTTGATAGTGTCTGGCCTTACATTTAGGTCTTTAATCCATTTTGAGCTTATTTTTGTGTATGGTGTTAGGGAGTGATCTAATCTCATACTTTTACATGTCCCTATCCAGTTTTCCCAGCACTACTTATTGAAGAGACTGTCCTTTCTCCACTGTACATTCCTGCCTCCTTTATCAAAGATAAGGTGACCATATGTCCGTGGGTTTATCTCTGGGCTTTCTATCCTGTTCCATTGATCTATCTTTCTGTTTTTGTGCCAGTACCATACTGTCTTGATTACTGTAGCTTTGTAGTATAGTGTGAAGTCAGGGAGCCTGATTCCTCCAGCTCCATTTTTCATTCTCAATATTGCTTTGGCTATTCGGGGTCTTTTGTGTTTCCATACAAATTGCGAAATTTTTTGCTCTAGTTCTGTGAAAAATGCCAGGGGTAGTTTGATAGGGATTGCATTGAGTCTGTAGATTGCTTTGGGTAGTAGAGTCATTTTCACAATGTTGATTCTTCCAATCCAAGAACATGGTACATCTCTCCATCTATTTGTATCATCTTTAATTTCTTTCATCAGTGTCTTATAATTTTATGCATACAGGTCTTTTGTCTCCTTAGGTAGGTTTATTCCTAGATATTTTATTCTTTTTGTTGCATTGGTAAATGGGAGTGTTTCCTTGATTTCACTTTCAGATTTTTCATCATTAGTATATAGGAATGCCAGAGATTTCTGTGTATTAATTTTGTATCCTGCTACTTTACCAAATTCATTGATTAGCTCTAGTAGTTTTGTGGTAGCATCTTTAGGATTCTCTATGTATAGTATCATGTCATCTGCAAACAATGACAGCTTTACTTCTTCTTTTCCGATTTGGATTCCTTTTATTTCCTTTTCTTCTCTGATTGCTGTGGCTAAAACTTCCAAAACTATGTTGAATGGCATGGTTTCTATTATTTCCTCCTAACAGAGACAGTGAAATATATATAATAATAAAATTAACATGTCAAACTTCCTGAAGAAATACCATTCTTTACATTTATAAGTGTTTATTTAAGACTTAAATAAATGATTTAGACACCTTGTAACCACAAATTTGCTTTTTGTCTAATAACATGGATTAAAAGGTATGTACAAGAAACCAAAACTAAAATATCAAAACTAAACCAAAACTAAACTAAAATATCATAAAACTAAAGTTATGTTCTTGAGGTTTCTTAGCTAACAAATATGGAAAACAACATTATTTTGTGAACTTTCTAAATGTTATGAGTTGAATTATGTCCTCCAAAAACATATATCGAAGTCCTAACCTCCAATACCTCAAAAAACTGTCTTATTTGGAAGTAGTTTGGCTGCAGAGGTAATTAGCTAAGATGAGGTCATACTGGTAGAGGGTGGGCCCTTAATCCGATATGATAGGTGTCCTTATAAGAAGATAAGAAAACACAGGGGGAGAATTGGGTGATGGAGTCAGAAATTGGAATTACACTGTTGTAAACTAAGGAAAACCAAAGATTGCCAGTAGCAACACCAAAACTAAGAGAAAGACATGCAATAGATTTTCCCCTAGAGCTTTTGAGAGACTATGGTCCTGCAAACACTTTGATTTGGACTTCTAGCCTCCAAGACTCTGAAAGAATACGTTTCTGTTTTTTTAAGCTACCCAGTATGTCATACTTTATTATGGCAACTCTAGGAAACAGGGCAGATTTTAAAGTAATATAAATGTACTGTTTCACATTTCTGGAGGCTAGCAGTTCAAAATCAAGGCTTTGTCAGGGTCATGCTTTCTCAGAAACCTCCAGGGGAGGAATGTTTCATTGCTTCTTCCAACTTCTGGTAGCCCCAGTGGTCTGTTGGCTTTTGGCAACATAAGTCCAATCTCTGTTTCCATCTTCACCTGGCCCTCTTCCTTCTGTATCTCTGTGTCTTCACATGGTGTTCTTCTCCCTGTGTCTCTCTTTTCTTTTCATATGAAGGCACTAGTCATGTTGGAATAGGAGCTACTCTAGCTCAGTATAACCTCATCTTAGCTTGATTACATTTGCAAATTTTCTATTTCTATATAAGGTCACATTAACAGGCACTAAGGTGGGACTTCAACACATCTTTTGGTATGCTGCGATTCAGCCCATAACATTAAGCATACAAATTTAAAGTTAAATGCAACTGCACTATGTTAGGTTCCAACTGTCCATGCATTTCTAATGTATGCTCTTCAACACCCTCTTTTAAAGGTAGCATAATCTAGAATCTAAATCATACTTCATAGACTCTAAGATAAAATTGATTGCCAGTCACGTTACTTTATGTGCCCTTTGAAAGGAGGAAAAATACTGCCAATTAAACTACTACAGACTGCTTTCTCAGCATTTAAGTTATATGCTTATTAAAGCCTTCTTTTTTTTTTTTTTTTTTTTTTTTTTTTTTTTTTTTTTTTTTTGCGGTATGCGGGCCTCTCACTGTTGTGGCCTCTCCCGTTGCGGAGCACAGGCTCCGGACGCGCAGGCCCAGCGGCCACGGCTCACGGGCCCAGCCGCTCCGCGGCATATGGGATCCTCCCAGACCGGGGCACGAACCCGTATCCCCTGCATCGGCAGGCGGACTCTCAACCACTGCGCCACCAGGGAGGCCCAAGCCTTCTTTTAAACTTACTTGGGAATGGATGTTTTTCATACATTACTCTTGTGCATACATCAAAAGAAAAACAAAAGCACATCATTTGGTTAATGAATTCTAAAATTTCTACACTCCTAGTGTAGCTGAGCAGGACCCTATTGGATCTTCCTGGGACAGGCCTTCCCCCCATATCCTCCGCTTTAGCTTCTCTCTAAAGTAGCTAGATAACAGTATTTGATGCACATCTCCTGAGTTGTGAAATGTGAAAACCCTCCACCAAATGGATGATGTTAACAACTTGATGACAATGAGTACATAGCCACAAGCCTCGTGGAGCTGAGGACTGATAAGGACTGATCAGGTTAACCCCCATGATTCTGCCCTGTTACTTCACCTTCAGCCAATCAGAATTGTGCATGAGCTGATCGCATACCCTGTGACCCCCCTCCCTAAACTGGCTTTTACAAATGCTTTGCCGAAACCCTTCCGGGAGCTCAGGGGGTTTTAGAGCATAAGCCACCTGTCACCTTGCGTGACACTGAAATAAACCTTTCTCTGCTCCAAACCTGCTGTTTCGGTTTGTTTGGCCTCACTGTGCATGGGGCACATGCACTAGAACGTTATCCTTTTGAATCAACGAACTTACAAGTCAAAGATGCTTAATTTTTTCACACAAAATCATCCTCTGTTTATCCACAGCATTGGCAAGAGAACATCACTAACCTATTTCAGGAATGTTACTACACATTCACCATGAACACCCTTCTTCCCACAGCCATTTGATGCCTGGGAGGGGACACGATTATCTTTTAATCCAGTAAGAACTGTTCTTTATGTTAGCATATTCTTTATGCTAACAATTTCTGATGATCAGGAATGCATGGAAAATAATCATTATAATAGTAATTTTAAGACAATATGACATGAAAGAGACATGCTAATTTCAGAGATGTTATAGTGTGAAAAGAAAATATTCCTAAGAAATAAACAAGATTTCTGCACATCTTAATGACAGAATATTCAGAATTTTAACAAAGAGTCTATGCTTTAGATAATTATCCCGCTTAGAAAGCTTTCCCAATTAATGAGCAAAATCTAACCCCAGAGCTTTAAACTGTTTCGTTCAGGTCTGCCTCTTACTATGTTACCAAAACAATTTAGTACATCTTAATAGATCTTCTAATAGAAGTTCTGTTGAAACAGCTTAATAGATCTTCTAAAAGAAAACCCTTCAATTATTTTAAAAGATTACTCGTTATCTACCTTCATCCCCCAAGAATCTTCTCTCAGGCTAACCACATTCATTTCTTAAAAAATATTCCTCATATCAATGATTAAATAAGTACTTACTGGATGAGTCATATATGGCAGGTATCCTGTTAGACACTGGGGAAGCAAGCTTTGACACCTGTGTGTGTGGGCGTGCGTGTGTGTCTACACCCATCTAACTTCTTCCAGGCACCTTTACACATTCTCAGGAGCACTGAGGTGACTGGTCATACTGATGCTAGGAGTAAAGCGAGTGGAGTGTTCAGGGACAGAGAGGAGTGAGTTTAGAGGCCATAATAGAGGAAGGTGTTTGGTGCCCTTAGAAATCAGATAGAAGGCTTTGTGGAAGATCCTCACAAGTTTAAGATTTAATTGTTAAGACTAAGATAAATGTAATTCATTTAATGCGATGCCAGCCTCTATTGACTGGCATTCAGTATGTGGCATAGCTTTAAGTTACATGCCTGTCCTGTTTATATCCCCTGAAACTTCTTCCAATATCAATGATCTTTTAAGAACGTGACATCTGACTCTGCATGCAATTCTGCCAGTGCTCTTTCTGTTCAGAGCAGAACAGAAGGTGATTTTCACTACCTTACACTTACAATGTTAGAACTGTGAGCTCAATCTTCTTGTATTTAATTTCTTCTGATTTGCCATCCCAGACACCTGAGTTTTTTTGGATTCCGAGTCTTTTATCCTTCACAGCCCAAACAGTTAGTGTCCCCCATCACCGTCCTACCACCCGCTGATGTCTTTTCATATGTTTAAATCATTGATTTAAAAAAAAGTCAGATGGGACACAGTTAAGGACCAGGTCTTACAATGTTACTAAAACATTTCCTGCGTGCTAACATTGATCAGTAATTCAATATTTTGGGGGCAAGACTGTTCAAAAAATTGCAAATTAATCAATTTATACTATAATAAAGTAATTTATCTTCATCTTGTCTTCAAAGACGTCATAAGGAAAGTTTATAGAACTTATCATATTGCATAATTATATTATTTGGTTTTTGAATCGTTTTTTTCCCCCTGTCCTTTCTACTAAAATGTGAATCTAAGAGAAAGTTTTAAAACTTTATGATTCATTCTAGGGGAAAAAATGTGCTATGTTAGTGAATACCTTCAAAAGAAATTGCCCTGAAATTGAGTTATTCATTCTGACGGCACTAGAACTTTACTGTTAACTTGTGACAGTCATGGAGGTATAAAGAGATGCTTCTGCAAGGACTTAACTGGAGGCTGAGATTCCTTGGTACCTTCCATAAAATGAGGCCATGTTCCCAGCCATTCACCGAGCATGTCAGTGTAGAGAACTCTTCAACATAGAACCACTCTATTGGGCAATCCTTGCTTGGGGACCCCCAATCATTATGCCCAAAATTTTCTCAGAGCTGTGCTACTGCCTGTGGCGTTTTTAACAACAACCTTTCTCTTTCCATCATTTATTTCACATCAGGTCCACATCAAGGTCCGAAAATAAGATTCTCTTTACCTATAATTGCCTGCTTTCCTCTTTATCATGAACAGGCATTACCTCAAAAAATTCTCTTTCACATCTAATTCTGTCCTAGTGTATACTTCTTAGAGGATTCAGACAGATGAAAGTATTTCTAAAAGACTATCAGGATTTAGTTCACAGCGCCTCGCAGACCTGCTTACTCTAATAACTGCAGGAAAAGTAAGTTTTTCTTCTTTATTCAATTGTCTTCTAAACGTTCACTCTCATTCTGTTCTCTTAAGGTGACTAAATAATTCACCCATATATTCCCTTTCTTGTAAATCTTTTCAGTGTGCCCTCTGGATCCCTTAAACATGATCATCCCATTCTCGTGCATCTCAACAATACCTCATAATATTCCCATTAGCTCTTTACTTTGGCAGAAATGTGGCTGCAGCCAGGGAGCACTGCCTTCTCGACCACCTCCTCAAGTGCTATGTTATTTCTTTCACACAAACTGGTAGGATAATTATATCCCTTGTTCACCATGTATACCTTCTCACAAAAAATCCTGCTTGCCTGATATCCACAGCAATCAGAGACAACAGCTCTTCTCCTCTTCATCTATGGACTTCTTGATCTTGCCCCTTGATTTCCACAAGTATCCTCACTCATTCAATGAAAATTTTAGTCCCCAGTTTGTCTTTCCCTACCAACTCCAGTAATTCTCCCTGGAG
The DNA here is from genome assembly GCF_964165515.1 of Mesoplodon bidens. NCBI lineage: Eukaryota > Metazoa > Chordata > Mammalia > Artiodactyla > Ziphiidae > Mesoplodon > Mesoplodon bidens. Next base: position 96,249,173 of record NC_138164.1, read on the forward strand.
CCAAAAGCATCGTTGTGAATGATCCGGCCAATATTCTGGTCTCATTGTACTTACTTCCCTATCATCAGTCCTCATGGGCATTCCCTCTCCCCAACACATTCTCTTTCAGACACACAAAGGTCACAGAATTTATCACCACCAAATTCTAAATAATGGCAAAATCCTAAAAGTATGCATTCTATTCTATCACCACACTTCCCTATCCTTCCTCCTTACTTACTCAAGTATTTCTGCTTAAATATTTTTGAACATATAATGACCTCCACTTTATAAATGTCATGAATTTCTTGCTATCAACAACCTCCTGTCTTCATTTTCCATTTTATCCAGGTTAGTTTATGAGCCATCATTATTTTTTAACACTCAAATCGTATAACCTATCAGACTGGATTCACATTAAAAATCATAATTCCATGTGTCAGATGGACTTTAAACACAACTTGGTAATCTTAGTATCATTTATCATAAGAAACATCATATTTACTTTCTGACTTCCCAAAATACTCCACTTTCAACTTCCTGCTAGTATATCTGCTGATGACAAAATTAATAATTTAAGGAAATTAAAATATATAACAGGTGCACCTCTATTTTTCTGTCTCCAACTAAAAATTTAGCTGTGCATATTTTCACCTTTATCCATCATTTCATTTTCAAGGAAGATTTTTTTCAGTAAAAGGTCAGTTGCTCGATATATAATCTTTATCCCATTACCTCTTGCCATTTGAAGGATTTTGAATCTTAATCTATACCTTATTAATCTCACTAACCTTTTAAGTTTTATTTAATCAGAACATAGATGTATGCTAATGTCTATTATCCTAAAGAAAAACAAATGAAAAAAATCTTTATTTAGTAAATGTGGCTTCCAGTTACAATCTCATTTTTCCACTCTCAGTTTCAAAGCTTTCAAGATTTTATACATAAACTTTATCCACGTTCTTATATCCTATTTACCTCTTGACAAACTACAGAGTAGCTTCTGTTCCAGCCAATAAAATGGAATGACTCTTCATTTTACTGATGACCTCTAGGATTTCAAGGTCAGATGTTAAGGCAGAAATAGTAGGTACAGAGACAAGTACAGTAGTAGATACATCTGATTCTTCTGGGTAAGTGCAGCAGAGTTCTTTGTTTTCTCACCCTAATGCCATAGATGCCATATGAGTAAGATGCCAGTTGTAGAGTGTGAAGATGAGTTTGGGTATTTTCTCTGGTTAATCTCTTTAGGGCTGTTACACATCCATGCTCAATTCTGTTGTCTTCCCAAAGATACTGTAAACAACATAATATTGTTGATAAATCCCTTTTGGCTCAAACAAGTTAGAGGAAATTTATTTACCTTCAATTGAGAACCCTAACTGTTAGTTTCTGTGATTCCACACTCTCTTGAATGTTTTCTTATAACTATGGACACATCTGGTCTCCTTTCAAATCTCCTTATCTTCCTCCACATTGTGAGAAGAGATGCTCAAGCCATAAAGAGATACCCTGGATAATGAGATGATTCAAAGAGAGAGAGAAAGGCTAAAGAGGCTAAATACCCCATCACGTGATGAAGAAGTCACCTTTGACGTGGCACCTCCATCCCTAATCACTCCAGCTGACACTACGTACATCAGAGACAAATGATCTAGATGAGTTTTTCTGAAATCCCTTACCCTCAAATTTATGAGGAAAATAAAGTGGTTGTTTTGATCCACTAAGAACTGGGGTTCTTACTTACATTGCTATAGATAACAAAGTAATTAGAAAACTAGGAGTATTTCAGGGAGGGAAATTTTCATCACTTTTAGATGTTTGCTTTTTTTCCTCTATAGCTGTCTTAAAAAATACTCCAATTGTGAATAGTTGGGCTGCAGATATTTTCACTGTAAATGCTTCCATTTCTATAAAGTGGTGATTGTTTAGTTTGCTAATGCAAATTAAGCAGTTGCCTATAAAATGAAGATAAAGAGAATGACTGCTCTACAGTGTTTTATGATTTTTAGATATGGAGAAGCAAGATAATGTAATAAACAGACTCACATTGTATTTGGATGTGAATTTTAAACAAAGCTAATTTTACACATAACAGTTGTTCCAGAAAGATTCTATTTGCAGAGTTTCTGCAGTTAGCAAGCAACTATCTCAGCTTTATCAGCTTACCTAGTGGAAATAATGCAGTTACAGTCATACTTAACAAACAAATAGTATCAGTGATATGTGATGTGCTGTATTTGTCAAATAAATGAAAACTCTTCCTTTTGAATGTTAATTTTGAATGTGGCTAAATGGGCAGTCATTATTAAGTAAGGACTGCTGAAAATGAATAATTTGAATATCTAAATGTGTATATCAATTAAAACCTTAGTGAAAACAGAGAAAGCCTTTGAACTGATATAGGACTTTTAGAAAAATTGCTTGACACACCATTCTGCTGTGTGTTATTTACTTGAGATAAGGCTTCGAGGAGGCAAGTTAAGAATAGAGATGGATTGCCTGGGTGCAAAGAAAATAAGAGCAACACTAACAACTAAAATATAAGACTGCTGATATCCCAGTAAGGTTGTGTACAGCAGTGGCTCAAAAGGAGGGAGGAGAATCAGTAAGCTGTGCTTTTCTCTGAGTGTTCAGAATACTCTTCAGACTTTGTATCATCTTCTGGATGAACACTGCACAGCTTAGATGGCAGCCGTAGTAGCCAAATCCATTCCTTTGATTGGGGAAAAAAAGTTTTGCCATCATCACAGAGGTGTGAATCTGGAGAGAAAAATCTTTAACAGAAGAAAGCAAAATAATTTTAGATTTTTGATTCGCCTATGAAGAACTCTAATAAGAACACTGGTGATGCAAAACTGAGACTCTCGCGTAAGTCACTTTAATACCATCCTCACTTAAATGGGGGTGGCTGTGACATTACTGAAAAAATCATTTTCTGCTAAAAGCAAAACAGTTCGAGTGCTATTACGGTAGGTTCAGGTACTCAGTGACAAGGAAGAGCTCAGCAAGACTATGTAAACTGTATTCATAAAATATGATTTATACACCAAGCCCAGAAAAAAAGTCTAAACTTCACACTTGGTAAAATACAGTTGGATTATTTTTTTCTTTACTGCAAATAGGGGAATAGCTATTCACTAGGAGGTGCCAGGTCTGCAGTTTTGAAAACTCACCAAAGGTAGGACACAGCATTTTTAATGTCAGAGGGAATTTAGTGAGAGATTTTTGATGAGAGAGGAGTCACCCTAGTCAAGGTCTCATTGTGGGAGACCGCCTTGGTAAATAGCAATAAAAAAGTGCCACCTCTCAATGGACATTAGGTCACTGATGTGGCATGAATCATTCATCCAAGGTCTCTAAAGTCCCTGCTACCCTGGGGTTGCAGGACTTCATGGTGAATAGGAAATGAAATAAGGTTCCTGTCTAATTCCTCCTTTAATGCCCATAGAGCTTTCCTTGGGCAGGTTTAAGTAATATTGGCTGGGCCTTGTCAAGGCAAAACAGAAAATGCTGCTGTTTATACAACTCTTTTCTCCATGAATAAAGATAATTTTTCTTTTCTCTTTGTCAATTTTATGTCTTTCAAAAGCACAATAATGATGTAGAAAAAATAAAGCTTTTTTTTTTTTTTACTGATACAGGACAGGAAAAGATAATAAAGACAACTAATAAAAAGGGAAACAGCGGTTTTTGGTTACATTTTTTCCTCTTTTTTATGAGTCTATTTTTACAACACATTCATCACTTCGTTCAAATGAATGACTTGGCCATGCTGAGTTATAACCCCTAGCTTCTCACCTTTGCCCACTAATCAGATTCAGAACTTTAAAATTAGCCCTGGATTGATGCCAATATTTGGCACTTAGAAGTATTGGTCATCTTTAGATAAATGTCAATTCCATGGAATCCCTAATGTAGTGTAGAGATCTAGGTGTGTGAAAAGTGTATGAGGTCAGCTTTCTTCACCCTTGGCCTAGAAGATCCTGGGGGTCCGGGGTGGGGGGAGGGGTGCTGTCTAGCCTCTCAGAAGACTTGTCCTTTCAACTTATCCATGACTTAATGAGCATAAGTCATGCAGCACGAGCAGTATTGCTTAAGCCTTAGCACCAATTGCATCTTATAATTAATATTTATCTAGCACATTTGAGCAGTGAACTCTTAACAATTGGAGATCAGACAGTTTGCCAAGGGAAACAGATGTTAGATTGCACAATTTATAGCAATTTATGTATTGATTATTCCTAACAAGTTAATTTCTAAGTGAATGATGTCTCTTTCATTAACACCTTCCCCATATTCCTTTTAGTTGTGTTTCACCAGGCTAACATCTCCTTTATATTTCAAACTTTTACATGGAATACAATAACCTTTATAAGATGACCATGTTTCTAATCTACTAAAATAAATCCAAGTTTAGATCAATGAAGCCAAAATGCTAAATCCTCCTGAATTATTGAGGGATTATATTAGTTCTTAAATTTAAAAACCAAGTTGGGGAAGTAAGATTCTAAATTCAACTAGTATCTCATATTCAACTAGTGTCTAAACTAAACTAGTAACTCAGATTAAACATAAAAATGCATTTAATTGTCAAGTCATTTTGGATCTTTTGTAAAAGACATGAGGTATTGTCATAGTGATAATTATTATATTTTGTAGAACAGTGAAAACTGGGAAAATAAGAATTTTGTCTACTTTCCCAAAGTACTCCAAAACAGAATGAAAAAGTCATAGTGGTTTCACTCCTTTAACAACTTGAGAATTTCCTTTTAAAGGATTCTCATCTTCAAAATTAGAACTAAATGCCTAATCTTTGGATATAAATAGGACTCAGCTTTATATCACAAGTCAGTTCTGATGTTATACAAAGACCAAGTGATATATAAGATAAAACAGATGATGTTGGAACTGAAGTTAATATTAGTGTGTTAATACAATACTCAGATAAACTACGAAAAAGAATAGATTACATATAGATACTTATATATAGATGATATAGATATAGATGTAGATATTTACACACTATCCTAGATAGCTTCTAAGGATATTGACCATAAATGAAGTAACTTCCTGGTTTTTCAAGGATATGCTGCTTGGCTAGAATTTAATGATCAGAACATCTATGAAACATTCTCCACACTAAACCCTCCCAAGGTTCCTCTTGCTCTCTGGTCCACAGTTGCATCTTCTGGAAAATGGCAGAAAGCAAGTAGCCTCATAGAAACAAGCAAGGCCAGATGACCCAAACTTCTCCGAAGATAAATGGTAGAGGATTCCATCATCCTCCACCCATAAAGATCTTAGGGTAGGTCTTGCCACGCATAAGTCTCACCAGCAGAAGTCCACTTTCTAGTTTGCCAAAGTGAGTTGTTTTGCCTAAGGTTTACTGGAATTCCAAGTGGTGATAAACACCCTTGAAGTGAGGAGGAAGAGAAGCACAAAATTAACTCCTGGAAGAAACAATAGAATGAAGAATCAATAGGCCTTAAACAACACACAAATCAACCAGAATGAGAGAGGGCCCAAGGAAAAGTAACCACCATATAATTTTATGCAACGCTGGCATAAACTTATCAGGCACTGGCATGTGGGGCTCAGAATGATTTTTTTAATTTCTTAAGCATATTCAATGTAGGGAGGAACTGGAATTTGTAACTTTGTTTCTTAGGCCAGTGCTGTTCCCTGAAATTCTTATGGGCTCAGTTCAAAGCTCCTTTCCCTCTCTCCTATCTGTTTATTTAGAGTTTCCTATAAATTCCTTTCTTCTTAATGTAGTGCTTGGGCCTAGAGAAAAAAGAAGTTTTGAATAGCTTAAGACATCACTTGGTGGTTCCTGGAGATTGTAGAAGAACTTTGGAGGAAGATGTCATTTTAGATCCAGAAACCTACTTTGAAGACAACCATCAGGACTAACACTGGGAGTTCTCTCTGGATTGCCAGAAGGTGGCTGGGAAAGATGGCTCTCTCTCTTCCAGCAGAAGAGCCTAAAACATCCCACATTGCCTCCAGCTTTCCTTCCCCTAAACAAGAGGAGCCTCATCCAAACTCAATGTCCTATTGGTTCAGCAGCCATCAGGTTTATACAGAGGGCTTCTATAAGCAATCCTCTAAACCTCTAGATCCAAAGATCAGACTGCCTAGCTACTCAAATCAAATTGTTTCTGTGTTCCCATACCACGCAAGTCTTCTCTCAGTCATAACCTTTGAAAAAGGGAGAAAAGTGGGAGGTAGAGCAGCATGCTTCTACTGAAGCCCATGCCCATAATACAGTCAACTCTTTCCAGGCCTAAGCAGGCCTTTCCATGAGTTACCAAGAGAAGAGAAGGCACTATATCACATTGACTCTTCTGCCTCTGAGCCCAGCCTATACCAGGTAATGTCCTGGTTTCACCCTTGAAATGATTCTGATCAGTACAAATTCTGGGGCTGTCTGTGCATTGGTCTCTTTAATAGGGACTCATGGCAAAGAAGATTAAAGGGAGCATGATACAAATGCTGCATTACACAAAACTATTCAAAATTAGGAGGTCTATTTCACCCAACAATTGTTCTTCTGAAATTGATCTTAAATAATTAGGTAGAGATAGATGTAAGAGAAATAGAGAGAGGTTGGCTACAATTTTCACAAAACTAGAAACTGGAAAGAGAAGATTGCCTTTGAAAATAAATTAGAAATATTCAACTTATTTAGTGCATTCATTTAGCTCCAGACCTATAAAAACCACATCTGGTCACTGAAGTAGTGAAGGGCTAGATAATTATGATGATGGAACCCTATGTAGTCAATACGATTCTTACCTTAAAGAATATCTGCTATAGTAAAACATATATATATGTATGTCTACATATATACATATATATTTTATAACTATATGTATTTATAACTATATATATAACAAGATACACATTTATATATTTACTGCTAATTCCTTTAAAAAATATTTAGCAAAAGCATAACAACAATAGGGAGAAATACAACAAAGTATTAACAGTGGCATCTCTGGAATTACGTATAACTCAATTCTATCTGCTTGTTTATGTTTTCCAAATTCCTGGTAATAAGCATAAATTATATGTTTCTTAAATTTATTTATTTATTTAATCTGCTTCTGTGGGTGGCTCCTTCTCTAAAATTGACTGGATAGCCTAATGGCCAAGCGTAGATATTTTTTTTAACATCTTGCATCCTGGGTTCAAATCGCATTTCTGCTTAATAATAGCCTTGAGACTTTGTAAAAGTTAAACTGGCTTCTCAGTGCCTTCTTTCCTCATTTGTAAAACAGAAATAAATAAATAAATAAATAAAGTGTCTATGTATTAAACATGTAACCTTGAGAAAGTTAATTGACCATAGTTTTCTCATTTGAAAATAAGGGAAATAAAAGTATCTAGATCATAGGGTTCTCAAGAAGTTTAAACTAGTTAATATACCTAAAGTAATTCTTGCCTAGCACATAATAAACCCTCCATACATGTTACCTCTCATTTTTATTGACAAATATTGAGATATAAATTAACCTGCATTTTATGTAATATTTAGGTACAAATAAGTTCTTATCACAAAATGATATTCAAAAAGTTCAAAAACCCCAGATAATTTTATTCTAAAATTCGGCACTGGGCTGTGTCACAGTGTGACACCAAAGAAGAGTTACTGTGATTTGTGAGTGTGCTTAATTCCATCTATGCATGATAGTAACTAAAATAAGAGAGAAAACCTTCTTTAATCCTTATAGTGAAGGAAAACTTTTATTACAAAACTTAGTGATAAATAAAAGCTGTCCATTGGCATATGAAAACGAGTCTTGAAAATATGTTTCTCATTGAATATTTCTAGAATGAATGGAAGCAAAATTTTCTCATTTGTTCTTCACATCAATGTTGTAAGTTATTTTCAAATGAATTTAATAAGAAAGAAGACTGACACAGGAATGCATGTTTGTTTGCCCCAGGTCATATAGCAACTATGTGTCAGAGTCTGAATTTGAACCTTGGGTTCTCTGGTTCTAAACCAGAGGATTTCCATGGTTAAGATTCCACTCTTTCTCCAAACTGAAGCATATTATTTTCTTATTACATTGATTTTGGTGGGCCCAGAACCTATTTCTCCATCTGCTTGAAAGGGCTCTATGATTTCCTTTGGGAAATTCCAGCTGTACCTCTGTGGAAAACCTAGGTGGGTCCAACATTGAAGCTTCCTGCACTGCCCTAGTGATGTTGTCAGCCTATGATCTAGAGAAACCAATCAAATCCTACCCTGAGAATTTTTATCTTAAGTAAAGTTAATATCTATGAAAAAGTATATGGACTCCAACAATAGTAGTGGTCACTCACATGCTATAACTGTGGAGAGTGGTTGTTCCTACCTATGCACACCTGGAAATAATTCAGGGAGAAAAGACCATTCATTCCATGCTTATTCTAAGAGCTTTAACACACAAATTGGTCTGTTAAAGACCAATTGAAATGATCCAATCCATTCTCATAATTCCATATGACATGGAGAATGCTTTTTGCAAGTAGAGTTTTAGTGCTAAGGGTGGGAAGAGGGTATTCATGGATATTCCTGTAGGCTCAGAGGTTGAGTCAACCAATACTGCCTGCACATAGCATTGAAATCCTGATAAGGTATGTAAAGCAGAGTTCTTTTCAACTCAACTATGGAGAGAATTCATTTTAAGAGTGCAGGCAGACTCTCTGCTTGGCCAAATTTCAAATTACAGCCAAGGGGCTTAATTCAGAATGTAACACCAGTTTCTTATTCCTTTAAAATAACTTTTATGAAACTATTTATATTGTACTTGTTGTGAAAGTCTGAAATGTCAAAGGGCTTTTAAAAGAATTTCAAAAGTGTGCTTTCATCACATGGTGATAAGTGCATTTATCAGAATGTTAATGCTAAAAAAAGTCTGTCAAAAATAATCAATCTTTAAAAAAAATGAGTTAAAAAAATGGCTTTGGCATTCATTTGCCTGTCTTCATTCAAAGCATCTACTTCAATCACCTGATTTTCCTTTCTCATTGCTTCTCATCTGCTTCCCTTTCTCCATATCCTTATCTCCCTTCTTTATGTAGGATGAATATATTCTTCTCATTTTTTTTTACTCTTAACTGCCTTTGCTCTTCCTCTCCTCTGTGATTACCAATCATCACAAACAGGACTGAAATATGAGTGAAAATGACTTAATAATGATTTTCTATTCAGAAAAATTTGCCTTCAGTGGTGTTTGATTTCTCCTGAGAAAAAGGCATTCAAAGTCTTACCCTAGGGCTTCCCTGGTGACACAGTGGTTGAGAGTCCGCCTGTCGTTGCAGGGGACACGGGTTCATGCCCCGGTCCGGGAGGATCCCACATGCCGCGGAGCAGCTGGGCTCGTGAGCCATGGCCGCCGAGCCTGTGCGTCTGGAGCCTGTACTACGCAATGGGAGAGGCCACAAGAGTAAACACAATGATGCTTTTATATTGATAATATTCTGAGGGCAATTCCTGCATTTCTAGTGAAGGCTATTTAAAGTGCAGGTTAACAATGAGAAATCTAGCCCTTTTAAGACAGCATGCGTGGATAACATGTTGGTTTGCATTCATCAGTTGGTTTTTAGATTTTTCTATTTTGAAAAGCAGAAACAGTATAACTTGTGCCATTTGAAATTCCTATGCATTATAATAAGTTGTCTTAAAAACTGACTTGGTTGATTTTCCAAGGGAATGAAGTTTTATTTCTTACAATAAGTTCTAATTGATGTATCAGAGAAAACAAAATGCCCTAAAAATACTTCTCAAAATGTTTTACCCACTTCTATGCTCGTGAGAAGAAAGGGAATATATAACTCTCCTGGAATCTGGCCAGATAGCGAGAAATTTTTTTAAATATATCTTAAAGATTCAAGTGAATTTGCATTCTGTTCTATCCACATATAATTTTAAAATTATGTTTTAAATAATTTAGCTTAATTTTCCCTCCAATCTTTGAGAAAAAAAAAAAAAACAGCTGCTCAAAAAATGATCATTGTTTATCATTTAGTAACATGCATTCTCCTGGGCTGCCAACTCACATCCCAATTTAAGAAACACAGGCCAAAGAAAGTATCCTTTCAAGCAACTAAACAGAAGGCCATATTGTTATTTTGGACGAGATACAGTTTATCTCCTTCATGTATTAGATTATTGCGTGTGACTTAAAAGATACTCATTTCTTCAGTTAGTCAGCAATTACATATTGCATGTTTGCTATGGGTCCATTCTGTGGATGAGGCTGGCAAACAAGACAATTGCTAAAGTTGCCCTCATGGTGCTTGTATTTTATGGAAATACTGCAGACAATTAACAATGTCGATAAACAGACAAGCCATTCAACCAATTTACCAACCAGATAGTTACAGATTGCGATAAAACTCCAGAGGAAATACATAAGATGAGATAAAATTCTGGGAAGAAGCCAATTTGGATAATATACCCTAGAAAGCCTTTTTAGAAGACAGTGATGGTGGTACTCTCCGAAAGACAGGAAAGAGACAGCTGTGCAAACCAGTGAATCCTGATTACAGTTTTTTATGGGTGAAAAAGGTGGAATTTAAGCCAGAGACACTTTGTAAGAAATTGATTATTGGGTCTCTTTTGCTTCTTGGTTTAGAGATCAGCCAGAAGCAGTTCTCAGTTATGATTGCTCTATTCCTGGTTTCTATGTGCAAAGCTCAACTTTCTGCTAATTTCATTTCATAGATATGTCACACTTTCTGGAGGAATGCACCTTGAATACATTTCTATAAAATCTTTAGGATAATTTATTACATTCTAGATATTAATCCCATTAGCACAGGCTTTACTGGAGGGTTCATATTTCAGAATCTTCTTATACTTGATTTTGGTACATACTGATCATTATGCATGTATTCCCAAGGAAAATATGAAAAGAAACAATGTTGTTTTACCATCCACATTGAAAGAATCCTTTTTACTCCTTTCAGCAAAAATTTAAGTGTACACACAAACACACACACACGTTCAATTACAGGAAATTTTCATCAAATGGAATTTCACACAGAAAACAAATGCTACCAAAATGTAGTAACAAAAATTCTGATTGAATACATATTTGGAGGCCAGGTTGCTTCCCAAATGGGCCTTTTCCTGCCATGTTTCATGTTCCTCACCTCCTTTCTTCAGCAGCAGACCCTCAGCAACTTCACATGTACTTGCTGTAATTGTTATGACTTGTAATTGTCCACACTGGCACTCCTGGAAGCAGGATGTAAAAATAATTTCCTAGAATGATACAAAGGTCCATAACAACTTTTCATTTCTTACCCTTATGATTTTGAAAGGAAGTGTAGGATCTTAAATGTTATGAACTTCAACCACATTGATGCCTTGGGAATTGAGACTACATGAACACACTCTTAATTCTGCTAATAATTTTAGCAATGTATTACAGCAGGATGTTCCACAAAATTTTACCTTCTACATCTCATGTTAGAAAATCCTCTTTTCGTTCTATCAAGGTCTAATTCTAGTTTTTTAAATTGTTAGCTTAGAATACTTGATAAAGTCACCTTTACAAGATATTAAAATATTTCTAATCATTCTCCTTTCAAGGCAGAATTTTTCCAATCTTCAAAATCTACCATTGGATATTGATCAAATATCTACAAATTAATCTTATATTGTTATTAGCAATGATGTATGATAGACACAATTTTAAACATGTCACCAAATTTACAAGTTCCTCAAGGGAAAAGCTCCTCTTAGAAATGTTTTTTTAATAGTTTTCATTCCATGAATAAATGTTTTAAAGAAGAAAAACTCTGTCATTTGTTCCATTACTGTATCTTGTTCAAAGTAGTCTTTACTAGCTGGTCTAGTTTCCCAACTCCTAAGTATACTGTTCAACTAGAATATTCTTAGAGACACTTGATATTATCTAAGGCCACACACTGCTTTTTTATCAAGCATCTCCAGGTGCTTCTAAAGTATTCTCACACTTCAGAGAAGCTGACCTAAACTGTGTATTGGTTTATGATTATTGCAACCAACCTTACAGAGGAAAAATTATAAACGTAAACTACTTTCAATAAAAGAGTTTACTCAAGTGTGGTCATGTGGCTTTCCACAGTTGGAGGGTTGGTAACCAGCTTAATTTCCACATTGGAACAGGTTTAAGGGATGTAGAAAGTTGGAGTTGCCTTATCAAAATAGTGTAGTTATTCATTATACATATTAAAAGTTCCTTGATAATAACCTTATGTGCAATAAAATGATTTTTTAATTTTTTATTTAAGGCTAATCACTGAATTTTAAGGATGAGTCCTAGTTTTCTCCCTTAACCATGTACTGTCTTTATTTTTTCAATAAAAGTATATACATTTTTCCTGATGTGGCACAGGAAAACTATATAAGTTTTCCTTATAAGTAAGTGTAAAACAATTAGTCAGAAAAAAAACTTTTAAATAAATAACTTATTTTGAAAATTCCTTTTCTTTGTCTTTGCATGATTTTCTTTCTGATTACTCCATACAATATGCTAATTTTTGTACACACCTAATATAAGCAAGAATGCTTATATAGTTTAGAATATTAAAGTATGTTAAAATATTTTTCTCCAAATAATTTTTGACTGTTTTCAGAAAAGAATTAAAGAAAATGTTATACAAATTTCCATTGCTAGACTGAATGGAAAGAGATGAAATATTCAGTGGAACGGGAAAAATTTAATGCAATTTTTATTATTACTCTCGCTTGTTGTATCATGCTTTGTCTATCTACTGTTGTCTGGGTCAAGATTTTCATTAGTAACCTAGGATTCCTGGATTAAGTAAGCCACTTGTTCAATACAACTAGAGAATCTTCAAATGTATGATAGTCTATTTCCGGGAAAAAGATCCCAGCTCAATCAGTCAATATAAGGTAATTGTCAAATTTTATAAAAACCTGATTTTAAAAAAGTCAAACAATTTACATGGTATTTGAGCACCTGAGATTTTAGTAAGAAAATATTTTTTATTGAAAAGAGAAGTGTGGATCAGAAGAAAGAACAGAATTTATTAAACAATTTTTTCTTAGTATTTTTCCAAGTTTTCCTTATTTATTATTTCAGCAGCTAGAAAGAAAAAGAGCCCCATAGAGCTTAAAATTCTTCAAAAGCTTGGCCTCCATAGATTAACTAAATATTTGGGACCCACTACTGACGTAAATAGTCATTTTCAATCTTAACTTTCAGAAGCATATACCTTGCTATTTCCAAGGTAATTTCAAATATGCTGGTGTATTTTAAGTAAAACAGCATCTGCTTTTATTTTTTTCATTAGTAAAGACAGAAGGAAGTTAAAAGAAAGAAGGAAAGACATAGGGAAGGAGAAAGAGAGGGAGGGCAGAAGTAATTTGGATATAATAATGAAAGCTAAGAGCCTCCAGGGAGGGGATCTCTAGAACTTTTGCATAAAATCTTGTGAGTTTTGGTAGATGTACTAGAAATAGATTCCTACCTTATCTGTTTTCCCAAGACTAGTTTTAATTTCTCTGTCAATGTATAATTCTGGTATTGAATTTTTTTCTTTTGAAAACTTTATACCAGTTGCCCAGAAGATCATAAACCTGAATTATCTTCTAACAGATTTCCTTGGTTTATGTAAAACTATTCTTGGGAAGATCTGGAGTAAAGAAAATGAGAAAAAGAAAAAAAAGAGGCCTTTAACACAAGAAAAGATTTAAGAACTAGGTATAGAAATTACTTAAATATTCAAATTCTATGTCTTTCTACAATTTATCATGCAACCTATACAAAAATAAAGCTGAGGATATGAGTACATCCTAATACCCTAACATTTCCTTGTGACTTTCCAAGAGGCATTATTGGAAGGAAGTGAAAGCTGATTTCATAAATGAAAAGGAATAAGAATGTAAATAAAGATCTCCTTTGAATATGCTATACTAAACACTAGAGCTTGAAGCATTATTAATTACCCAAGCATGTGGGAAGATTAATGGTGTAAATATTTCCCTACACTGTTATTCTAAATATTTCAGTTCGAAATTTTAGCCTTTAAGTATTTCTTGGAAAGAAAAAAGAATAATTTGGGACTGGCCTATATTAGATAAACTGAGGCACGTTAAACATTTTAAGAGTTTGTTTAAACAGGCACTGATTCCAATTGGGCAGCGCCAAGCTGAAAGTGGTTAGGAGTGCTCTGTGGACAGAAGCTTAAGGAAAGGCTTTTATACAACAGACACAGAAACAAAACAAAGACATTATTCGATTGGCTATAGCTTAAGCAGTTGTCTTATTTGGGAAAGACTCGTTGGTTGTTCGTGATTGATTGTTCTTAAATTTTATTTTCTTAGATACAAGTGCATTTATAACCAACTTGGCTTAGGTTTCAAGTTTGCTAATGTAGGCTACCAAGGCATTAGAGCCACCTCAACCTAATGACGTCCTTGTTGAATTACTTTAACAATTCCTCTTTTTGGTGATCCTCTCATACATGGGGGACTGACCAAAAAGTTGGCATTAGTGCCATTCTCCAGTCATCATCTGGATTAAGTTATTCTTATCTCATTATGAAACTCATAGGTTATGATGTCAAATTCATGGAAAGACTTTTGTTGTTGTTCATCCCATTGTCCATCTTGTTTCTGTTTCTTCGAGTGCAGTGAGAACATCTGATGTACTGCTCATGGCCTTGAACACATATTTAAGACACCGGAGAAAACACAGTGCACCTGGGAGACTACAGTGATGACCAGCAGGAGGACAAGATGAAGAGACCGAAGTATCCTCCTTACCCAGGGCCCCCGTTAACCAAACCAGTTAGTGTCAAAACAAAACAAAACAAAACAAAATCAAAGGATGTACCTAAAGAGGCATCAACCTGTTTTAGCCAAGTGGCTTGTTTGTTAATTTCTTGTATTTGAGTTTCTACCATACCAGAGGTGTTGATCCCAGTACGGCAGAACATATTTGCTATGGCACAGACTCCTTGTTGTTAACAAGTAATCTAAAGCAATTCTATTATCTAAAAACTACCTTAGAAAGAAAGCATAGGGACTTTTGTTGTTCAATTATGGCCTTACGGGTAGAATCAGCAATAGTTGCCAGAGTTAAGAACACGTTTCTAATCATGTTTTCATTTGCACTTACTCCAAGCCAAGGAGAGTGGTAGTCCACAAATGATGTTCATCCAGAGGGGATTAACATCTGCTAGTAAACTTCTTTTGGATTAGTAATACCAGTTTAGAGGAATGGACCACTGCTGGGTTTCTGATTTGTTTTGTAGTGACAGTGGTGTTGCTAAAATTCCCAATTCACATTAGCCTGCATTGGCCAACCACTTAGACAGGCTGAACCATGCATATTTATAACAGTTACCATCACAGACAAAAATCATATCCTGGCAGCAAGTACAGCAAGAATAATGATTGACTATATAGGCTCTTTTTAAGTTTGGTTTGCTGGAACTTTTCATAAGGAATCTCAGAATAGATTTTTAAAAGCCTTTTGATGTTAAGAAGCCAGCAAAGAACTCACCATTAGACTTTACCTAAAATGCATATAGATTTGAATGAATTGCTCTCTTCCTGATGTTCCCAAAATATCTTGAGTTTTCTGTGCACACAAGGAAGTAACCTTCCTTACTTATCTCTTAAGGCTGCCAGGAATCCTGTAAGCAGGGTACCAGATGGTTTTTACAAGGGTCTTTTTTGGCTCCATAAATTCAACCTTAGTTCCTTATGGCTGTCTAGTCATATCTGATTCTGCATACATCTCTCTCAAATATGGCATTCCAGTCAAAGACTTGGTAATACAACCAATGTTCCCAATTGTGTCCTGTTACAGGCAAGCTGATTCTTACTGAAATTATGTGAATAACTATCTGTATGGCCATGAAAATAAAAATACTCACTAAGAATATTCTGAATTCTGGAGGGGTTAGGTAGGGAGAAAGAAATAAATGTTTCAATCTTGTTTACACAAGTATAACTTACCAAATTGCTGTAAGTTATAGATAACTTTAAAAAAAAGTTTCCCTTAAGTCTGGAAAGCAAAGCTTTAAAGAATCAGCAATATTTCAAAAAAAAGGCATAAAATTATAATTATCCCCAACAGTTCATTCAATCCCAGATAAATAATTCTTATTCTTCTTAATCTTAAGTTAACAGTTTATGAATTCAGTTATTCCATTAGAGTTTTAGAAATTCTTACTGAGTTCAGTAGTATGATTGTAAAATTATCAGAAACCTATATTTTTCAGAGTCCTTTCCTTGAATCTCTTTGAAGACAAAGAAGTCTTGCAAAAGCATCGAGTAAAATAACCCTGTAAGTGACAAAAAAAGCTTAAAAATTGTCTAAGAAAACTGTCCTTTTAACAGATGAAAGAACTAAAGTTTCACGTGAACTTGAAAAATTTGGGGGTTACATTTTGTATTTCTGAGAGAATCTGTAATTTATGTAAGTGTTTATTTTTCTTTAAGCAAATTAAATAGAGCTCTTTTACAAATTAATTTTGGCAATACGATCTGGAGGTAAAAAAAAATCACACATCTGTAACATTTGTATATTGCCATATAGAAACATACAGACAGATACAAACAGAAATCTTATAGTTTTTGTTTAAAAATTTTAGCTATGAGACAAGTACCATAATATAAAACTCACTGGTTTATAAAAAGAACATTTGAATCCAAATTGTGTTTCTGGTGGTGGTAATAAAATTTAAAATTTCCCACTAACATGACTAAAGATTTTCACTAATATTTGTGGAGAAGACTTTCAAGATGTTTTCATTTGCTTTTTTGAAGAATTGAGGCAATTTTTGATTCTTTTAGTCTTAGAAGCATCTGCATACCAATCAAAAACACATCCCATTATTTTGGGGAAGTTTGGAACCCCTATTTCTCTGTGTACCTCATAAATAGATAAGCTCATCTAGATTTAAGTTCCCCAAAGTGGTCACAGTAATTCAAGATTATCTTTGGTAATATTAACCCACTTGTTCAGACAAACACATGTTCTGTACCTATTTTTTTTTTTTTCAGTACGCGGGCCTCTGACTGCTGCGGACCCTCCCACCGTGGAGCACAGGCTCCGGACACGCAGACCCAGTGGCCATGGCTCACGGGCCCAGCCGCTCCGTGGCATGTGGGATACCCCCGGACCGGGGCATGAGCCCACGTGCCCTGCATCAGCAGACGGACCCTCAACTACTGCACCACCAGGGAAGCCCTTCTCCTATGGTTTTTATACATATATTTAGCTAGAGTCCCAGATGGAGGAGTCTCAGACTCTTTGGACTTGGAGGAACCCGTTATTTTTTTCCTTTCTTTAAAACAAAATTTTACCAACCTGAGACCTCATACTGGACCCAGTTCAATTTAAGTAGGATGCAGTCGAACTTCAGAATCAATTCGGAAAAAGAAATGTTCAAATAAATATAGAGGGCTCATAACACAAAATCCGTGGAGCTCAGATCTGAGACAAACTTACCTGCAACCCTCAGGCATGGTGCGATAAGCTCAAGAGGTACCATAGAGAGGCTCCTTTTAACAACAGAATTGTTGAAAGATAAACTGAAGCACATTAAAATTTTCAAGAGTTTATTTAAACAAGACTGGTTTGAATTGGGCAATTCCAAATCAAAAGTGCTTGGGAGGGATCTTAATACTTACCCCCAGTGGTTTGGCAGTCCTACCCCCAAAAATGTCCATAGCCTAATCTTCAGGACCTGTGAATATGTTGCCTTCTAAGGAAAAAGATACTCTACAAATATAATCAATGCTTAAAACCTTGACATGAAGAGATTATCCTGTATTATTCAGATGGGTTCAATTTAATTCCGTAAGTTCTTAAAAGCAGAGTCCTTCTGGCTGCAAACAATCAGAAAGAAAAAGACCCTATTTTTGAAAATAATCAAGAGCAAGTTCTTAAAGGAGTAGAGTTTAATTTGTCTTTATTATTTCTTTATCTTTGGAAAAATAATTTCTAAAGAAAAAGAATAAATTTAAAAAAAAATAGAAACCCCAGTCAGTGGTCTTAATAAATTTTTCTTTAACTCAAGTATTTTACATAGTGAAAGAATAAACATTTTGCAAAATATTCTAATTGTTTTTATAATCTTTGTATTAGAGGGAACCACAATGTGGTAAAAACATTTAAACATTATTAAAATAGTTGACTCTTTTGTAAGAGGGATAATGACCAAGTATTGACAGTTTAGTTAGTTTAGTTTTGAATTAAAGATGACTTAAGTAGGGATGATTACATCTCTGAACTGAAAATTTCTGGCCTTTAGAGGAAGTAGAAGCCTTAGGAGAAATAATGTAAATAATTGCACTTCATAAAACATGCCTAAATATTCATGCAGGCATTTACATACATCACTTGCCTGTCCCACATATAAGTGTATTCGGTTTGCCTGCTTCCAATATTACATAAACTTGGTTTATGTCATTGCATTATTTTCTTTCTTTCTTAACCCCTTCATCCAATGGTAAACTAATTCTTAATGGAAAGGAACATTTTATTTCTGTTTTGTTCCCCTACACAATAAACACTCAATACATCATTGACTGACTTCTCAAGGTAAAGGAAGTAGAAACCACATTTTCTGAGACAAAAATTTTTCTTGAAACCTCAAATACAATATTACTTTAGCTACACTGAATTCATTTAGTACCTTTATTCCTGGGAGATAAAGCCAACCTACATTGACTGAAGCATCTTCACACCTGTCTGATGTGGATGTAGAATGTAGGGCACACGATAACAATATGCTTGCCTTAATAACCCAAATAAAAAATTCTTGTGCAAAATTTTAAAATGATATTTCAAGTAGGGCTAGGCAATGACCCTCCAACTTGAATGTGCCTAACCATCATATGACATATATAGAATATGCAGATTCCTAGGTCTCCAGCTTCAGAATATGATATTTCCAATACAGGTTGTCAGGGGACCACACTTTGATGCCAAAACCAAAAACAAAACAAAACCAAGTGAGTAGACCCACCATGGGGGGGAAAAAAAAAGCAGTTGAGTGAGGTAGAACATTTTTCTATAAGAAAAGCTTACCAGATATATCTTACCCAAGGTAACAAGCATAATCTTAATCTCTAAGGGTTTTCTCTCCCCTACTGTGTTTAAAACACCCTAAGATGTCTTCAGTTTCTTTCAAGGAAAACCATGTGTGCTTGTTGCATTGCCATGATGCCTCTCTATTATAGACTAGATTGAGCTCATTTGTGAAAAGTTTTAAATCATGAGCTGAATTGGGCAGATATGAGAATCTGAGAGCCATGGGGCTAAGGCACTATCCCACTGCAGATGCTGATCTGGGAAGGATAGCCATGTGCTCTAAGACAAGGATTCCATTATCTCAAGAAGGGAAGGACTGAAACCCCCAGGGTTTTTCTGTGTAGGCACAAATGTGTGTGTGGATTTCTGAAAATGGCATGGCAGATCAGAGTATGCAAGCAGAGAGGACCATATGTGACACCAAAATAAAACCAAAAATACACAAAAAACACTACCAGTTTTTCATGAAGCATGTGTGTTTCCAGAGTGAGGATGAGTTTACAAACATCAGAGGTCCTCTTATCCTGATTCCACTACTTCTCTAGCAATGAAGTCTGGGGTCATTAGCAAATTGTTTTAAGCATGATTTTTCTTATTGTAAAAATGAAGGTAATAATAAACAAGAAATAATTTATCTGAATGTCTAAACACTGGAAGCATCACCAAAATGGAATTGTCCTAAAAAGTTTTCTATAAAAATAGTCTTATGCAAAAAATCTTTAAAGGTCACAGGATAAGTAATACTCTCTTATCCCTTTCAATATGCTTCACAAGGTTTATTAACACAAGAATAAGTTTAAATATGTGGACATATGTAGAATGCTTTAAATTAGAGCAAGTTTCTCCTTCAGCTCTGCTGATTTCATTTGAGTATATAGTTACTGCTCATTATGAGCAGCATCTGCTTTATTGAATAAATAAAAAAATCAATTAGGACCACAGAGCATGAGCTAGTAAAATAGCACAAATTCCAAAGCTTAGGGAGGTGTATGTGAATTCTTCTGGTTAATTCTAAGGAAATGTAGTAAAAAGAGCACTAAATTTTGTATCAAGAGACTTGGGTTCTTTAGCTTAAGACCTGTCATGGATTTCTTGGGCAAGTCATTTTCAACAGAAATATGAAAAAGCAGCTATATGCAAATGGTTTACATGGCTTGTTATGGACCAGTAGTTCTTGTTTTCCAAAGGAAATCAAACTCATTTCAGCTGTAAGAGTCAGACAGTGCAGGACCATACCTTTATTTAGGCTAGGATCCAGGGAAGTGCTACCTGCTGTCTCCCTTTTACTCCTCCTCCTTTTCTTCCATAAATCCTCAACACACAATAAAAGAAACATCTGAGGGCTTCCCTGGTGGCGCAGTGGTTGAGAGTCTGCCTGCCAATGCAGGAGACATGGGTTTGTGCCCCAGTCCAGGAAGATCCCACATGCCATGGAGCGGCTGGGGCCGTGAGCCATGACCACTGAGTCTATGCGTCCAGAGCCTGTGTTCTGCAACGGGAGAGGCCACAACAGTGAGAGGCCTGCGTACAGCAAAAAAAAAAAAAAAAAATAAGAGACATCTGAGGCAGATCAGTGGGATCCTACACATTACTTTTTGAAACCACTGTTAATGTCTAAAGCTCTGTTCATAAATAATTTTGATGAATTTTGGAATATTTAAGCTAAAATATTTTTCTGTCCAATATTTTATCTAGATAACTTTATTTATACAGCATATTTTGAATTCACATGTTATTACACAAACACACACACACACACACACCCTTTCTTTCTTATTAATGGAACCCCTAAATTGGGAAAGGGGAGGTATCCGGACTGTGTTCAACTCAATTCTACATTTTCTTCCCAGGCTTTTAGATATAGCTAGCAATGAGATGGAACCAGAACTCATGACTGACCCTGAGAAAGCACTTTAAATAGTCCTAACTCAACTCAAAGTCCTGCCCCTGCTGACATGTAGTGGAAGCAATGGCCAGAGGATTGGGGCCTTCTTGAAAACAAGGAGTGATCTTACAGATGGAAGTCATACACTAAGGAAGGGAGAGAAGATAGGAGGGGACCAGAGTCCACTGAAGGTGAAGCAGGCAAACCTCACATCAGTATCAGACTGCCTACCTCTAGACTTCTCTTATGAAACTTTATCTTGTTTAAGCCACTGATATTAAGATCCAGCCTACTTACTCCCGATACTAGTGTTTTCTAGACCAAATATAGAGAAGTATAGAAGTATAGATTATGTTATTACCTCACAGAATTGTGTGATAATTCAATGACCTAAGTCTGCACAGAACATTTTAATCCACCCAGATAGTAAGTGCTCAATAAATTGAAGCCACATTTGTTCTCACTAGCATCAGTGCACTCTCTTCCATTAGTTAACTATAGTCTGTGCTTCAGGTGACTGATTCAGGTGGAATGAAAGGTGCTTCAGGTGAATGAAAGTTGGAAACAGATGACTTCTAATGCTTCCTCACAAATCAAAATTATCTGACACAAGGCAGATATATATGATGTATATGTTAGCAGTCTATGCTAAAGTATTTTCCCTCTGGCTGCTTTCACATTTTCTACTTGAATTTTTATAGTGCTTCAAATTCTAACAATTTGAGATTTCTTGTGCTCTTGATTAGAAATAAAGGTAATGCAGGAGTAGTCAGGGGTTGTATATTCTACAGTGTGGTGGGCATCAGATGGCTTTATTCTGATCCCTACTTGGTCTATGAGCTTTGGTGTTATGAAATAAAAAGAGGTAATCAGGAGGAGTAATGAGTGAGAGTGAATAGAGCTGTTTGCAAGGGAGGGGCTGGGTTGAGTAGATTTGCACTTGAATATAGCTTATTAAGTAAAAAATGATAATGAAGGGTTTCAGAGAAAAATAATGTATAACCTCAAAGTGTCCTGATCTGAGTAAGGATCAGAGAGATGAAAAAGCTCCCTAGACAAAAATCTTCCCAAAGACTGAGATTATCTCTGTGTTGTTCATTAATATATCCCTGACAATTAGCACAGGACATCAAAAAATAGCCGGTGAATGTTCAACAAATTTCCAGTTTTCACAATACTAAGTTTAAATGCCAAAGAGAACCAAACTTTTCTGATTATAACTCTGGTGGTTTGTTTTTCTTTTTTTCCATCCTTCGCACATTGTTTTAGCTCCACTGCTTAGCATACTAAATATCTGGTGAATGAATGAACAATGAACAAATTAATGAATATCCTCCTCTGTTTTTGTGAATATGCCATGGTCCAAACCAAAGAAAGACAAGAAGATAAAAAAGGAAAAAGGAGAAAGCCATCTCTGTCTTTTCTCTTTCTCTGTCTCCACCCACTCCAATACCCACACATAGTTCAAGCCCAATCCAAAAAATTTCTAAATTAGAGCATGCCGTGCGGGAACAAGAATGAGGCATTTGGCCTTGGTATTTTTGTTTTAATATGTGTACTTGCAAAGGACAAAAGAAAGGTCAGAAAACAAACAATGCAGAAAGCAGTTGGAAAAAAATAATAATTGTAGGGGAAAATAGGGTTCTCTCAGAGAGTAGTGACTAAAGATGAACAAACGCTGAGCAGCGGTTGTCAAGGGGATTCATCTGAACCACAATTCGGAGGAGAGTTCCAAAGTTGTTTTGTGGCTTAACACATTAAATACACACAGAAAGGGATGAGAATAAAACATGCCTCATTGCAAGAGCTGTAATATGTGCCAGTAGGGGCTGCCTGAGCCAGACATACTCCAAAAACCACCTCAAAAATGCTGCAGGAAGTCAAAAAAGTTGGATGTTGCCTGTGTCTGATGGGGTGGGAACCATTCACTAGGGGAAAAGGTTTTTTAGCTGAAACACATGTATGTGGGAGTTCGGTGCAAAATGATCTTGCACAAGAGAGAAAAAAAGAAAAGAAAAGGACAGCCTTTGGAGAAGAGGCAAACTGCTTCAGAACAAAGATAAGGCCTTTTCAAGAATTGAGCTGCTGAGAAAGTGCAGATTTTCTCCCAGGAATAACCCGCCTCTCTCTCCCCGTCTGCAGCAGGCTCCCACTGCACTGCAGTAGCTCACCAACTGTTTGAAGCTCTACTATAAGAGACAATATTAAAAAAAAAAAAAAAAAAGTGGAGGTAGAGGAAAATTCAGGGAACTCCAAGCTCACTTTCTCTTTCTAATTCCTAATAAACTGAGATGACCTTCTTTTGCCATAGCTTTTATTTAAATAATACTACTTGCACTGTTATGATTACTAAAACAATGAATATTCATAAAAGGCAAAATGGAGTAGTGCCAAAATCCAGTATGCTTAAATTACTACTTTGTGATCATTAATATCTAGGTGACCTTGAGCATATCATTTAACCTCACATGGCCTCAGTTTCTTCAGCTGTAAATTAAGAATATTAATAGTACCTAACTCAGGATTACATGAGGACTAGATGAGTTAATTTATGAAAATAATTTATAACAGAGTCCTGGCATGTACTAAATGCTTTGTACGTGGTAGTAGTTATTGCATAAAACAAAAAATATGGTAATAATATTAAAACAATAATAGGGATAAGCAGAAAATAAAAATTATCCCTCATTCCAACGAGAGACAGCCATTGTAAAATTTCAATATTTTGCTTTACTCATATTTTGCTACCTTATATATTTGGAAAGTTCTTTTTTCTGATACTGATATTACTAACCTTATTATAATAACCATAACACAAACATCATATATATATTTTTTGACATCTTTACTGGAGTATACTTGCTTTACAATGTTGTGTTAGTTTTTGCTGTATAACAAAGTGAATCAGCTATACGTATACATACGTATACATATATACGTATATATATATATACGTATATATATACGTATATATACGATATATACATATATTGCCATATCTCCTCCCTCTTGCATCTCCCTCCCACCTTCCCTATCCCACCCCTCTAGGTGGCCACAAAGCACCGAGCTGATCTCCCTGTGCTATGTGGCTGCTTCCCACCAGCCATCCATTCTATATTTGGTAGTGTATATATGTCCGTACCACTCTCTCACCTCGTCCCAGCCCACACCTCTCCCTCACTGTGTCCTCAAGTCCATTCTCTGTATCTGCATCTTTATTCCCGTACTGGCTCTAGGTTCTTCAGAACCATTTTTTCTTTTCTTTTTTTTTTTTTTAAGATTCCATTATATGTGAGCATATGGTATTTGTTTTAATTTCTGACTCACTTCATTCTCTTTGACAGACTCTACATCCACCAACCTCACTACAAATAACTCAATTTCATATCTTTTTATGGCTGAATAATATTCCATTGTATATATGTGTCACATCTTCTTTATCAATTCATCTGTCGAGGGACACTTAGGTTGCCTCCATTTCCTGGCTACTGTAAATAGTGCTGCAATTAATATTGTGACATATTACTCCTTTTTGAATTATGGTTTTCTCAGGGTATATGCCCATAGTGGGATTGCTGGTAATATGGTAGTTCTATTTTTAGTTTTTTAAGGAACCTCCATACTGCTCTCCATAGTGGCTGTATCAATTTACATTCCCACCAAAAGTGCAAGAGGGTTCCCTTTTTTCCACACCCCCTCTAGCATTTATTGTTTGTAGATTTTTTGATGATGACCATTCTGACTGGTGTGAGGTGATACCTCATTGTAGTTTTCATTTGCATATTTCTAATGATTAGTGATTTTGAGCATTCTTTCATATGTTTGATGGCAATATGTATATCTTCTTTGGAGACATGTCTATTTAAGTCTTCTGCACATTTTTGGATTGGATTGTTTGTTTTTTTGATACTGAGCTGCATGAGCTGCTTGTATATTTTGGAGATTAATCCTCTGTCAGTTGCTTCATTTGCAAATGTTTTCTCCCATCCTGAGGGTTGTCTTTTCATCTTGTTTATGGTTTCCTTTGCTCTGCAAAAGCTTTTAAGTTTCATTAAATTTCATTGTTATTTTTGTTTTTATTTCCATTTCTCTAGGAGGTGGGTCAAAAACTATCTTGTTGTGAATTATGAAAGAGTGTTCTGCCCATGTTTTCCTCTAAGAGTTTTATAGTGTCTGGCCTTACATTTAGGTATTTAATCCATTTTGAGTTTATTTTTGTGTATGGTGTTAGGGAGGATTCTAATTTCATTCTTTTACATGTAGCTGTCCAGTTTTCCCTGCACCACTTATTGAAGAGGCTGTCTTTTCTCCATTGTATATTCTTGCCTCCTTTATCAAAGATAAGGGGAACATATGTGCATGGGTTTATGTCTGGGCTTTCGATCCTGTTCCATTGATCTACATTTCTGTTTTTGTGTCAGTACCATATTGTCTTGATTATTGTAGCTTTGTAGTATAGTATGAAGTCTGGGAGCCTGATTCCTCCAGCTCTGTTTTTCTTTCTCACGATTGCTTTGGCTATTAAGGGTCTTTTATGTTTCCATACAAATTGTGCAATTTTTTGTTCTAGTTCTGTGAAAAATGCCAGTGGTAGTTTGATAGGGATTGCGTTGAATCTGTAGATTGCTTTGGGTAGTATAGTCATTTTCACAATGTTGATTCTTCCCATCCAAGAATATGGTATAACTCTACATCTGTTTGTATCATCTTTAATTTCTTTCATCACTGTCTTAAAGTTTTCTTCATAGATGTCTTTTGCCTCCTTAGGTAAGTTTATTCCTAGGTATTTTATTCATTTTGTTGCAATGGTAAATGGGAGTGTTTCCTTAATTTCTCTTTCAGGTTTTTCATCATTAGTGTATAGGAATGCAAGAGATTTCTGTGCATTAATTTTGTATCCTGCTACTTTACCAAATTCATTGATTAGCTCTAGTAGTTTTCTGGTAGCATCTTTAGGATATTCTATGCGTAGTGTAATGTCATCTGCAAACAGTGACAGTTTTACTTCTTTTCCAGTTTAGATTCCTTTTAGTTATTTTTCTTCTCTGATTGCTGTGGCTAAAACTTCCAAAACTATGTTGAATGATAGTGATGAAAGTGGGCAACCTTGTCTTCTTCCTGATCTTAGAGGAAATGATTTCAGTTTTTCACCATTGAGAATGATGTTGGCTGTGGGTTTGTCTTATATAGCCTTTATTATGTTGAGGTAAGTTCCCTCTATGCCTACCTTCTGGAGGGTTTTTATCATAAATGGGTTTTGAATTTTGTCAAAAGCTTTTTCTGCACCTATTGAGATTATTATATGGTTTTATCCTCCAATTTATTAATACAGTGTATTAAATTGATTGATTCATATATACTGAAGAATCCTTGCATTCCTGGGATAAACCCCACTTGATCATGGTGCATGATCGTTTTAACGTGCTGTTGGATTGTTTGCTAGTATTTTGTTGAGGATTTTTGCATCTATGTTCATCAGTGATATTGGCCTGTAGTTTTCTTTTTTTGTGACCTCTTTGTCTGGTTTTGGTATCAGGGTGATGGTGGCCTCGTAGAATGAGTTTGGGAGTGTTCCTCCCTCTGCAATATTTTGGAAGAGTTTGGTAAAGCTACATGTTAGCTCTTCTCTAAATGTTTGATAGAATTCACTTGTGAAGCCATCTGGTCCTGGGCTTTTGTTTGTTGGAAGATTTCTAATCATAGATTCAATTTTAGTGCGTGTGATTCGTCTGTTTATATTTTCTATTTCTTCCTGGTTCAGTCTCGGAAGGTTTTGCTTTTCTAAGAGTTTGTCCATTTCTTCAAGGTTGTCCATTTTATTGGTGTATATTTGCTTGTAGTAATCTCCCCTGATCCTTTGTATTTCTGCAGTGTTGGTTGTTATTTCTCCTTTTTTATTTCTAATTCTGTTTATTTGAGTGTTTTCCTTTTTTTTCTTGATGAGTCTGGCTAATGGTTTATCAATTTTGTTTATCTTCTCAAAGAACCAGCTTTTAGGTTTATTGATCTTTGCTACTGTGTCCTTCATGTCTTTTTCATTTATTTCTGATCTGACTTTTATGATTCCTTTCCTTCTGCTAACCTTGGAGTTTTTTGTTCTTCTTTCTCTAATTGCTTTAAGTGTAAGGTTATGTTGTTTATTTTAGATTTTTCTTGTTTCTTGAGGTAGGCTTGTATTGCTATAATATTCCCTCTTAGAACTCCTTTTGCTTCATCCCATAGGTTTGGGGTCATCGTGTTTTCATTGTCATTTATCTCTAGGTATTTTTTGATTTCCTCTTTGATTTCTTCAGTGATCTCCTGGTTATTTAGTAATGCATTATTTAGCTTCTATGTGTTTGTATTTTTTCCTTTTTTTTCCTGTAATTGATATCTAGTCTCATAATTTTGTTGTTGGAAAAGATACTTGATAGGATTTCAATTTTCTTAAATTTACCAAGGCCTGATTTGTGACCCAAGATATGATCTATCCTGGAACATGTTCCATGAGCATGTGAGAATAAAGTGTATTCTGTTGTTTTTGGATGGAAAGTCCTATAAATATCAATTAAGTCCATCTTGCCTAATGTATAATTTAAAGTTTGTGTTTCCTTATTTATTTTTATTTTGGATGATCTGTCCATTGGTGAAAGTGGGGTGTTCAAGTCCCCTACTATTATTGTGTTACTGTCAATTTCCCCTTTTATGGCTGTTAGCATTTGCCTTATGTATGGAGGTGCTCCTATGTTGGGTGCATAAATATTTACAATTGTTATATCTTCTTCTTCGATTGATCCCTTGATCATTATGTAGTGTCCTTCTTTGTCTCTTGTAATAGTCTTTACTTTAAAGTCTATTTTGTCTGATAGGTGAATTGCTACTCCAGCTTTCTTTTGATTTCCATTTTCATGTAATATCTTTTTCCTTCTCCTCATTTTCAGTCTGTATGTGTTCTTAGGTCTGAAGTTGGTCTTTTGTAGACAGCGTATGTATGGGTCTTGTTTTTGTATCCATTCAGCCAGTCTATGTCTTTTGGTTGGAGCATTTAATCCATTTACATTTAATGTAATTATTGATATGTATGTTCTTTTTACCATTTTTTAAATTGTTTTGAGTTTGTTATTGTACATCTTTTCCTTCTCTTGTGTTTCCTGCCTAGAGAAGTTCCTTTAGCAGTTGTTGTAAAACTAGTTTGGTGGTGCTGTATTCCCTAAGCTTTTGCTTGTCTGTAAAGGTTTTAATTTCTCCATCGAATCTGAGTGAGATCCTTGCTGGGTAGAGTAATCTTGATTGTAGGTTTTTCCCTTTCACCTCTTTAAATATGTCCTACCACTCCCTTCTGGCTTGCAGAGTTTCTGCTGAAAGATCAGCTACTGACCTTATGGGGATTCCCTTGTATGTTATTTGCTGCTTTTCCCTTTCTGCTTTTAATATTTTTTCTTTGTATTTAATTTTTGATAGTTTGATTAATATGTGTCTTGTCATGTTTCTCCTTGGATTTATCCTCTATGGGACTCTCTGTGCTTCCTGGACTTCATTGACTCTTTTCTTTCCCATATTAGGAAAGTTTTCAACTATAATCCCTTCAAATATTTTCTCAGTCCCTTTCATTTTTTCTTCTTCTTTTGGGACCCCTATAATTTGGATGTTGGTTATTTTAACGTTGTCCCAGAGGTCTCTGGGACTGTCCTCAATTCTTTTCATTATTTTTTCTTCATTCTGCTCTGCAATAATTATTTCCACTATTTTATCTTCCAGTTCACTTATCCATCCATTCTTCTGCCTCAGTTATTCTCTATATTCTCTATATTCAAGAGAATTTTTAATTTCATTTATCATGTTGTTCATCATTGTTTTTCTGCTCTTTGGTTCTTCTAGGTCCTTGTTAAAAGTTTCTTATATTTTGCCCATTTTGTTTCCAAGATTTGGATCACCTTTACTATCATTACTCTGTATACTCGGGTATACTGCCTATTTCTTCTTCATTTGTTGGGTGTGGATGGTATTTACCTTGCTCCTTCATCTGCTGCATATTTCTCTGTTTTCTCATTTTGCTTAACTCACTGTGTTTGGGGTCTCCCTTGTGCAGCCTGCAAGTTTGTAGTTCCCCTTGTTTTTGTGTCTGCCCTCAGTGGGTAAGGCTGATTCAGTGAGTTGTGTTGCTTTCCTGGTGGTGGGGACTGGTGCCTGTGTTCTGGTGGATGAGGCTGGCTCTTGTCTCTCTGGTGTGAAGGACTGCATCTGGTGGTGTGTTTTGGGGTGTCTGTGACCTTATTATGATTTTAAGCAGCCTCTCTTCTAATGAGTGGAGTTGTATTCCTGTCTTTCTAGTTGTTTGTCCAACACTGGAGCTTTCTGGTCATTTAGTGGAGCTGGGTCTTAGCTTTGAGACATAGATCTCTGGGATAGCTCTTTCTGATTGATATTACGTGGGGCTGGAGGTCTCTGGTGGACCAGTGTCCTGAACTCAGCTCTCCCACCACAGAACCTCTGTCTTGACACCTGGCTGGAACACCAAGATCCTGTCAGCCACACGGCTGTGGGCTGGTGGGGGAGGCAGGTGGAAGGACTGAGGGGGCTGAGCAAGACCATAGTGGGAGGTGGGAGATGGGAGATGAGAGAGCGAGTGGCCACTGCAGACAGTTCAGGCTATTGCTCTCTCCTTTGACTCCCCACCAGAGCCCAACCGTGCTCAAACATCATATTTTTGACACTATGTTTCAAATTCTTTATCTTATTTGTTATGTAATGCTGATTAAGTTGGTAAATTATTAGCTCAGTTTTACAGATAAACACATTAAGCATTACTGTGTTTGCTAGGCAGAATTTTAATATGATTCCCAATAACTCACACCCTCTTTATAACCCCTTCACCTTGACAGTTGGCAAAAATATGCAGTTTCACTCCTGTGATTAGGTTACTTTATATGGCAGAGGTGAAGAAATTTTGCAGATATAACTAGTGTTCCAAATACACTGATTTAGAGTTAATCAAAAAGTAGATTATCCTGGGTGGTCCTAACATATATAGCTAAGACACTCTCTTGATTTTTTTTTTAATTTTTTAAAATAAATGTATTTATCTTATTTATTTATTTTTGGCTGTGTTGGGTCTTCATTGTTGTGTGAGGGATTTCTCCAGTTGTAGTGAGCAGGGGTTACTCTTCACTGAGGTGCACAGTCTTCTTGTTGTGGTGGCTTCTCTTGTTGTGGAGCATGGGCTTTGCACTCGCAGGCTTCAGTAGTTGTGGCACATGGGCTCAGTAGTTGTGGCTCGCAGGCTGAAGAGCACAGGCTCAGTAGTTGTGGCACATGGGCTTAGTTGGTCCTCGGCATGTGGGATCTTCCCAGACCAGGGCTCAAACCCATGTCCCCTGCATTGGCAGATGTATTCTTAACCACTGCACCACTAGGGAAGCCCTTTGTTGGTTTTAGAGAAACAAAATGCCAT
This sequence comes from Mesoplodon bidens, assembly GCF_964165515.1. Classification (NCBI taxonomy): domain Eukaryota; kingdom Metazoa; phylum Chordata; class Mammalia; order Artiodactyla; family Ziphiidae; genus Mesoplodon; species Mesoplodon bidens. The sequence goes on from NC_138164.1 coordinate 96,279,531, forward strand.
GTTGTAGAGAGGGTCACCTGGCAGAGAATTATGGACAGCCTGTAGCTGAAGAGGGCTTCAGTCCTACAACCACAAGAAACTGAATTCTGCCAACTACCTTGAATGAGCTTGAAAGAGGACCTCAATCCTCAGATGAGATCACAGTCTTTTGAGACACAATACAAAGGACTCAGCTAAGCTGTGTGTGAACTCCTGACCCACAGAAACTGCAAGATAAAAAAATGTTTGGTGTTTTATGCCACTAAGTTTATGAAACACAGCAAACAGTCTGTAAAACAGGAAGTCTGTAATACAGGAAGGTGAAAGTATAACTAAGTATCTCACTATGAATAAGAAACAGAACCATGGCTTGAATCTAGTTCTGACTAATGTCAAAGCAAGTGTGCTTCATGGGATACACATTCATTTAGATCAATATAATGTATATTTCTTAAATTACTACATAAATATTATTTGCTGAGTTTTATTCCACAGGTTATGAATAAAACTCCTAAAAAAAAGTATACCTAGAACTAAATCTTCTCTTTCATTTTCTTAGCAAATTCTGTAGAATCCAATGCTCCCAAGTAGAAAGACTAAATGAAAAAGCATGTGTATTTTAAAACCGTTTACCCTATTCCTAATATTGGTATGACTGACAACCCCACTGAGACTGAGTTCAATTACTTTCTAGAATATGCTAGGTAGTAAATGTATATTATATCAAAACTGTAATTGAAAAATCTGTATTTGTAAGAAAATAATTTTATAGGAATCAGGAAAATATAACCATAATTAACTCTGCACAAAAAAGTACTTTAAAACCTTTTTGTGACAGGTAGTGGAAAACCAAAAAACATATCCCTTAGCCTCCTAAAAGACATTTACCAATCCCAGAGTAAAGTGTGGCAGCCCATTAATGACCTTTCCTAATTGTTGGAATGTAACCACAGGCAAAAATAAAATCTGTAGACAATCTGAAAATTCTGTCAGACTAAAAATTCTAATCTCTATGCCTGTAAGACATTTGAATCACCTCTAACAGGTTTTTCTAACACTTGTCTTTCCCTGTTTTTGCCTGTCTCTTACTGGTGGAATACAATTAAGAAGAGGGAAGATCAAAAGAGAATTACCAGATTGAATTAAAGAAAAACATAATGAACCTCCTAATTGAAATCAGATTAACATACTTTGCACAAAAAATGGAATCTAATATGTCTTAGTAAGAAATGGTTTACATGAGAGAAATAGAAACTTCTAAAGTTTACTATATTAAAAAAAAGGAAGTGAGTCACTAAAATGATGAAGCATCTCATATCTCACAGAACAAGTTGCTTGCATACAGATACAGTTAAGAAATAGAATAGATTGCTTTCAATAGAGTCAGAGTATTTTAAGCTGTTTTGAACAGGTGTCTCTACACTTAAAAATTGCAAAGGATGTTAGTAAACCCCTCTTTAAAAAAGGAAACATAAAGTAAGCTAATCCTCTGAAACATGAATATTCTAATCAGAGAAACATTCCTGATTTTGACTCAGTGATAATTTTCCCCTTACTCTTTCTTAATTTTTCTTGGAAATATCCAGTAGGTCAGGAATAAACTAGAACCATGATATGTAAATGGTTTCCTTTGCCACAAGTAATCTATGTAGAAAAATATGAAACAACAGTTGTGTCATGGTAGAAGAGCATTAGCAGATTGAACAGTAAAATTTCCCGAGATTGAAAATATACGGCTTTGATATGTGTCTCCAAAGAATAGATAGAGCCAAGAAGGATAGAATGGTATACACTGAAGTTCTGCATAAACTCAATTTCAATAAATTTTTAGTTTCTGAAGGGCACAAAGTAAAGAGACAGGGGGAGTACACTGGGAGTGAATAGTGTAAACCACAGCTGTGTCATGTAGGCACTCTAATCTTTGGCAAATCATTAAACTTCTTTAATTCTTAGTTTCCTTATTTAATATATAGAAATGTAGTATTTAGCCCATAAACTTGTGAGGATTAGTGAGTTGTGCAAAGGGCTGGCACCTGGTTGGCACTCAGTGAATAGAAGTTATAGGTATTGATAATGTTGTTATTAGAATCCAAAGAAAATCATATTTTAAATCTGTTACCATAAAAAAACCTATTAAGAAGCTACCATAAGGGTGATTTTAATTGTCACATTTTCTCTCTTTGCTTGCCCTCTAGCTGACTGCTAATTACCCACATGCCTATAACAAGTTTAATTTTAAAACTTAAATTTCTCTCTCTGTTGCTCAAGGTGTAAGAACTGAATAATTTCTGACCTCTCCTGGCCATGAAAATTCTCTGATGCCATTTTCAGCTTTTCTTAAATTAATATTTATCAGCTTTGCAAAGCACTGGAGTATAAGTCTCCCAAAGACTTTGCTCTGATTACCACAAAATGCCAACTCCCAATAACAGCATCATATCCTCTCCTTTATGCCATTGCTATTCGCTTGGTAACAATTTTCTTTTTAAACAGTAGAATGAAATCCTGACATATCCTTTAACATATCACTTGACCCCATGAACTTGACATTTTATATTACTCATTTGGAGTAATGAATCCATCTGCTTATTCAGGAAGTTGAAAAACATGGGGTTCCTTTAAGTATTTTTCTTTATACAGGCATCTCTTCACGTGATTTTCAAATGTTCTTCACATAGATAGGCGGGAAGAAAGAAATTGTGTACCTGGTTCCTTCATTCATTCAATAAATATTGAGAATAAACATTTATCCAAAATTGAACTGTACATAAGAGATATAACAATGAGCAATACATCGAGGTATCTAGCCTGCTAATGTAGGTGTTACTTCTCTATTATTTATGTCACATTAATTCCACAAACTTAGCTCCCTAAAATAACAGTTTTATTATTTCAGTGGGTGTGGGTAAGGAGTCTAGGCATGGCATTTCTTGGTGCTCTGCTTCAGGGTCTGATCTGAAAGCTGATGCCAAGGTGTGGTGAGTCTCTCCTCAAAGCTTCAGTGGCAAAGGGTCCACTTAAAAGATGACTTAGCTATTGACAAAATTCACTTCCTCACAGACCGTGGGACAGAGGTCTTCATTTTCTTGTTGGTTGTTGACAGTGATAACACACAGTTCATTGTCACAAAGATCTCTTCATAAGGAAACTCACAATATAGCTGCTTTATTTCCTCAAATCCAGTGAGAGAGAGATACTACTGGCAAGACAAAAGTCACAATTTTATATAGCCTAATCACGAAAGTGGCACCAATCACCTTTGCCATGTTCTGTTGGGAAGAAGCGAGTCACAAGTCTTGCCTACACTCAACAGGGGAGAATTATACAAGGTGGAAATACCAGGAGATGTAAAAAATTGAGGAGCATTTTGGATTTTGTCCACCAGAGTATAAGATCCATAGACATTTATAAAGATAAATAGGCTATTACAATATAGTTTCATATCCAATATATTTAATGATCTCAATTACCCTGATATCCAGGTATTATTATCTCATTTAACAGATGAGAACACAGAGCTTCAGTGTTATATTTACTCAATTAGCAGCCAGTAAAGTCAGTATTTGAACTTAGGTTAGGTTTATTTAGAGCTCTAGCTGTGCTCTTAAAACAATGGTAATAAAAGAGTATATTCCTAGAAATGCTATGGATGTTACAAAGATAACAAACAATGTAAAATATTTTATGGCAATAAATTCAAGTTATTAAAAAATTGGAAAATTTCTTGAAAACAAAATTTACTGAAAATTAAGCAAGAAAACACAGAAAAACTAAGTATCTCATAGTAGTTGAAGAAATTGAATATATAATTAAAAACACTCCCATGATAAAAGTTGTAGACCTGCATGATTTAACTAGTGAATTCTATCACACATTTATGGAATAAATAATTCTAGTGATAGATAAGTATTTTCAGAAAATAGAAAGGAGAAAATATTCAAAACTTATTTTATTAAGACAGAATAACTCAATATCCTTAACATTTGAAAACCAACCAATGCAATTCACCACACTAACAGAATAAAAGAAAATATCCACATGATCATGTCAATAGGTTAAAAAGAAAAGCATTTGACAAAATTCAACATTAATGATAAAAAGTCAACAAACTAAAAATAAAAGGAAATATCCTCTTTTTGACAAAGGGCATCCACAAAAATATCTACAGTTAACATCATACTTAATGGTGAAATATTAAAAAATGTCCTATTAAGATTTGGAACAAAGTAAGCATGTCAGCTCTGAACACTTCCAGTTAACACTATATAGTATGTCTTATCCAGTTCAATAAAGCAGGAAATAAATATACTTGTTGGAAAAGAAGAAACAAAATTGTTTTATTTTCAGTTGATATAATTGTGATAAAAAAATAACCTACCCAAGAATTATTGGAACTAATAAAAAATTCAGCAAAATATCAGTCAATTTACAGTCAGAATACAGTCAATATACAAAGATCTATTGTGTATATATATTCTATCAATTAGAAAGTAATATTTCTAAAAGTGACATGTAAAATATCATCAAAAATCATAAAATCTTAGGAATAATTTTAACAAAAAAATTGTGTAAGACCTGCACACTAGAAACTACAAAATATTGTTGATAAGAATTAAAGAAGATGTAAGTAAATTGAGACATATAGCATGTTTATTGATTGGAAAATTCAATATTTTCCAGATATTAGTTATTACCAATTGATGAATGGACTCTATGCAATACTAATCAATATCTCAACTTATTTTTGGTAGAAATTGTAAAGCTGATTCTAAATTGGTATTGAAAAATCAAAGGGCCTAAAATACTCAATGCAATTTTTAAAGAGCAGAGCAAAGTTGAGGATTTACACTGCCTGATATAGTTTCACTAATTAAGACCATGTGGTATTGGCATTAAATATAGACATATAGGTCACTGGAACAGAATAGAAACTACAGAAATAAAACCACACTTACAAAGACAAATGATTTTTGATGAAGTTACAAAGGGAAAAAGAAAGGGTTTTCAACAAATGCTGCTGAATCAATTGGATAAATTTATTCATAAAATAAATTTGGATCCACTATTCATATCATATATAGAAATTTGTTTGAAGCAGATGATATGTACACATAAAAGCTAAAACTGCAAAGTTTCTAGAATAAAATAAAGGGGACCTTGTAAACTTGGGTGAGGCAAATAATTCCTATAATACAAAAATCACTAAACTGGTAATAAAAGAAAAATATTTTAAAATACATTTCATTAAAATAAAACATTTATTCCTTCTAGGAAACCATTAAGAATATGTAAAAGGCAGAGCCTGAGAGAAGTGAATCATGATATATATTTCTGACAAAAGACTTGTGTCTAGAATACATAAACAGTCTAATATTTTATAAATCAATGTAAGAAGTGAATAATATTGCTTTTAAAGGGACAAATTAAATTAAAAAAAAAACACTTTCCAAAACAAGAAGTATAAATTGCCATTAAACACCAAAAAAAAAAAAAGTCCTCAAGATCATTAGCAAAATGAAAAGGAAAACCATAATAAGATGACATTTCACAATTACTGGAATGACTAACATTTAAAAAAAAAATTGTTACCAAATATTAGCAAAGACCTGTATTGATAAACATGCAGAGAAGCTAGAACCCTCATACGCTGTTGGTTAGAGTGTAAAATAATTCAGATGTTTTTGAAAGCTGTTGTGCAGTGCCCTATCATGGTTGGCAGCCTCTAAGATAATTCCCAGTGATCTCCATTACCTTTAGTTTCATGCCCTTGTGTAATCCCTCACCTTCAGTGTAGAATGGACCTGGTGTCTTGCTTCCAAAGAATAGAATACAGCAAAAAGGATGAGATGTAATTTCCAAGATATGGCAGCTGCAACAATGTTCTGGAACCTATGAGCTAGAAGTTTATATTCACATTTCTCCTCTGCTTGTGTCACCTCAAATTTCACTTCAACTAAGATGTTTTCTATGTGATATCCTCCATAGCAGTAGTTGGAGAACTAAAGAGATGGCAGATTTTCTTTACCTTGGTCCATGCTCCCACACTCTCTTTCAGGGTGTCCCTTTGAAAAGTACTTAACTTTTTCTGACATCAGTTGGAACACCTAGGAACTGTTACATTAATATATCAATCTAATGAGGATGCTTATAAACAAATTAAAGATTGTATGGCCAAGAATTTTTACTATTATTCCAATTTCTGCTGGTACTTGGAGTCAGAAAATGAGAAATACTTTACTCTCTGGCTTTGTACTAAATTTATTATAATATAAAATTCTGCCCTAATAATCAACCCACATCTGGCCATTTTTGCACCTTGATTCACACAGGAACCCAATATGATCACATCAAAATATAAATAAATAAATAAAAGGAAAAAGAGGGAAATCTAGCAATTCTATATTTTTATTTTCTTCCTGTCTTCATTCTGATCTATATCTATATTCAATTCTAGACTAATTGACCTTCAACTTTGACTTTGAACCCGTTCCCTTTGAACATGGTGTTTTGGAAACTGATCTACTTGGTATGTGAAGTTCCCCTTTCTCTTTGGACTGTGACTTATGTCCCCAAGTTCTCCGCAACCCCTGTTGCCAATCCTAGAAAGGATTCTTAAGTTAGATATAAATGTATTCCAAATACTGTATGACACATGACCTATAGTAAAAAAATAAAAATTTAGTGTTTTATTATTTATCAAGAAATTCAAATTTAGCCGATACCCGCTTTGTTAGCTAAATCTGACAACTCTACCTATATGGGACTTGGTGTTATGGGAGAATCAACACTAACAAATATGAATATCAATTTAGATTTGATCCCAAGAAACTTAGCTCTCCTTCTGTGCCCCCATAATTACACCTAAGTGGACCAAAGGATGAATAGAATGAGTCAGTCCAAATTTCACAGATTTTTTGTACCTTAAGCAAATAAAAGTCTTTAGAAACTCAGCATAACACAGAGCATATAAATCTCTAATCCAGGAAGAAAACAAAAACAAAAAACCCAGGGAAATATATCCATTAGAGGGCACTGACCTCATCTGAGCTATGCCCAATTATCAAATGGCCCAGAGCAGTGGTTCCTAAACAGTGGAGATAAGAGTGGCAGAATTGGTCTGAGAATATTGTGAATTCCTGTGGGCACTAGTCTACAAATAGGGTAGAGATTATGTGTTACATATATCTTTTAATTTGTGTATAAATGTTGTAATAAATGCAATATGAAATCATGAAGACATACTGGATTTATCAGAGAATTTTCTTGCTCTTTGAGTTTTGTTCAGAAATTATGTCATGCACCTACTCAGTTTGTTTTTCTCAAAAGCTTCTGATAATCGAACAGGTTAAGTATCATTTACCTAAAGTTATTCAAAGAGGTAAATATACATGTTCAACTATGTAAATATCACTTTTTAGGGTTTAGGTTCAACCAAGACATTGACTGTTGAGGAAAGTGAGAGAAGGATTCATCTGCACTACTAAGAAAAAATGCATAAAGTGAAACTTGTTTTCAAAGGAATATAAAACAGCTACTTAAACATGGGAGGCACAGGATGGCATTGCATCTGCTTCCCATTGCTCTTTCCCTTTATAAGAAACTCCACTGCAACAAACACAGAATGGGGACATCAGAGGAAGAAATGAGAGGGCGTTTGGCTCTAAAGCTTTGGCCAGCTACACTCTTACTTTAAAAAAAGGAAGTAGGGCAGACAGCAATCATAATAAAGAGAGAGCAAAATATACAACAAGTTTCTTTTAAAAAAAAGAACTGCACTACACTGGAAAGATACAGATGAAATCAATTCTGAGCAGCAGCTGAATTCACTTTGCACAAAATCCTATTCAAAGCCAGGTTTGCCAATCATACAGGATAACTGAAAAAGAGACATGATTGTTTCACAAAAAACTGCCTCCTGCCACCCCAATTTCGTCAAGACCATCTACATTTATAAGGTGGGGTAGGGTAGACTTCTGGTTGTTTATGTCTTGGTGATAATTCAACATGTGCCTACAGTGTCTATTTGTGTGTCCAAAATTTCTCTTCTAAGGACACCAGGCAGTCAGATTGGGTTAGGGCCCTTCCTAAAGGCCTCATGTTTACTTAACCACTCTTTAAAGGCCCTATATCCAAATATAGTCATATTTTTTCCAATCTGGATTCCTTTTATTTATTTTTCTTGTCTAATTGCTCTACATGAAGGCTCCAGTATAATGAGGAATAGAATTGGTGAGATTCTATTCTTTTGTGTTTCTTTTGATCTTTCCAGTTTTTCACCATTGTGTGTGATGTTAGTTGTGAGTTTTTCATAGATGTCCCTTATCAAATTGAAGTTCCTTTGTATACATATTTTTTGAGTTCTAATCAAGAGATGGTACTGATTTTTTATGTTTTTTTCTTCTACATTTATAGAGATGATTATGTGGTGTGTTTGCGTGTATTTTCTGTTGATGAAGTATATTACACTAATTGATTTTCTGATATTAGACAAACCTTGCACTCCTGGAATAGGCCAGTTGGTCATGGTGTATAATTTTTTAATACATTGCTGGATTCAGTTAGATAGTATTTTGTTTAGGATTTGGTGTCCATATAAATAATAATTATTAGGTTGTAGGATTTTTAAAATATTTTTTAAATGTCTTTATTGAATTTGTTACAATATTGCTTTTTGTTTTATGTTTCTGGCTTTTTTTTGGCTGTGAGGCATGTGAGATCCTAGTTCCCCACCAGGGATCGAACCCATACTCCCTGCACTGGAAGGCAAAGTCTTAACCACTGGACCACCAGGAAAGTCCCTGTAGTTTTCTTTTCTTGTAATGTTTTTATTCAAATTTTTGTCAGGGTAATACTGACCTCATAAGATGATTTGGGCAGTGTTCGCTCTTATTCTATTTGAGAAGAAATGACATTAATCATTTTTGAAATTGATGAAATTCAACTGTGAAACAATCTGGGCCTGGGCTTTACTTTTTCGATAGCTTTTGGTTAGTAATTCAGTCCCTTAAATTGTTACAGGTGTATTCAGGTTATTTATTTCTTATTGTATTAGTTTTGATAATTTGTGCTTTCCAGGAACTCGTGTCATCTAGGTTGTCTAATACCTTGATATACAATCTTTCATAATATTCTTTTAATCCTTTATATTTCTGTAATGTTGATAGTTAGTATCCTCTTTCATTTCTGGTTCCAGTAGTTTGAGTTGTCTTTCTTTCTTCTTGGTCACTCTAGCTAAAGTTTTTTCAGTTGTATTGAACTTTACAAAGAACAAGCTTTTGGTTTTATTGATTTTCTTTATTGTTTTTATAATAACTATTCCATCAATTTCTGCTCTAATCTTTATTATTTCCTCCTTTCAGTTTCTTTAATTTTAGTTTTCTCTCCTTTTTCCTAAGGTGGAAGTTTAGATTGAGATATTTCTTCTTTATTAACAGAGACATTGAGGAACCAAGATGGTGGAGTAGAAGGACGTGCTCTCACTCCCTCTTGCGAGAACACCAGAATCACAGCTAGCTGCTGGACAATCATTGACAGGAAGACACTGGAACTCACCGAAAAAGATACCCCACATCCAAAGACAAAGGAGAAGACACAATGAGACGGTAGGAGGGGCGCAATCACGGTAAAATAAAATCCCATAACTGCTGCGTGGGTGACTCACAGACTGAAGAACACTTATACCACAGAAGTCCACCCACTGGAGTGAAGGTTCTGAGCCCCAAGTCAGGGTCCCAACCTGCGGGTCTGGCAATGGGTGGAGGAATTCCTAGAGAATGACTTTGAAGGTTAGTGGGATTTGACTGCAGGACTTTGACAGGACTGGGAGAAACAGAGACTCCACTCTTGGAGGGCACACACAAAGTAGTGTGTGCATTGGGAACCAGGGGAAGGAGCAGTGACCCCAGGGGAGACTGAACCAGACCTACCTGCTAGTGGTGGAGGGTCTCCTGCAGAGGGGTGCGGTGGCTGTAGCTCACCATGGGGACAAGGACACTGGCAGCAGAAATTCTGGGAAGTATTCCTTGGCATGAGCCATCCTAGAGTCTGCCATTACCCCCACCAAAGAGCCTGGGTAGCCTCCACTGTTGGGTGGCTTCAGGCCAAAGAACCAACAGGGAGGGAACCCAGACCCACTATCAGTAGTCAAGTGGATTAAAGTTTTACTGAGCTCTGCCCACAAGAGCAACACTCAGCTCAACTCACCACTAGTCCCTCCCATCAGGAAACTTGCAAAAGCCTCTTAGATAGGCTCATCCACCAGAGGGCAGACAGCAGAAGCAAGAAGAACTACAATCTTGCAGACTGTGGAACAAAAAAACACATTCACAGAAAAATAGACAAGGCGAAAATGCAGGGGACTAGGTACCAGAAGAAGGAACAAGATAAAACCCCAGAAAACCAACTAAATGAAGTGGAGCTAGACAAACTTCCAAAAAAGACTTCAGAATAATGATACTGAAGCTGATCCAGGACCTCGGAAAAACAATGTAGGCAAAGATCGAGAAGATGCAGAAATGTTTAACAAAGACCAAGAAGAATTAAAGAACAAACAAACAGAGATGAACAATACACTAACTGAAATGAAGACTACACTAAAAGGAATCAATAGCAGCATAACTGAGGCAGAAGAATGGATAAGTGACCTAGAAGACAGAATGGTGGAATTCACTGTTGTGGAACAGCAAAGAATAAACAATGAAAAGAAATGAAGACAGCCTAAGAGACGTCTGGGACAACATAAAATGCAACAACATTCACATTATAGGGGTCCCAGAAGGAGAAGAGAGAAACAACCTGAGAAAATATTTGAAGAGACTATAGTCGAAAACTTCCCTAACATGGGAAAGGAAATAGCCACCCAAGTCCAGGAAGTGCAGAGAGTGCCAAACAGGATAAAACCAAGAAGAAACATGCTGAGACACACAGTAATCAAACTGGGAAAAATTAAAGACAAAGAAAAATTATTGAAAACAGCAAAGGAAAATGACAAATAACATACAAGGGAACTCCCATAAAGTTAACAGCTGATTTCTCAGCAGAAACTCTACAAGCCAGAAGGGAGTGGCATGATATACTTAAAGTGATGAAAGGGAAGAACCTACAACGAAGATTACTCTACCTGGCAAGGATTTCATTCAGATTTGGTGGAGAAATCAAAAGCTTTACAGAGAAGCAAAAGCTAAGAGAATTCAGCACCACCAAACCAGCTCTACAACAAATGCTAAAGGATCTTCTCTAAGTGGGAAACACAAGAGAAGTAAAGGACCTACAAAACAAGCCCAAAACAATTAAGAAAATGGTCATACGATCATACATATCGATAATTACCTTAAACGTGAATGGATTAAATGCTCCAACGAAAATACACAGGCTTGCTGAAAGGATAGAAAAATAAGATCCATCTATATACTGTCTACAAGAGACTCATTTCAGACCTAGGGACACATACAGACTGAAAGTGAGGGGATGGAAAAAGATATTCCATGCAAATGGAACTCAAAAGAAAGCTGGAGTTGCACTACTCATATCAGATAAAATAGACTTTAAAATAAAGAATGTTACAAAAGACAAGGAAGGACACTACATAATGATCAAGGGATCAATACAAGAAGAAGATATAACAATTATAAATATATATGTACCCAACATAGGAGCACCTCAATATATAAGGTAACTGCTAACAGCTATAAAAGAGGAAATCGGCAGTAACACAATAGTGGGGGACTTTAAAACCTCACTTACACCAATGGACAGATCATCCAAAATGAAAATAAACAAGGAAAGAGAAGCTTTAAATGACACAACAGACAGGATAGCTTTAATTGATATTTATAGGACAATCCACCCAAAAACAGCAATTACACTAGCTTCTCAAATGCACACGGAACATTCTACAGGATAGATTACATCTTGTGTCACAAATCAAGCCTCAGTAAATTTAAGAAAATTGAAATCATATCAAGCATCTTTTCTGACCACAGTGTTATGAGATTAGAAATCAATTACAGGGAAAAAAACGTAAAAAACTCAAACACATGGAGACTAAACGATATGTTACTAAATAACCAAGAAGTCAAAGAGGAAATCAGAAAATACCTAGAGACAAATGACAATGAAAACACGATGGTTCAAAACCTATGGGATGCAGCAAAAGCAGTTGTAAGAGGGAAGTTTATAGCTATAGAAGTCTACCTCAAGACACAAGAAAAATCTCAAATAAACAATCTAACGTTATACCTAAAGTAACTAGAGAAAGAAGAATAAACAAAACTCAAAATTAGCAGAAGGAAAGAAATCATAAAGATTAGAGCAGAAATAAATAGAATAGAAACAAAGAAAACAATAGCAAAGATCAATAAAACTAAAAGGTGGTTCTTTGAGAACATAAACTAAATTGATAAATCATTAGCCAGACTCATCAAGAAAAGGAGGGATAGGACTGAAATCAATAAAATTAGAAATGAAAAAGGAGAAGTTACAACAGACACAGCAGAAATACAAAGCATCCTAAGAGACTACTACAAGCAACTCTATGCCAATAAAATGGGCAAACTGGAAGAAATGGACAAATTCTTAGAAACGTAAAACCTTCCAAGACTGAACCAGGAAGAGATAGAAAATATGAACAGACCAATCACAAGTAATGAACTTGAAACTGTGATTAAAAATTTTCCAACAAACAAAAGTCCAGGACCAGATGGCTTCACAGGTGAATTCTATCAAATATTTAGAGAAGAGCTAACACCCATCCTTCTTAAACTCTTCCAAAATTTGCGGAGGAAGGAACATGCCCAAATACATTCTATGAGGCAACCATCAACCTGATACCAAAAGCAGACAAAGATACTACAAAAAAACACAAAATTACAGACCAATATCACTGATGAATATAGATGCAAATATCCTCAGCAAAGTATTAGCAAAGAGAAACCAACAACACATTGAAAGGATCATACACCATGATCAAGTGGGATTTATCCCAGGGATGCAAGGATTCTTCAATATATGTAAATCAATCAATGTGATAAACCATATAAAAAAATTGAAGAATAAAAACCATATGATCATCTCAGTAGATGCAGAAAAAGCTTTTGATAAAATTCAATGCCCATTTATGATAAAAACTCTCCAGAAAGTGAGCATAGTGGGAACCTAACTCAACATAATAAAGGCCATATATGACAAACCCACAGCAAACATCATTTTCAATGGTGAAAAACTGAAAGAATTTCCTCATGATCAGGAACAAGACAAGGGTGTCCATTCTCGCCACTATTATTCAACATAATTTTGGAAGTCCTAGCCACAGCAATCAGAGAAGAAAAAGAAATTAAAGGAATACAATTTGGAAAAAAAAAAGTAAAACTGTCACTGTTGGCAGATGACATGATACTATACATAGAGAATCCTAAAGATGTCACCAGAAAACTACTAGTGCTAATCAATGAATTTGGTAAAGTTGCAGGATACAAAGTTAATGCACAGAAATCTCTTGCATTCCTATACACTAATGATGAAATATCTGAAAGAGAAATTAAGGAAACACTCCCATTTACCCCTGCAACAAAAAGAATAAAATACCTAGGAATAAAGCTACCTACGGAGACAAAAGGCCTGTATGCTGAAAACTATAAGACACTGATGAAAGAAATTAAAGATGACACCAACAGATGGAGAGATATACCATGTTCTTGGATTGGAAGAATCAATATTGTGAAAATGACTATACTACCCAAAGCAATCTGCAGATTCAATGCAATCTGTATCAAATTACCAATGGCATTTTTTACGGAAGTAGAACACAAAATCTTAAAATTTGTATGGAGACACAAAAGACCCTAATAACCAAAGCAGTTTTTTGTTGTTGTTGTTGTTGTTGTTGTTGTTGTTTTTGCAGTACACAGGCCTCTCACTGCTGTGGCCTTTCCCATTGTGGAGCACAGGCTCCGGACACGCAGCCTCAGCGGCCATGGCTCACAGGCCCAGCCACTCCACAACATGTGGGATCTTCCCCTACAGGGGCAGGAACCTGTGTCCCCCACATCAGTAGGTGGACTCTCAACCACTGCGCCACCAGGGAAGCCCCCAAAGCAGTCTTGAGGGGGAAAAAAAACGGAGCTGGAGGAATCAGACTCCCTGACTTCAGACTATACTACAAAGCTATAGTAATGAGCACAAAATGGTACTGTCACAAAAACAGAAAATTAGATCAATGGAACAAGATAGAAAACCCATTGACAAACCCATGAACCTATGGTTAACTAATCTATGACAAAGGAGGCAAGGATATACAATGGAGAAAAGGTCATCTCTTCAATAAGTGATGCTGGGAAAACTGGACAGCTACATGTAAAAGAATGAAATTAGAACACTCCCTAACATGATATACAAAAACAAACTAAATGGATTAGATACTTAAATTAAGACTGGGCACTATAAAACTCTTAGAGGAAAACATGGGAAGAACACTCTTTGACATAAATCACAGCAAGATCTTTTTGGATCCACCTCCGAGAGTAATGGAAATAAAAGCAAAAATAAACAAATGGGACCTAATGATATTTAAAAGCCTTTGCACAGAAAAGAAAACCATAAACAAGATGAAAAGACAATCCTCAGAATGGGAGAAAATATGTTCAAAGGAATCATAAAACAAAGGATTAATCTCCAAAATATATAAATGGCACATGTAACTCAATATCAAAAAAACAAACAACCCAATCAAAAAATGGGCAGAAGTCCTAAATAGACATTTCTCCAAAGAAGACATACAAATGGCCAAGAAGTACATGAAAAGCTGCTCAATATCACTAATTATTAGATAAGTGCAAATCAAAACTACAATGAGGGATCATCTCACACAAGTTAGATGGGCATCATCAGAAAATGTACAAACAACTAATGCTGGAGAGGGTGTGGAGAAAAGGGAATGCCCTTGCACTGTTGGTGGGAATATAAATTGATATAGCCACTATGGAGAACAGTATGGAGGTTCCTTAAAAAATGAAAAATAGAATTTCCATATGATCCAGCAATACTGCTACTGGGCATATACCCAGAAGGAACCATAATTCAAAAAGACCCATGCATCCCAATGTTCACTGCAGCACTATTTACAATAGCCAGGTCATGGAGGCAACCTAAATGTCCATCGACAGATGAATGGATAAAGAAGAAGTGGTCCATATATACAATGGAATATTACTCAGCCATAAAAAGGAATGAAATTGGGTCATTTGTAGACACGTGGATGGATCTAGAGACTGTCATACAGAGTGAAGTAAGTCAGAAAGAGAAAAACAGATATCGTGTATTAATGCATATATGTAGAACCTAGAAAATGGTACAGATGAACTGGTTTACAAAGCAGAAACTGAGACACAGAAGTAGAGAAAAAATGTATGGACACTAAGGGGGGAAAGAGATGGGGGTGGGGGTGGGGGTGGGATGAATTGGGAGATTGGGATTGACATGTATACACTGATGTGTATAAAATGGGTGTCTAATAGGAACCTGCTGTATAAAAAAATCAATAAAATTAAATTTAAAAAATAAATAAGTAAAATAAATAAATGTTAAAACAAATTAAAAAATAAAAAAGCAGAGTACTTTCTTTGGCTGGAGGCAGAAGATGTGACAGACATTCCAGGAGTGAGAAGGACCTGATGCACTGCAGTTGGCTCTGATAGCGGCTCCCTGCTTAAGGACGGGGAGCCCTCAGGTTGCTCAGGGCAGCCCCAGCTGGCAGCCAGCAAGAAAACAGTTCATAACTGCAAGGAAGCCAATTCCACCAACAACCTGAATGAACCTGGAATCAGATTCACCCCCAGATCCGGCAGAGAGGAATGCATCCCTGTTCAGCAGGCATTAGGCCATCTCCAACTTCCCTCTGACTTATATATAGGACCAGGCTATGCCACTTTGGCATAAGGATGATTTTGAGCTGGAGGCAGATGAGAATAAACAAATGCAGAAGGATGCCTTCCTGGAACCTCCCTCACCTGACTTAAAGCAGAAACGTCTAAAAAATGGGTACTGCTGGGTATCGCCTCTCCCGGGAGAGCTTTACCACCACAAAGAAGATGGAAGCTCTGGGCCAAGATGGACCTGCACAAACCAACATTACCCCATTAGTTTCCCTGTATATTTACCTTCCCACAGTTTGCTACTCTTGAAAGCTTAAATCCCTTTTCCTTTGTCTTCTCACTTCTCCAAGGATTTAGTATTCTTTTCTTAAGATGCTGAGGGCTTCCCTGGTGGCACCGGGCTTAAGAATCCGCCTGCCAATGTAGGGGACACGTGTTTGAGCCCTGGTCCGGGAAGATCCCACATGCTGTGGAGCAACTAAGCATGTTCACTACAACTACTGAGCATGAACTCTAGAGCCCACGAGCCACAACTGCTGAAGCCTGCATGCCTAGAGCCCATGCTCCGCAACAAGAGATGTCACTGCAATGAGAAACCCACGCACCTCAATGAAGAGTAGCCCTTGCTCACCACAACCAGAGAAAGCCCGTGTGCAGCAACAAAGACCCAAAGCAGCCAAAAATAAATAAATAAAATAAATTTATTAAAAAACAACCAAAAAACATAGACATTTACCTATAAATTTCTCTCTAAGCCCTGTCTTAGCTGTGTCCCATAAGTTTGGTATGTCATGATTTTATTTTCATTTATTTCAAACTATTTTATAATTTTTCTTTTTATTTCTTCTTTGACCCATTTGATTATTGGAAACTGGACATTTTAGAATATATATTTTAGCAACTCTGACTCTCCTCCACCTTCAAGTGCTTATAAATAGTATTTACTTGTTAAATGTTTAGTGACTAGATGGATTATTTTGGTGCAATCTACCATCCACTTATCTCCACAGACATGGTGTGAAGCATCCCTGTTGGTTGCATTTGCCTGGAGCTTAGCCTCAGAAACAGGTAGTTAGAGACAGGATAAGAAAGGTTGATATCCTGCCCCTCCTTGTAGGACAGTCCTCCCCCTGAAAGAGGGAGTTCTTTGTTCTTGGTTATACCAGTCTGGATTGGAGACTTTACCTCATTGAACTGGGAGGGAGGAGTGAGGGTTTGGGTGTTTGTTCAAACACCACATATTCTCACAGTCCTTATGAAGATTTAGCAGATTTTCTTGAGCAAATGCTTATTCATTTCCTGCATGCCCTTGGGGCCATTTATAGAGAGTGAGATAACTATATATATTCATGTTTTACCAGTTCTGCTGGACAGAGGGTCCAAGGATCTCCTTATACTCTCATGCTTAAAATCAACCCTGCTGAATTTTTTTTTTAATTTAGATATTTCAATGTGAATTCACATTTATTCTTATGAAGACAGGGAAGAATAAGAGTATTAATAATAATAAGAACACTTATTCTTAAACACTGTGTATGTGAAAAAATTATTCATATACTATGCATACTTATCAACACTATTAGGTAAGTATTGCTATTTCTCTTTTACAGATAAAGAAATCAAAGATGAGAAAATATTTTAACCAAAGTCATTTAAGAGTCCATGGAAGAATCATGTAATCTACTCGTCTCTCACTTTAATGCCATTGTGTGTAATTAATTATCTGACTTGTAGACAGTGTAGGGGAGCAAAATTTTCCATCCCAAAATGTGTCTCTTTGAAATGAGTATTAATTTAGTTTGATTATCTTTTAAGAACTAGAAGACCAAGGGAATTTCTTTTTTTTTTTAACTTCTCCTTTGGCTACCTAAAGAAGAAGGCCTATTTCCATAATGGACCTATCAACAGAGATATCTGAAAAGAATATGAATTAAGTGTGGTGAGGCAAACTCAGCAGGGCCTACAGGTCAGAGTTCACTCTGTGTTCCATTGTCTCTGCATGGCCCAGCAAACACTTGTATACCAAACATTCGCTTTTCTATCTTTCATGTGAATTACCTTCCCCCCTTTAAAGTCCCACACCACTACTCCCAACATCTTTTTTTGTCTTTAGCTGAAGATGGTATTTAAGGTGAGGGCTTTGGCCATTTTGGTGAGTTACTTAGTTTTCCTGAGTCTCTCCCATATATATATATATATATATATATATATATATATATATATATATATATATATATATATATATATATATATATATGCTATTAAATTTTTGTTTGATTTTTTTCCTGTTAATCTGTCTCGTGTCAATTTAATTCTTAGATCAACCAGAAGAACTTAAGAGGGTAGAGGAAAATGTCTTCCTCCCTGACAGTTGATGTAGCTGACAGGATTCAACTTTACTGGCTGGATACTATTCACCCCAAGGCTGCTGCAGCTTAAGCGATCCTGGGACAACTGACGAAAGCAGGCAGAAGGTGAGAATTTGTACCATGTTAGTCAGTCTCTTGGATTTCTGCCTGCAGGGTCTGTTGGAAACAGTCCTTTTTCTCTTTTTAAAAATTAAAGTAGCAAGAAATATTTGTAAAGCTGATGCAGAAAACTTGGCCTCTGTTCACGAGTGCTGAATCAAATCTCGAGACAGAGTTTTGGGTGAAGTGGAAAAGAATAGCTTTATTGATTTGCCAGGCAAAGGGGGACACAGTAGGCTTGTGCCCTCAAAAACATTGTGTCCCAACCCGGGGGCATTTGCTGAGGAGTTTTATAGCAATGGTTCAAGGGTGAGTTTGCTGATAAGGATCAGGGTGCGTGCAGGGCCTGCACTCCTTTAATCTGGTCTCAGGTGGTCTCCTTATGAGCTTCTGTGGTTCTTGAGGTTATCAAACTGTGACCTTCTCTCTGGAATGAAGAATGCTTCATCAAGTAGTTAACATCTTCCATTTGTTGGGGGTTTTAGTTCTGCAGAAAGCTCAAAGATATTGTTTTGTGTATCCCTTGAGGTGGAACCAGGACACTGTCCCAAGGCTGCACTATTGTTTCTTGACTGCTCCTCCCTCATCTCCACATCCCCTCCCTTTCCTGATTAGCAATTGTTTGAACCTGCCCTTTGGAATTCAGGGAAGGTCATGCAGGCTGAAGCCTACTTCCTACAAACAGGAACCAAGAGACACAGAAAGGCTTCCATGCCCTGGAGCCCCAGAGGGTCTTGCTCAGTTTCAGAGCTAGTCCCTTGGACTTAGCCACTCTTGGGAAATTTGCTAGTGTACTCTTGGCAATTGATCCATTTCTTCCCAGAGATGGTTGCTGTTTTTCTTTGTCTCTATTTATTGTATTTTTTGTCGCAAGAAGGAAATTTCATAGGGTCAGACACAGGCATAGGTCCCATATACCTATTGCCTGGACCAGCTCTGCAGACTGGTGAGTTTGCAGGTCTCATCACACTGACATCTGTTTAAACCAACTTTTCTGTGGATTAATACCCACAAGTAAAAGCTATTGTTACAAGATGTCTTGGAAGCCAAAGCCACAAAATTGGTGGGCAACTCTCAAACACTTAAGACATTAGGGTAATTGCCACCTCAAGGTGGCACCCATGAAAGGATAAGTTAGTCATGGAATGGGTTAGCTTGACACTATATCACCCACCAACCTCAAGAAAATTTCCATGCAGTGAGGTTCTCTGTAAAACATCACACAGTCTCCAGCCCTGCAGCACATCCCTCTTAGGTATTAATTTGGCTGCAAGAAAATTTACTTTGGCTAAGTCTGTTAACATGCATATGTATGGTCAGGCCACTCAAGATGGTTGTTCTTTTGCTCTCTGTATGTCCCCTGCCTGACCAATGCCTGATTCACCTGTATCTTACACACATGACTGACCTTCCTATATACTTGTCCCAGGTCCCAGCTAGTGATTGTTCTTATCAAAAGGGTGGTGAGGGGGCCTCCCTGGTGGCGCAGTGGTTGAGAGTCCGCCTGCCGATGCAGGGGATACGGGTTCGTGCCCCGGTCTGGGAGGATCCCATATGCCGCGGAGCGGCTGGGCCCGTGAGCCATGGCCGCTGGGCCTGCGCATCCGGAGCCCGTGCTCCGCAGCGGGAGAGGCCACAACAGTGAGAGGCCCGCATACCGCAAAAAGAAAAAAAAAAAAAAAAAAAAAAAAAAGGGTGGTGAGGGCAGTGCCCTTCAACTGGTCATTAAACCATTGATGTCTCTGTTGCTGACTTCAGGCTCTTTCTTTGGCCTTGAAGCTGGGCAAGCACAGACCTTATAGGCCCAACAGCATATAAGAAAAAAAAAAAAAGATGAGGTTTTTCCTTCTATATTTTTATATGTCCTGAGAGCTTGGTTTCTTAACCAGTGAGAAAATTCTCTCTGGGCTCTGCCATCCTGAAAGTGTACCTACTGGTGTGCATTTGGCAGCTAGTCAAATAGACTAGGATTCCAATCAACTGTAGCTGGTTGGTCAGAAGCATACAGAACAACCTGCACTTGTGACTAGCATCTCTTTGTTCAGCTGTGCCAGCTCTTAAGGGAGTTTGTCCTAAGGGGTCCCAGTCCATAAGGGGCTTTTGTCATCTCAATCCTCATTGCTTTGTTAGTGTTGGCACTATGCCATCCTTACTGCCTGTGCAACAAAGGTCTTTGCTTTCTTAGATTATTTTTTGGAGTAAATTTCTGGATCTTGTGAGGGCTACATCCTTTGCAGTCTTTTGTGGGGTGCCTCTTTTGTCCAGGGTTAAGCCATAAAAGAGCTTATTGGTTTGAGTCACTATTAAGATTCTACTTGTCAATGGCCAAGAGGATGGATCCTTTGAATTGGAAAAACTTCTAAATTGGTAAATTTTTAAAGAACTCCCACCATAAACAAACAGCTGATTTATTGGTACCTATGGAAAGACAAAATTAAAAGGTAGATGCAAAGAAATACAATGACTAACTTTAAGAACTGCCATAATTTAAAGAAATGGTTCAGGAAAACTTATGGAATGTATCTGAACAACTTGTTATAAACTTAAGACAGATCATCACAAACAGCTCATATTTAGACAAACTTCACACCCACTGCTGTGTAAGCCACTCAGAAAGTTTACCTGAATACTCAAAGACATCATCAGAGTCATTCAAACTACAAACCAGGAAAATCTGTCAGATTGTCACTGCCTGCCCTCACTCTATCTGAAAATGTTTTGAGCCTGATATCTAGAAATTTCCTCTAATAGTAGCTCTCAGGACTCAGATACTGAGTTTATAATTTGTTCTAAACTTTAACCTTTGTTTTTATTTTGTCTCCATGGAAATGTCTCTTATTAATTATCTGATTGCTTGCACCTTATAAGCCTAACTTCGAAACCCCTGTATCACTACCTCCTAAAATGAATTTAGCTGGACTGCTGTATTGTCAGGACTAAAAGTCTAGTTCAATGAGATGGAACAATCTAGGAATTCAGCTTCTTTTTTTGAATTTTATTTTATTTATTTTTTATACAGCAGGTTCTTATTAGTTATCTATGTTATACATATTGGTGTATATATGTCAGTCTCAATCTCCCAGTTCATCACACCACTACCACCGCCCCCAGGTTTCCCCCGTTAGTGTCCATATGTTTTTTCTCTACATCTGTGTCTCTATTTCTGCTCTGCAAACTGGTTCATCTGTACCATTTTTCTAGATTAGGAATTCAGCTTCTGATAGTAAAACTTCTTGGAGAAATTTCAAAGTCAGGACTGTTGCGGAGCAAAATTTGTTACCCCAAAATGTGTCTCTTTGACATGAGGATTAATTAAAGCTGATTATTTTTAAGAAATAGAAGACCCAGGAAATCTTTCTTTTTATCTCCCCCATACCTGCCTAAGGAATTTAGATAAAGATTTTGAGTTGTCACCAGAGATATCTGCAAAGAATATGGGCTAGGAGAGGTGGAGGAAACTCAACAGAGCTTAGAGATCAGTGTCCCATTGTCCCTAGAGATCAGTGTCTCAGCAAACACTGTTTAGCAAACAGTTGTTTTTCCATTTCCATGTGAATTACCTTCCTTACCTTTGAAATCCCACACCACTACCTGCAGCAACATCCTCCTTTGTCTTTAGCTGAAGGTGGTACACAAGGTCAGGGCTTTGGCCATTTGGGTGAGCTACTCAGTTTTCCTGGGTCGCTCTCATGTATACATGTTATTAAACTTTTGTTTGATTTTCTCCTACTAATCTGCCTTATGTCAATTTAATTCTTAGACCAGCCAGAACTTAGAAGAGGAGTAGGGAAAAACTTCTTCCTCTGAAATATTAGTATAAAAACTTGAATAATATGTAGGACAGCTAAGCTATCTAAGGTGACCAGAAATCAAACAAAAAAATTAGATTCTGAAATCAGGCTTTGAATTATTTGCCCAGAGGACTTTCACTTAAATTTTAGTTGATTTATGTATACATATTTTCTAAAGCATCACTGAAGAACCAAACTGGTTTGGTGCAACTTCACAGGATAGGGTTACCCTACTACCTTATATTATCTTTAGTTGAAATCAGACAAAGAACCTATCATTCACGAAACACCTTGAGTTTGCCAGGCATTATGAGGAGAAATTTCATACACATCATCCCACTTATCTTTTTCAGTAAGGTAAGTTTTGTGGCCCCCATGTTTTTAGATGAGAGAATAGACCCCCTGCAGTATGTGGTTAAAGAATGTTTCCTGCAAGGCTGTTATTGCTATGAGGACAAAGCCTGCATCTGTTCAGAGTTTTACCCCACTTACTTAGCAAACAGTTTTGTTCACAATAACCTGTTCTGATGTGATTTCTTTGGAGTTTTGAGTCCTACTCATCTTCTGCAAAACTCATAGGGCTTCAGCTATGTTAAATATTTCAAAATAGAGTCACAGTGGCCAATATTAACATCCACATTAGTTGTTTTGAAGTGTCTGGTATAGAATTGGGAGTGTTTTAGAGTGATAAATTAGGAGTGTTACTTTAGATAAAAAATTTGTTTGACAACATTGGTAGAAAGACTTCACTGGAACAGAAGGAGCAAATGATAGGAACAAGACCCCCCCCCGGGGATTAGCATAATGTCCTACTGACGCACTCCTTAAAGTGAGACCACTTAGTTAAGAGGCTTGAAGGCTCTTTGCTGGAGGACCTGACTTTCCGCAGCTGAGAGCTTTCCAGATGGATGATGCCAGAGGCCCTCTTAGAACAGAAGGCGACTTCCCACCACACACTCATCATGAGACCCATTGCCAGACAAGAGATTGTGCTTGTGCTGAGACACCTCTTCTCGGACATCTCTTTGGGGTGGTTGGTTGGTTAACCCCTTTTCTATTTTCCCTACTTTAATCTGCGGGGTGTGCTAACTGTGTGCAATAAAACAAGTGTAAATTTAATATCTGCTATGCTATAGATGCTATTGCCAATCCCGTGTTTCTTACCTGGCCTTACTGTTGGGCCCTGTGATAACATAGTCCTTCAATAAACGTTTGTTGAATTGAGTTGAATTGAATTGAATAACACATGTTCAAGTCATATAATAGGGTTTGAATGGAGCCAGAATTCAACCTTATGTGTTTGAGTCTAAAAGTTAAACTTTATAACCTGTAAAACTTAGTATAATATCTAAATATTTTTTATACTTTCTATTTTGACCATAAGAGTAAAAATTAATCTAAAAGAATAGTTAAAAATACGAATTTCTAACAAAAATCATACATACTCAGACTTACAACAATTTTGAATTAAAATGGCAGCAAAAGAACAAACAGAAGGAGCAAAAAATCTCCACAAAACAAAATTAAGGGGGCAGTAAAAATAAACCTTAAAGGTAACAAACCAGAAAGTAAAACAGAGCTGGGTATTGGACATGCAGATAAAACATCAAGAACTGTTTTCTTATATAGTATGATTAATATATAAAAATAAGTTAGAAAAGATACTAATGTTTAGGTTCATTCATTCATTCAGTAAATATTTAAAATGCTTATTATGTGGCAATGGTCCCGCCTTAAGGAGTTCCTCTTCTCATGGAGGAGAAAGACACAATGAATAGTATGCATAATATTCACAGGTGAGAGCTCTGGTACATGCATGATATTATGGGAGTGGTGAGAAAATGCAAAGGCAGGGCACTTGATGATGTGGGGGAAGTTTAGAAGAAGGCTCAGCAGTAGAGATGCTGCTCCAGGTGATGAGAAAATGGTTAGATAGAGAAGGGAGGGCATGTCCCAGTCTGAGAGAACACATTTTAAAAAGGAGTAGAGATCAAAGAGAGAATGGCATATTAAGGCATTCTTAATTTTGTCAGTTTTCTGTGGCTGAGTCGCCAAGTCAAACATAGTTGAGTGATTGGAGATAAAAGCTGAAGAGGGAAGGAAGAGGATCCAGCTTACCTGGTCTGGAGATCTGGAAATCTGAGCAAATTGAACTCAAAGCAGGGGAAGAGTGCCATCTATTGAATCTCTGCTTCTACTTGCTACAACCTGTCTGAATCTTTCACTGTGCCTGTAGTCTGACCTTCCCAATCTTCCACAAGCTTAACAAGCCTAGAATTTTGTTAACCAAAGTGTGCTTTGCTTATGCCATTCTTCATGGGCCATATTTATGTGGCTGTTTTTCAAACTCTCACTTAATAATGACAAGTATAACACAGTTGAAAAACCTCCATAAGGTTTCACATCCATAGAAACTGTTGTATATCTTTTTAAAGTAGATCTTGCTTGATTTCCTTTTTTCTTCTTTTGACAGTGGCACAAAAATCCTGTTCACAAAAATGATGAGTGTTTTTTAAAGTGCCTGCTCGCTTTGTAAGTGAACTTTGAAACATGCCTGTGACATTACTCTTTTCTTCTCGAGTTCACTTATGCTTGATATCCTTGCAAAGTCATTTTGAGTCTGTTCTCATAGCTCAGTTTGGAAGTAAGAACATTTTTGTAGTACCTTAATTCTTTTTCTAAGAGAAAGACAGAGGGAATTTTTTTTTACTATAAGCAGAAACCTCAGATATTACTATCTCCTTTCACCTTTTCAGATATCTAAATATTCCACCACTCTCATGATCATTGTATGTTACCTAACATGATTTCAGTTGTCATTCTATCAGTATTTCACTCTACTTTTCATAGATTGCCATTTTTTTGCCCCCAGAATTCAAGTTGAAAATTAGCTTTGTAAAATAATATTTGTTTGAAAATACTTATGAAAGAAAATTAAGCTGCCATTATTAATATTATTATTAATGATATTATTGTCATTATTATAGGGGTGATGGTATTAATTATTAAGGGATAGTGAACCTGGTAGTTTTTGAATGAAATTAGATATTCTGATGGATGAATACGTACAGGAGAAATGTAACAAGGAGAAAAACCAAAACAAAGCCCTTATCAATTTGTCACTATTGTGAGCAGATTTCCACTGGGCAGTCTGAAAGCATTCACCTAAACAAAGGGACATGACTGACAGATAAAAAGAAACTTAATGCTCTTCTTAACTCCTCTTTTAAAGGAAAGCAAAATTGTTGTGCACTTTTCAGAAAGCATTAAAGGAAACCATCGGTAGAGTGTGCTTCCAAGAGTTTGAAAATGATTAGGGCCCTATTCTACTTCTTTATGAAAGCACTTGAACATTTGATTCTGAGGTTTTTATTCTATTGAAGCTCAAAGCTTGTCTATGGAATACCCTTTGATGGTGATTTACCAAAACACAATAGCCACTGAAAATTCAGAAGACTTAAGGAAGAAAATCTCAATTTATTTCTAAACTTTTAGTTCAAAATAGGCACTTTGGAATAATTTACCTAGATTAAAAAAATATATTTGGATTATCTTAATGCCTTCCTTATTATCTACAAAATAAATGCAAAAATCCATAGCAAACTGCATAGGCAACTCCACTAGCATCTGACTAGCACTAAGCATCAGTTCATCCCAGTTTCTGGTGACCTCTCTCTGTGAACCCACAAGTCTGGTCAGGATGGTGTTTTTGCTGCCTTATTAAGTTTACTCTTATTTCTATTTCTCTCCTACTATCCAAACTGGTATTTCTCCATACCTCTCTAAATGTGTGGGCTTTTGTGACATCTATATATCTATCTCCTATCCCGATCTATCTATCTATCTATCATCTATCTATCTATCTATCTATCTATCTATCTATCTATCTATCATCTATCTATCAACTAACTGATATACTCAATAAAACCTCATCTCCTCTTTGAATCCTTTTTTACTGCTCACTTGAAGGTAATCTCTTCTCTCTGAACTACCATAGCATTTATTTTTGGTTTTCTATTGATTCCTGCCTAGAAGCCTTTATTCAATGGTTCAAAAATAATAACAATAATTTAGCTCCCATAAGTGACAGGTTATTTTAATATATAAGTGGAATATGTATGAACTGTGCTTTTATTCTTGAGGGCAGTATCTTGATGGTAGTAATTGTTTTATATAGTAGATACTTGATGTAGTATTTAGCACAAAACCGTGTTCACATTAAACAGCAAATATTTATTATGTTAAAATTTAAGAGCCTTATTTTTCCTTTTCATTGTATGTATATTCTATATTGAAATCAGAATGTGTTAAATCTTACAAAATGACATTGCATAATGGATTCTACAAGTTCACACACAGACCAATTTTAATATATTCCTAACCAAGATACTAGTTATGGGATGCTATGCTGTGAAGGCAACAACAATAACAAACTCTAAATATATTATAGTTCAAACTCAATTAAAGTTTATTCTGCACTCATGTAACATTCCAGGTTAGATATTCCTGGTCAGCAGGAGTACAGGATAAGGGGTAGTATGAACATTGCTCCTCCATGTGTACATTTAGGGACTTAGTCTGATTGAGGGTCTGTCATTTCATCACACGCCTACCTTAGTGGTAGGCTCTGTCTTAGTTAGCTAGAAGGGGAGAAAAAATTGTGGAGTTCTCAGCCATAAAAAAGAGTGAAATCATGCCATTTGCAGCTACATGGATGGACCTAGAGATTATCATACTAAATGAAGCAAGTCAGAAAGAGAAAGACGAATACCATATGATATCATTTATCTGTGGAATCTAAAATTTGACACAAATGAACTTATCTATGGAACAGAAACAGACTCACAGGCATAGAGAACAGACTTGTGGTTGCCAAGGGGAGGGGGTGGGGAGGGATGGAGTGGGAGTTTGGGACCAGCAGATGCAAACTGTTATATATAGAATGGATAAGCAACAAGGTCCTATTGTATAGCACAGGGAACTATATTCAATATACTGTGATAAATCATAATGGAAAAGAATATGAAAAAGAACATATATATGTATAACTGAATCACTTTGCTGTACACCAGAAACTAACACTGTAAACCAACTGTACTTCAATGAAAACAATGTGGAGCTCAAGTGGGAAGTTTGTATGAGCTGGGCCTGAAAGTGGGAAGTCCTTTCTCCTTTCATAATTCCTTGATTAGAACTCAATTTTATGGCTACACGTAACTCCAAGAGAGGTAGGAAATGTAATCTCTTTGTATGCTCAGGAGGAAAGGAACATTTTGGGGGACTGGCTAAATGTGTTTTAGGAATTTATAGAAATTATTTATTATAATCTATTGATGCTATAATGCTTTCTATTCTATTCTATGTATCACATACAATCAGTATTATGATACTCTATTATAGTATATTCACATGTAATTTAAGGACTTGTAGGAAGGAGAAAAAGAAATAAGACCAGATAGATCCTTAAATAAAATTCTAGAATATATTTCTAGGTAACATTCAATAACATTTTATCTGGGAATCTACAAAAGCCATGGTATTGGGGTTTTCCAGAGAGGATGTTTATTTTAAGAAATTGGCTCATAAGGAGGAGGATGACAAGTCCCAAGATCTGCAGAGTGAAGAAGTGAACTGTAGACCCAGGAGAACATATACTATAGTTCTAGGCTGAAAACTGCAGGCACTAGAGCCAGGAAGAGCCAAGGTTTGAGAGAGTCTGAAGACAAGAAAAAGCCAATGTCCTATTGAAGGTAGTCAAAATTCAGACCTTCAGCTGGTTGGTTGAGGGACACACACATAAGGGAGGGCAATTTGCTTTATTCAGTCTGCCAATTCAAATGTTAATCTTATGTAAAAATTCTCTCATAGAAACACTCAGAATAATGTTTGCCCATCTGGACACCCTGTGGCTTAGTCAAGTTGACACATAAAATTAGCCATCAAGGACACTAAAGAATGACTTTGCTTTGCACATATACATATCCTAGTATCATTGACTTTCTGAAGATAGTGTGGATTCAATCCTCTTTCATGGTTTAAGTGTGGATTCAAAGCAAATCTTTATCATCATCATCATGTTCATCATCATCATGCTAGGTAAATATCAAAAATGTTTGAAGTCTAAAGCAATTTTGAAAGTTAAAATCATAATTATCTTTCTTCTCAGTCTCCAATTGTTAACTAGTAAAGCAGGAAGAGGGGAGGAAAATTATTTCCAAGTAATTAATAAGGATTTAAATATCATTACTTAGATTAAAAAAAAAAGAAACAAACTATTTTCAGTGAAATATTCTGAAAACTACTTAACCAAAATATGTCCAAATAAAATAATTTAACTGTAAATCTGGTGGGAAAGTTTCAAATATTCCCTTTGTTTTTTTTTTGTTTGTTTGTTTCTTTTTTTAGTTTAATCAAGGATTGTCTTGTCCAGCCTGAATTTTATTTAGGATATAACATTTTTTCTGCATGAAACAATTCTTGTGAATGTAAATAGGACATGTCTGATATTAACATATTCTAAATACAATTATTTGACTACAGAGTTTTTTAAAAAAACAGATATTCTCCAAGTCAAGTTTTCATTTTTATCAAGTAAGATAATACCTCCCATCAAAGAAAAGTCTTTTTAGCTTTAAAAACAATTTTGTTGTAGCAAAGAATCATCTTTGACAATCAAATGAACCGGAAAATTCTACCTATGACTTCCCGTGAACACTTGGTGAAATTTTCATTATTGCAGTAACTAGCAAAATCTCTTGAATCCAGGAGGAAAGACACTTTTTTTCCTTCATAGAACTAAAGTTAGTGATCAGCAAATTAACCGTCTGAGATGAAATAAACAAGAATTAATATCAAATTCTGTGCTTTGACTCAAAAAATAAATTTCATATAAAAATAATGGAGGAGATGCTGTTTAATTGCAGTGGATGTTAAGAAAAAATCATTTAAGAATATAGGGGGCTATAAGTTTAATATGAATCAAAATGATAGCATAACTGCTTTAAAAATGTAATTGTTATCTACAGAAGATTGAATCTTTGCAAACTAGATTTTGATAAATATTGCAACAATGCAATCATCTATCTCATGAAATAATGAGTCACCTCCCCCTAAAGAATTCTAGAGGAGACTTTATGTTAATCTTATAGGAATAATACATGAAGAAATCTTGTTTTAATTTTTAAAGTAGTTTTATTCTAATATTTTAAGATTTGATATACTACTGTTTGGTCTTGTTGGGGAGAAAGAAAACTTTCCTCTATCCTTCTAAATTCTTCTTGCTGGTCTAAGAATTAAATTGACATGAGACAGAGTAATAGGAGAAATAACAATTTAATTTTGTATGTACGGGAACCCCACAAATGTGAGAGGGTCAGAGACAAGAAGGTAAAATTAGGTACATATGCTACTCTGAGCTAAGGAATGGAATAGGGGCTTGGGACTTCTAAGGACAGGAAGGTCATACACAGGATGAAAGGGAGAAGAGAAGATGTTAAGTAATTAGATGTTTGCTATGCTATATTGATGGGGCTACTACTTAGATAAAAGTTATCTCCAGTAATAACTTTTTTGAGATGAAAAATCCCCAATTTAAATTCTTCTAGGTAGTTAAGGTGAGTTTCTCTTGAACCAACAGGGTCTCCATTGTCTTTAGTTCAAACTATTTCTCATGCAAAAGTGGCACATTTTGGAGTGGTTCTGAACCCTACAATCTTTTGCCTTTCTGTATGTCTTGCAAAAAAGGTAGTCTTCTCCTTTGTTTGAGGCTATCTTTTCAAATATATTTGCATAGCAAAACATCTTTAGGAAGTAAAGTTAATATTTTCCTCCAGAGAAATGGGCAGACATGCTCAACTGTCCAGTATAAGAAAGATAATATTTTTCTGCAGGCAAAATCAAACATGTTCACTATCTGTTATAAAGGATTCAGGTTCCCTCAAGTCAGGATCCCCTTCTCTAATGCAGTTCTGTTGGAAATGGGCTTCAGGGAACTAATATGAAAATAATCATCCTGTGCTCAGTATCGCTGTGAGTAATAAGTTTCTAATAATCTTCAACTCAGGAGTCAAGAGTCTTCTACCCATACCCATGAAACTATGGCAAGCTAGCTCGTTAGCTTGAATGACAGCTTCAGAGTTCTTTATGCTTACCTTGGCCAAAATTACACAGCAATGTCAAAACGTGCTCTTTTTAGATCAATGTCTATTGGGATATAAGGCCTAGTTATTGAGACACACCTATTGACTTAAAGCCCAAGGTCTCTTTTTTAATGAAGATTTCCTGGACATCATGGAATTAGTCTTCAGTAAATAAGTCTTTACAGTATTTTGTGCTTCTACAACATAAAATATTGGTTATCTTGTATCCTTCACAAAATAAGTTAGAATTTTAACAATGGCCTCAACACATTTTTGATAGATTAATATAAATATAATAGCATTGAGGTAGACTGGGAACAAGCAGGGATGATGCAGAGGAGAAAGACAGTGAGATCTGTTATAACAGAGGTCAGCTGAGGCAGTGCCTTCAATGGGTAGCAAATCCAATTCTCTCTATGGCTAAAATCCCGATTCTTTTTTTTTTTTCTTTTTTCTTTTTTTGTGGTACGCTGGCCTCTCACTGCTGTGGCCTCTCCCCCCGCGGAGCACAGGCTCCGGACGCGCAGGCCCAGCGGCCATGGCTCATGGGCCCAGCCGCTCCGCGGCACACAGGATCCTCCCTTACCGCGGCATGAACCCACATCCCCTGCATCAGCAGGTGGACTCCCAACCACTGCGCCACCAGGGAAGCCCTAAAATCCCAATTCTTGAGCTATTCTCTGGAGCATAGGTTCTGGAGTGGGAAGTGAGATGCTAAAATGCATACTGTCATCTTCTCTAGGAGCCTTTATTACTGTGCAGTAAAAACAAGGAAAAGGAAACAAGATGGAGGCATAAAACTAGTCTCTCCAAGAACTCAGATAACTGAAGATATTAGGGAGCCTCAAGAATTTCAGAAAGAGTGGACTAAATAAGGAAACTGGTTCCTCTCCCAACCCTGCTCTTTACAAGATGGTGTTAGTAGTAGAAGTAGGAATCCATGCTCATAATACCCAGGTTGGCTGTGTTCACATTTTCTTCTAGAAATTGACAGGCTATGAAACATATTCTTGGATTAATCATGCAAGTACATTATCACAATACCTGTGCAACACGTAGAATCAATTCAAAGACTGACAGAGATTGTTTCCTTCATATTGCCATTTCAGTGCTGGGATAGAACAGACACCAAATATATGCTTACTGAATGACTGAGTTAATTTATATTTGCTTTGAAGAAAGGAATTTCATATGCCAATGAATGGAAATTGTTCCAGTTATATTAGCCCTGCCTGGAGCTAAATGTATTTTATTCATAATATAGATGCACATTTTACTATTGTAATAGAAAACATTGACTTCCATGCATAGCAACACAAAACTGCTAGTGACATGGTCATCTGAACTCACATATAACCCGATTTTCTAAAAGAAACAGGTTTTCATATTTAAAGTGCGATATTAACAGATATATATCAGAGCTCTGGTGAGACAGTCTCTTTGAATATGTACAGTATTTATCTATTGTTGACATTTTATATTTATCTTTCTCGCAAAATCCATTAGTTTGCCATATTATCAGGGAAAAAATAGTCTTTTGACATTAAACAAATTTGCAGTATTAAGATAGGTATCATTGTAGTAAGGAATAAAAAATGAAGAAAAAGACAGTAGACAAGATTGCTTACAAGAGAGACAGATTCTTTGAAGATTTTATACTCTTGGTGCATAAATATTTGAGTAGTTCTCTAGTGAATATATATACATATATTCTATCTTATGGCTATATTCTCCAAGGTACAGCTATTCATCACTATTTCTTGGAAGTTAAATCTTATTAAAGATGATCTACATGAATACCTCATTTCTTAGTGGAAAGTATGAAGATTTTCTCAAATTCTTAAGCTTTCTTGTCTGGAAACACTATATTTTTCTCACTTTAATGTATACAATCTTTCCATTTTAGAAGTTTGAAAATAAAAATCAAAGAAATTATGAGTCACCTATTGATAGGAATTCATACTGTGATCTTTGTCGATTCATCCTCAGTTGCATACTACAGCACCTAAGAGAATGTGTAATATGGAAACAAACCACAGGTAAGCATGGTATACCTCTGAAGATCATGCATCACAAGTAAGGACTGGCCAAGCAAAGTATATTACTTCATTCTATCCTAACCACTGACCTTGAAGTGAAGGCATATTAATCCTTGTTTTACAGAAGAAGCAATTGAGGCCAAAGAAGGTTAAATACTTTATTCACGATTCCATGTGATAATTATAAAAGCTGTGACTTAAAAACCAAAGTTAATGTTCTTTTTACCAGATCAGAATACTTTTGTGAAGCTGTTGATGGACACTAACTATGCGCCTAATGAGGGCATAAAGCCTCATGGTCTTCAGTCAGAGTATATACTTGACTTTGCTACACTTAAATTACTGAGTTTTTAAAATCATATTTATAAGAATCATACTGAGTAAGCTTCACACAGTATTGAAGTTTTCATAAATTTACACAAATATTAACTACCACAACCGACTTCTTATCAACCCACACGTCCACAAGGAATTTCTGAGCCATTTGGTCTTTTTTCACTCTTGCAGAGTGAAATATTCTAGTTGAGAGTTTTGTCAATTATTTTGATTTTTAGAATTTATTTTTTATTTTAATTTACCCCAGCTTATCTCATAAACCTTCGTATTCTACCTTTTTATCCCTACACACATAGACTTCTCCCTGCCTGTCACAGGTTCTACTTACTTTTAGAGTGGCTTTGCTTGCATTATTTGTTGTATTTTTAACATATATCTCAAGTATATCTCCACTGAAGAAATACTATCTATTATTCAAGACTCAAAATAAATACTAGATGTTTTCATCATTTCCTGATTTCCCCAACTGAGCTTTTTTTTTGCCATAAGTTATGGATAAAACATAATGTAGTAAATGTTGTTGTTATGCTTCCATTTTATTTATTTTTATTTTAAAATTTTATTTATTTACTTATTTTTATTGAAATATAGTTGATTTACAATGTGTTAATTTCAGGTGTACAGCAAAGTGATTCAGATATATATATATATATATTCTTGTAATAACCATTATAGGTTATTAGAAGATATTGAGTATAGTTCCCTGTGCTATATAGTAGATCCTTGTTGTTTATCTGTTTTATATATAGTAGTCTGTATGTTTTAATCCCAACTCCTAATTTATAACCCCTTTCCCCTTTGGTAACCATATGTTTGTTATAGGTTGGTTATATCTGTGAGTCTATTTCTGTTTTGTAAGCAAGTTCATTTGTATCCTCTTTTTAGATTCCACATATAAGTGATATCATAAGATATTTGTCTTTTTCTGTCTGACTTCACTTAGTATGATAATCTCTAAGTCCATTTATGTTACTGCAAATGGCATTATCTCATTCTTTTTTTATGGCTGAGTAATATTCCACATCTTTATCCATTTATCTGTTGATGGACCTTTAGGTTCCTTCTATGTCTTGGCTATTGTAAATAGTGCTGCTATGCCTCAATTTTAAATGTCCTCAGCTTTAATTCCAGTTTTGCCACTTACTAGTCATATTGCCTTGGACAAATTTCTTAATTTTCTAAACCACACTTTCCCCTTCTGTTTAAGATGAATGTTAATTTCTATTCTAGCCAATTTACAGAATTGTTGTGAGGAACAAATGTAGTAATTGTGTGATATTACATTGAAGTAACATTAATGTTATTGTCTTGGCTAAGTAGTAAAAGGCTAAGTAGTAAAAGGCTTGAAATTGGAAACCAGATGGAATCCTAGTCTGGCTGGAATGTTCTAACCATTTGCTGTGTGACCACTAATGAAGTTGGATACAGCCTGAATCTCAGTTCAATTGTCACTCTACAGAAAAGCTACTAGTCATACACAGATCCACATTTTTCATCTGTCCATCTCACTCAGGGTTTTGAACATGGTAGATATTGAAACAGATATTGAACAGGAAAGCCCTGTGCTTTCAAAAGTCTCACAAATTACAGATTATTCATGTCCAAAAGCGATGTTTCAGAATGTGGTGAGGATTTGAAAAGCAGAAGCTTTTAAGTCAACACCAGATTGATTAAACTGTCAGCACAGATCGATGGATACAACAGGTTATTTCAAGTAATGTAACATTTCCTAACATGACTGAGCACCCATACTGTTGCTTCTATTTGGGTTCTAACTCATGGTTATAAAGTTACATAAGAGTTAACACCATCTTCACATGGTGCCTGAAGAATATTTTGCCATATTAAACAATTCATACTGCCCTTAAAAGTCTGTATGTGTGTAAGTATGTCTAGACATAATATGTGAGAAGTGTGATTCTAGTTCTTTCTCTACATCAGCAGCTAGCTGGTCACTGAACACTAGCATTGCCATTATTTGGTATAAAAATATTTAACATTATTTAGTTACATTTTTAAAAATAAAAACATTTCAGTCTTCTTTAAATAATTTTACAGATTATTAGGGGCAAACATATGATAATGGTGATAACATGATTGGTAATGAAAAAGGTATACAAGGAAGACTTTTGGTTAAAATCCAAAAGAACTCTTTGGTTATGAATCACTCACAACTTGAATATTTTACTGGAGACAGAACATCAACTGTGCCAGTAATGTTGACATCCTTTGGAACAATTCAGAGATTACGTATGAGATTTTTCTGGATCTCTCTAAAGATGGAACATATCGATGAAACACATTTCAAATTTGACATGATGGGAATGCTGACTGAATCTTTTTTTTAATGCAATTAAATTAAATCTAGAGAAAATATAAGCTGTACTAGAAGAGCACAACAAAACAACTAAAGATTCCCCAAATAAAGAGCAAACCATGGTTAGCAGAAAACATAAAATTTTGAATTTCTTTTATCCACAGGACTGTTTTTTGCTAGTAAAAAGGCTGGCAAATGCTTAACAACAGCAACAAAAAATCTCAAATAGATATAAATTTGATTATATCACATACTATATTGAATTACACACAATTTTTGGACTCTCCTCACTATACACAGTACTCCACTGAGTACATACATTACAAGATATAAGTTGCTTCCAGGGCTTATACTTTCCAGAGATAATTTTGACTTAATTTAAGAAGATATAAAATTTTATATCTTGTCAAAACTATGCCAAATATGGTCAAGTTCCTATTTCCTATCTTATATTGACCAATTCTATGCTCTAAAACAGAAATTACTTTTCCTACTACCTGATTTATGTTCATATTTTCTTTGTTAAGTTGGTCTTGGGACATACCGTCAATGCTATTTTTTGAAGTTTGTAGAATAATCATCATATAAAATCAAGCATGACATATTTAGAAAGACAGACCTCTCTTGATTGTCCTGATAGATTTCTTTCATCTCATTCTATTCTGGAACAGCTACATTTAATTATCAGAAATCATAATTTAATCTTGCCTAGAGCTACTTCATACCTATAAATGTAACCTTACAACCATAAATTGGACTTAAAAGAAAAAAACAGTAAGAATCCATACATTTTTAGTGCTTTATGACTTACAAAATATGTTCATCTACTCTCCAAGCTGACTCATGTAATTAGTGAAATAGCACAGGTCATTTTATAGATAAGAATGGTGGAAATAAAATATATTAAATGATTTGTTTATCATCACTCAGAACAAGAAATAAAAGAAGGAAACAATGTCTCTCTTGCTTTTAATAAGAATAGTTCTACTTATACGTTTACTAAAAGAAGGAAAATAAAGTAGCTTATATTGACATGCAACTTTGATAATATTTAGTCATTTGCTTATTTTGTTCATTTTAAAAATAAATTTTAATTTTTGTTTTAAGACTATATTTTTTATTCAACATCTATCAATATCTTAGCATTACAAAATGATCACTAAAATTCTATGGGTATACAAAAACAGTGAGTGAAATGAAAGCTATGTTCTTATCTAACATGAAGAGACAAAAGAAATGAACATTGACATACATAAATAAAAACAAAGTTTTTCTAGTAAAACTATCATCACCTGATGTTGGCCTTTTTAATTGAATTTTTCATAAATTAGACATAGGTGTACATGTAGATATAGTTGTAGATATAGTTGCAGAGGTAGATATAGATAGATATAGATACAGTTATAGTTGTAGATATAGTTGTAGATGTAGACGTACATATAGATGTAGCTATAGATATAGATATACTCTCTCCAGGGCTTCAATGGTGAACAAGGAAAGCTGCTACCTTTGGTCTTATGGCTTTTTACATATCAGTTTTATTTTCTTTGTTGGTTCATACCTAAAATGTTATTGTATACTCAACTCTTTTAGGATTTCTTGCACAGGCATGCTTAATCACTGTAGTTCATCCATGCAGAACCAACATTTCTCATGAACTTACTCACAACTCTAAAAAAATTGCAGTGCAGATACACACTATAGTGGATCTGAACCAGATGAACATGGATTAAAATGCAGACTACTTCTTGTTGACTTTCCTGTCTGAATCTCAGTTTCCTTATTTATGGAATATATAGTAATAATTATATTTTATTATTGATGTAAAAATTAGAATTAATATGTTAAAAGAACTTACCACAGAATCTGGTTTACAGTAGATGCTCAGTTTTTATTAGCAAATAAAACTTTACAAAAGCTCCACTGCTCTTCAGTGTTTTTATTTTCTTACACCTTCTTATCTTTCGGTGATTGATATTTTTGGTGATATATATGTTTCGTGCTTGATACATTTGGTACTTATACAATAAGTTCCTTGAGGAGCTATGAGTTACTTATCTCAAATTCCCTCACATAATCTAACCTAGGAGATTACTGGTGGTTAATGCTCAATAATTATTAATCTGGTTGGATTTTATCTATTAAAGTGTATGAGAATGGTAAGTAATACCCAATACAGACTAGGCAATCACTAAATATTTTGAGTATCAGTACAGGTCCTTGATTATGGTTATCATGTATTATAAATTCTACTTTTATTTAAACAAATAACGTTATTGGCTTAATAAGAAATACTCGATTTGGCAAGCCCATTATCTTCAACTTTAAATTTTGCTAACTTTACTAAAGTCTCAGTACCACCCAAAATTCATGAACCTATGTAATAATAATGATGATAATGTAATAATAGTAATAATAATAATAATAGTAATGACAACAACAAAACTACTTTTTATTCCAATGGACTTTTATTTATAAAGTATTTTGAAAACTTTAATCTTATATAAGTTTCCAAATTTTATGATGCAAGCCAGGCCAGGATGAAATAATTTATAAACCTCAGCACTGGAACTGTAATTTAGACTGTTTCCTTGCTCTCTCCCATTGGACTGTAACTTTTTCCCTATACTTTTGTGAATTTTGTCTTTAGGGTAAACTACCCATAGTTCCAGGTTTCCAATAAATTGAATGCATTACACCAAGGGTTGTTTGGAACACAAATTCTAAAAACAGAATTTGGTGTTCAACCCCAATCTTCAGAGGAAATGTGAATAGCTGGGAATATTCAAAAGGTCATCTAACCCATGTGAAATCAAGTAGTCACATAATCTGTAAGTCACTATACTGGTTTGTCATGCTTCCATAAATTTGGTTGGTAAAGATACAATAAGCCAAATTTGATTTTAATAATTTATTTCTCACAGCACAGCACAGAGCAAAAGCTTCATTGTTTCCCCTTTCCTCCCAACTTCCACTGAGAGGTGATAGATGACGCAGGTGGATGCTGCTCTCGAGGTGTGTCTGTTTCACAGGTGAGGAACACTGAGCTTGGAAAGGGCTACTAGCAAACCTGCCTTACTTTTGCCTGGGAGAAAGACATTACCTTCATTACCCTGGAATGTAAGCAAATCTCCTCTAGAGAAAGGAAGGAGACTTTACCATTATGGGATAAAATAATCTGTTCTCTGACCCAGATGTAAACACTATGATTGATCAGTGCCCTTTGTTCAGAAAATGTTTAGAAATCCCAGAATTATCTCCCCAAATCCACAGCTAGATTTTAGGCAAAAACACTTACTGAGCCACTCCAGACAAATTAGTATTAAAATTTCCAAAGTCCAGGTGATCTCACATAGTTCTCTATTACGGTGACAAAATGAATCTTTTGGATTGTTTTCAACAGCTCATAGTAGATGTTAAAAAATGTGATCATTGTAATCAATACGATTAAGTACTATTACATGTATCAAAACAACAAAATTTACAATAGGCACTCCATAGGTCAAAGAGACATAATCTAAAATAGGCACTTTATAGGTCAAAGGAGGTAAAGAAAAATGTAGTGTCGTTTATTGGGCATCTATTTCTAACCAGTTTCATATTTGACTTTTTTTTCTCTCACAGGAATTCTTTGAAATATGATCCATTACCCCATCTGGTATATTAATAAACAAATGGGCAAAAATATGGACTCAAATTAAGTTATGTACATTACTCAAGATTACCTTGCTGCTAAAAAGCAAAAAACAGTGTGTTTTCAGCTGTAGATCCTATACTTATCCCAGGCTATCTTGGCTGCCAAGCTTATATCTATTAAGTTCTTTGAATTAGTTCAGTCAATAGCTTTATGGAAAACACTATACTTTTGAGAATAAAGAAATTCAAAGAATTCAAAGTCTCTTAACCTCCAACAGAATGGCAAAAAGAGTATCATCTGAAACTGAAATAAAAATTTAAACTAGAAATGAACGATTGTAGTTTTAGACCATTTACAGGCATATCTTGGAGACATTGCAGGTTTGGTTTCCAGACCACTACAATAAAGCAAATATTGCAATAAAGCCAGTTTCCCAGTGTATATAAAATTGTGTTTACACTATACTGTAGTCTATTCGGTGTGCAGTAGCATAATATCCAAAAAAAACAATGTACACACCTTAATTTAAAAAATAGTTTATTGCTAAAAATTCCTAACTGTCTTCTGACCCTTCAACAAGTCATAATCCTTTGCTGGTGGAGGGTCTTTTCTCAGTGTTGATGGCTGCTGACTGATCAGGGTGGTGGTTGCTGAAGGGTGGGGTGGCTGTGGGAATTTCTTAAAATAGACAACAATGAAGTTTGCCACACTGATTGACTCTTCCTTTCATGGACGATTTCTCTGGCACTTGCAATGTTGTTTGATTGCATTTTACCCACAATAGGACTTCTTTAAAAATTAAAGTTAATGCTCACAAATCTTGTGGCTACTTTATCAACTAAGTTCATGTAATATTCTAAATTCTTTGTTGTCATTTCAAATCTTCATGGCATCCTTACCAGGAGTAAACGCTATCTCAAGAAACTACTTTCTTTGCTCATCCATAAAAAGCAAGTCCATATTCATTAAAGTTTTATCATGAGAGTGCAGCAATTCAGACACATCTTCAGGCTCCAGTTCTCTTGTTATTTCCACTATATCTGCAATGACTTCCTCCACTGAAGTTTTGAACCCCTTAAAGTCATTTATAAAGGTTGTAATCCATTTCATCCAAATTTCTGTTAATGTTGATTTTTGGATATCTTCCCATGAATCACTAATGTTCTTAAAGGCATCTGGAATAATAAGTCGTTATTTGAAGGTTTTCAATTTACTTTGCCCAGATCCATCAGAGGAATCTCTATCTTTGGCAGCTAAAGCCTTCTGAAATGTATTTCTTAAATAATAAGACTTGAAGATTGAAATTCCTCCTTGAGTGATGGGCTGAAGAGTGGATGTTGTGTTAGCAGGCATGGAAACAAAATTAATCTCATTGTACATCTCCATCAGAGTTCTTGACTGACCAGGTGCAGTGACAATGAGCAGTAATACTTTGAATCTTTTTTTCTGAGCAGTAGGTCTCAACAATGGGTTTAAAATATTCAGTAAACAATGTTGTAAACAAATGTGCTGTCTTCTAGGCTTTGATGTTAAATTTATAGAACACAGGTAGAGTAGATTTAGTGTAATTCTTAAGGTCTTAGGATTTTGGGTATGGTAAATGAGTATTGGCTTCAACTTCAAGTCACCAGCTCCATGAGCCTCTAATAGGAGACATCCTATCTGATCTTTGAAACTTTGAAATCAAGCATTGACTTCTCCTCTCCAGCTATGAAAGCCCAGATGGCATCTTCTTCCAATAGAAAGTGATTTCATCAACATTGAAAATCTGTTGTTTAGTGTAGCCACTTCCATGAATTATCTGAGCTAGATTTTCTGGATAACTTGCTACAGCTTCTGCATCAGCACTTGCTGCTGCACCTTGTACTTTTATGTTATAGAGATGGCTTCTTTCCTTCAACCTCATGTAAACCAATCTCTGCTAGCTTGAAACTTTTCTTCTGCAGCTTCCTCAACTCTTTCAGCTTTCATAGAATTTAAGAGGGTTAGGGCCTTAGCTCTGGATTAGTCTTTGGCTTAAGCAAATATTGTGGCTGGTTTGATCTTCTATCCAGACCACTAAAACTTTCTCCATATCAGCAATAAGGCTGTTTCCCTTCCTTATCATTCATGTGGTCACTGGAGTAGCACTTTCCATTTCATTTGAGAATGTTTCCTTTGCATTCACTACTTGGCTAACTGTTTGGTGCAAGAGGCCTAGGTTTCAGCTATCTTGGCTTTTGACATGACTTCCTCACTAAGTTCAATTATTTCTAGCTTTTGGTTTAAAGTGAGACATGTGTGATTCATCCTTTCCCTGGAAAACTTAGAGGCTATTGTAGAGTTATTAATTGTCCTGATTTCAATATTGTTGTGTCTCAGGGAACAGGGAGTCCTGAGGAGAAGGAGAGAGATGGGGGAATGGCCAACCAGTGAAGCAGTCAGAATACACACATTTATTGGTTAACTTTGCCATCTGTATGTGCCAGGTTTGTGATGCCCCAAAACAATTACAATAGTAATATCAAAGATCACTGATCACAGATCACCATAACAAATATAATAATAATGAAAAATTTTGAAATATTGTGAGAATTACCAAAATGTGGCACAGAAATAAGAAGAGAGCAAATGCTAGTGGAAAAATGGACCTGATAGATTTGCTTAATGTAGGGTTGCCATAGACCTTCATTCTGAAAAAAAAAAAATCCTCACAGTATCTGCAAAGTGCAATAAAATGAGATGTGCCTGTACTTCACTTCTATCAGTGTTTTCAGGAATAATTTTGGATCTAAAATTGCTATTCAAATACATTTTGCATTTTGGTATTAGAAGGTTCACTGCTTGAAAGTTAAAAAAGATGTTGCTTTATATTTAAGCAAGTACACAATAATTAATATACAATAGATTGCTATCACTGTTATCAAGTTTTTAAGGGACATAAAAACCAGAGTAAAAGTTTTAAGTATTTTGTGATGTGGGAATAGGGCATGTTAAGAAAACTGCACACCAAAACAAAAAGTAAATGCTAGTGTTAATGATAGTGTTAAATCATCAAACTTGAATTCAAGTTGTGAAAAAAATAAAAA
Source organism: Mesoplodon bidens (assembly GCF_964165515.1). Classification (NCBI taxonomy): domain Eukaryota; kingdom Metazoa; phylum Chordata; class Mammalia; order Artiodactyla; family Ziphiidae; genus Mesoplodon; species Mesoplodon bidens. The sequence continues at coordinate 96,321,170 of NC_138164.1, forward strand.
CCTGAGCTGTAATGAAAGGTGTCTTACTACAATTTTCTGCACCAAAATAAAGTCAGTCATAATCTAGAGAGAAATCACCTATTTAAATAACATTCACCATGTGCAGTAATATCAAATTTATGGGAAATTGACTTGGAGCCACTGATTTTTTTTTACAAAGAAACTTATAACTGATCAACTATTTTTAATGTCTGTCCATTTAAGACAACAGACCATTGGGTCCCATTAAACATATTTTTCTCTCTCTAAATATCTGACTTATGATTGAGTCCAGTGGATTTTGTTCATTTATAAAACTCTTAAGTCATTTCTGGTATACAGATTATCCAGAATTTACATTTAGCTAAAACATGTGATAATGAAAAATTCACAAGTCTTCATACAGTTTTGAAAGTAATAGGAAGATGTAGTCAGGGAAACTGTGGGAAAGATGATAAGAGATAGGTTCAGAATGAATACTTTTTTCTGTTGCACAAATACTTATATTAAGGTTAGACCTCCTGGGGGTCAATGGAGCGACTAAATTACTTTCTCCATAACACTCCTGCCTAATAGGAAAAAAAAATGCATTTTTCAAGTCTGGAATGACAAGGTCAAAATGGATAAGGTAAGTTAGAATTTGCTCTTTTGAGTTTAAAGAGACAGTTATAATAGTCCTAGTACTATTGTTTTCTTGCACTGTGCCAGACACTTTGTTAAGTGCTGCTTTTTTTAAATTAGCTTATTTAACCTTCACAAGAATTGATGAAAGTCATACTATTCGTATCTCCATTTTATTAAGGAAAAAAAGACTTGGAGAGTTCAAGCAACTTGTTCAAGGCCACATAGCTGGTAACTAAAACAGGAATAGTACAAGAAATCATGATCTGAAACCAATTATGTCTGAGTCTACAACTTAAACTTATAAACACTAAGAGATATTTCCTCCTGAGAAATCAAAATACTGACTAGTAAATGTATAGCTATACTACATGTCAGTTAGTGCTCCTATATGATACTAAAACCCCAGGAGCTGCCTTCTTAAAACCTACAATTTGAGATATACTGTCTCACAGTATATCATACCACTAAGGAAAGTTGATTGAACAACAGCATGAGGTCTTGTGGCTCACTTTCTACTTAGAGACTCCCTGGATTAATTCCATTCTCACATTCTTGTTTATATTAGTCATTGTCAGAATCCAGTCTCTCCATTATCAAACTCAGTTGCTTATTCTCATACTACTCTGTACATCTCCTACTCAGATCCAATTCCCTACCATCTCAAATCTTTCTACCAGGACTTTGTGATCATCTACTCAGGATAGCAATTGTGTTAATAGTTTCTGAGAATTTGTGCCTTTTACCCCTTTACTGAAATATGACTGGTCTGTAACGACACTCCTTTTCCTATTCTCCCTCAAGATGAGGCTTGTTTGTATTTCTTCAACTCTGTACCTCAGAGATAGAAGATTGGGTTTGTGTCACTTTCAAAACATTATTCCCCATCGTATAAAAACTTCACCTCTAGAGTTTATTACAAAACTGAAGAAGGACATCCCTCTCACTCCTTATAAATAGACATGGCGTGTGTGCGTGTATGTGTGTGCATGTGACAACCCACAAGTCCTATTTGTTACTATCATTTGCTGATGTTTTCTCTCTCTCCATATTTATGAAGCATTTTACATCCTGACATTCCTATGTAAATCATAATTTTTCAAGACTCCAGATTTTAAATAGTTAAATCATCTAACATCTTCATTCACTGACCGCCTTATATAGAAGTACCATTTTTATTAATCTATCTCAAAAACTTACTCTAATGTTCACAAGTTTTATTTCACAGATCTCTTATAAAACTCAATTTCAAACAGCCTACCACGTACTTTTGATTGTTGGTCCTCAAATTCTCTAGACTTGCTAACTTCAAGACATTAAAATCGAGTCTTCGTATAGACCTGTGCTCTCCAATAGAAATATAATGCTAAAACATGCATAATTTAAAATTTTCTAGTCTTCATTATTTTAAAAATTAAAAGAAAAAAGATGAAATTAATTATATATTTAACTAAGTTTTTCAAAAATTTTATAATTTCAACATATAAACAATATAAAAATTATTGAGCTATCTCCCCTGAGAAACCTAGTGGACAAGTTCATTTCAATTTGGACTAATCACAATCAGGTGTTCAGATGTGGCTGTCATATTAGGGCAGGGAAACTCAATGTATGTAAATAAGTTTTAGAAGGTTTAGATGATTAATAGCAAGAGTTATGATAATAAAATTTTAGTTTTTTCTTCATTATAGAAGCTGGACACTTCTGTCCTTAGTTGCAATACCAATAATCTTATGAATAATATATGTAAATGTTACCATTTGTTCCACCATTTATAGATAGGAAAAGGCCTCAGCCAACCCCAAGGGAATATTTGGAGGTGGAATGGCCCTTCAGATTTGTGCCATGTTGGGATGAGCTGCTGGGTCTTTATAGTCCTGAGCTGATCATTCATCAGAGTGGGTTGCCCCTGGGAGGAGGTGTGAAGTTGAGTGAAGCAGTGTTCTTCAGCTGATATAATTTCCAAAGAATGATGAGACATGAGATCTGACTTCTGGCAGCACTTCCAACAGCTTGGGAAATAAGTTCTTAATTTTTAAGGGGAATCTGGGCAGGGCTGCTGGGCACCCACCACACCTCAATTTTTTCTACTTATCTCAGCATTCCTTAGGCAAAATACACATCAGCCCATCCCAGATTAGATTTCCATATCATACAAGCTAAATATACACTGTATAAATATACACTGGATTTTTTTCTTACAACTTAAAAAAAATGAATGTAGTTAATTATTTCTTCCTCACTACACTGCAAGCTCCATGAAGTCAAGGACCCTGTTTGTTTGGTTCACCATGTTATGTCTAGGATTAGTAAATGGCCTGGCATAATGTAGGGGTTTAATACGTGTTTGTTTCCTTCATGTTGAATGATTTAATTTACATTATTGATGAGTTCTCTTATTTAACTATATCAAAACTGATAGAATGTAAAAGTCGACTATCTAGCCCTTCTGTCTCTAAATTACATGAGGAAGGCTACATATTTATAAAAGAAAATTGAAGCCATCCAAGTATTATCATTAAACTTCATCAGTATTTAAGAACCCTGTATCTAAGATCCAGTGTAGCTGTAAAGCAACAGTTATCTATCACCTATATCTATCTATGTATCTATCTATCTATCTATCATCTATCTATCTATCATCTCTCTATCTGTCATCTATCTATCTATCTGTCATCTATCTTTAGTTATTTGTAGAAAGAGAGCCAAAAATTCATCCTGTGTAAATCTAGATGGTACTGGTGTCATCTTGTGTTTTGTAATTTATATAAATCATCTCAATTGCCTATCTCAATTCTGGTGGAAATTGAAAACCTCTTGGCAAGATTTCCAAAATTTCAAGAAGATTATATTTTCATGTTCATGTTGTTGTTTAGAGTTCTTGTTCTGGTTAAATTTCAACCACTAATGCATGGTTATTTTCTTTCCCTCTTCTGTAAAAACACAGAAGTGAAACCTATCTCCTCTGCTTAAATTTCTTCCAGAAGATATTTGTAAGTATCCAACTTAACCAAGATTTAAGACAACAAGAATTGTATCAACACATTTTTAAAATAACAGTCCTAGTACATTGTACAAGTCTCAAGTGGCAGAACAGAAATGTGTTGATGTCTGGCACTCATTCCTCTTCCTGCCTAACTGTTCAGCACCAAGGATCTCTCTCTCTCTCTCTCTCTCACCCTTGCCTGGCAATATACGTAAAACATTTGAGGAGTTTTTCCAATACAAGACAATTTTTGATACTTCAGTGTACTGTACATTATTTTTCCAGATAATGCAATATATCTTTCTCCTCTTGCATTAACAATTAACATCTGCTTCCAGGAATCCCTGGGTTTTCTAAATTTTATATTAAACATTTTGTATATTTCAATAAATTTCTGATGGCAGCAGTCTTTCTATCAGTTAAAAATGAGCTCCTGGGAGGATAAAATAACAGTGTGTCTCTTTTAATGTAGGCTGCTTTCACTTGTTCTTCAAGTGGAACTTACATTCCTACTCAAGACATGTGATAAATCTCAAAGACTCTTCTTGTATTGATCTCAGTCTTAAGAAATAGAGTGAGATCTAATCTAGGGCTACTATCCTCAGCTGTCCACTCTTAGGGTTTTCTAGATAAGTCACACCCATAGCTACCCTATCAAAGAAAAACTAAGTAAAATAAAATCATGCATGCCACCAAGGTTTCATTGCTTTAAAACTTGTCATGGCCTACCAAAATCTCTATCAAACCCCACCCAAACTCTAGGCCTAACTCTATCTTTGAATGTGACCCTTATGCTTTCAAACAATGAATCCTTATTGAGTCTTATACTAGGTCCTTGGAACTGTAGTGAGTCTGCCCTTGAAATATGTGTATATGTGTGTGTGTGTGTATATATATACACACACACACACATATATTCTCTTTCATAGACGTTTGTGAGGGATTGGTAACAGGTGGAGAGAAATTGTATTACTCTGCTCTCTCTGTAGTTAAGCAGTCAAGCTTTAGGTATACTCCTAGAGTCAAGGTGTCAGTTTCCTTGATTCTAATGCTAGTAACTTAGCCTGTTTTCACTTTTCTCTTTGAAAACTGCAGCTGAAGACTTCTACTTCCTCCAAAAACCCTATGAAGTATAATTCACTTTTATCAAGGAATACAGAGTGTACTGTGCACCAAACAGGGAGTCTGGTGATTTTCATATGCCCTATTTCACTAATTCTAATGTTTTACCTACATTTTAACATCTCAGAAATCAGGATGGATTACTTAATTCCTATTTCTTCCTGTCTCTAAAGTAAACACAGTATGCTTTTTTCTAATTTATTTATTTATTAATTTCAAAGGTTTTATTGATAATCACTTGGGAGGAAACAATGAATGGTTTTAATAGAGAATCTGGGAAGCTAAAATTTCTTAAAAATCTTATATTTACAAATTGAAGTATGCCCTTGAACCTTAATAATTATCTAATTTTTATTTTTTTGATTAAGAATATGAAGTTTTTTGGGCTTTCCTGGTGGCACAGTGGTTGAGGGTCCGCCTGCTGATGCAGGGGACACGGGTTCATGCCCCGGTCTGGGAGGATCCCACATGCTGCAGAGCGGCTGGGTCCGTGAGCCATGGCTGCTGAGCCTGCGCGTCCAGAGTCTGTGCTCCGCAATGGGGAAGACTGCAGCAGTGAGAGGCCCGTGTACCGCGGAAAAAAAAAAAAAAGAAAAAGAATATGAAGTTTCTAAAAAAAGTCACCTTATGAGATTAGTTTAAAACGTCCATTCAGGATAGGATATACTAATTAACATCCCTTCAGTTGGTGATAAACCTAAGACAGTACTTTGCATTTCTGAAAACCCTCAGACAGGATGACACAATTAATATGGCTTTTACCTCAGTATACTTTCCACATTTATAACTGTCCTCTTTAAATTTGTAGCAATTTCGTTTCACCAGAATTCTTCCTTTAAGATTTTAGGCTTTCCCCAGGTTTTATTTTTTTCTTTTTATGATTTTACTGACACTTAAGAGGATAAAAATTTTCATTAAAAGTTGTCATGCAAGAAGCCAAGCAGACAATGAGGATAACTCATTTTCCTGTTGGAGGGAAATGCTTTTCTAACTGGTTAAATCATGCACATTTTCTTATGTAAGAAAGCCCAGCCAAGAGGGAGGAAGGGTCAACTGGCCCAGTCAGGACATCTTTGTATTGTCTGTAGATAAAGGCACAGCCAGATCTTTAACACTTGACCTAGCTGGCCAAAGCTGTCATGAACTCAGAGGAATATTCCTCATAACCTATGTGTCTTCCATTCCTAAGGCAGGGCAGGGATTAGTTGATTAATATATGTTGAATACCTCTTTTGTGCTAGATATTGTACCAGGCATTTTAACATGCATTTTGTTAAGTTATCAAAAAACATCTTAAAAGTTTATATACTTTTAGTAGTCTCATTTTATAGATAAGGCATCCAAGGCTTAAAGAGTTAAATAACTTGCAGAGATTCAAAGAGCTAGTAAGTGTGATTTTTACCCAGGACTATGGACTGCCTGTTAGCTCAAAGACTGTTCTTTGCTTTACAAGCAAATTATGTTTCTTACAAATGTAGATAACTTCCCTTCCCTTACTATATTGGGCATTGCCCACTCTTTCTGTGTGAGTGAGACCTGTCTGACTGTATCTCATAATCCTTAAGTCTCTTCAGGTAGTTTGCTTTATAAGCTCTACATTTTGAGAACTGTGTATATCATTTATATCACCAAAGCCCCAGAAAGTAGTTTCTATTCAATCTCCCTACCTCTTCTTTTCACTAAGGGATCAACATATATACTTTATTACCATTATTGTTATTATTAATACTATTATTATTATTATTGCCTCTGCTGATTTTGTTAGTTTTTTTAGATAAACTTTTAACATGGAAGGCAAGTATAGGAGAATACACAGTGAACTAGAGTAATGATAACTTACATTGACTGAACACCTACTCTATCACAAGCTCTGTACTAAGCCCCTTCACTGATGTTTAATTTAACTTTTCAATAACCATGAAGTATATACCATTGTCTTTATTGTACGGATGAAGAAAGCAAGAATTAGAGAGGACAAGTAACTTTCCCAGGACAGTGCTAATGAGTGGAAGAACCAAGATTCTAACCCACATATATCTACAAAACCCATATCTTTATGTGCCTCCCTGAAAATAGAGGTTGTATATTACCCATAGTCCCTTTTATGCAGTAAGTTCTGAAGAGTCTTTTTTTTTTCAAGAATAAATAAAAGCACCTGACTTTACCATGAATTCTTATTTATCAATAAGCAAATTAAGTAGACTTCCTGGGCTTTAACTTGTTAATCTAAAAAGTAACAGATTATCTTCAATAACTTCAAAAGTTATTTTCAGTTATAAAATGCTTGATTCTACTCCTTGCAGGACATGTATCTCTTTATAACATAGAAATAAATGCATATAGATATTGAAAATACAACTTTCAGTGGGATCCTTTTGACAGATTTTCTTCTACTTTATTCTCACAATAATTGAGTTGGAGTTGAGAGGGATTTAAATAGTGATACACTTTTTTTTTTCCTTTGAAATCCATCTAATTTACCCGAGGAAGTTTGTTGGAAGTCCTATTTTTGAAGATCTCAAAGGATTGTCTTCTAAAAGTGTACTGTAGAGCAGCCTATTATGCTTTGAATGTCTTTTGTGTCTACATTCTTACTGAGGAAAGTTGACCATGTGGGCTTCTTAACTTGACTTAGCTTTTTTGACTAATGCTGGTATCTGTCTCAAGGGCTAGTGATTTATAGGCTGGCCAGTGGCCCATTGGTAACCAGGCAGGAGAACTATGCTTGACCAAAATGGTATCAGTGACCATCTAAACCTATGAGATACACCACACACCCCCTCAGCTCAAAACCTTTTAAAACATAATATGCATATGATGGTTCAGAACATCAAAGGCTGCAGCAAAAACAGAATCAGGGATACAGAATAGTTAAATTGCTATAATGTTACAGGGGACAATAAGGTTCCATGGAGTCTTTCTTCTGTGATGGCAGCGTCTAGGGTCCCTGCTATTTGACTGTTAGAGGTACTTCCCAGTCATAATCTATGACTGGATTGTAGGAAGTTTTCTTCCAGGAATCCTAGCACTTCAATTTTCCTTTCCTTCTGTTCCCATGAATCTTGGCAGTAAAATCCTCTGCCTGAGATAACCTGAGAATGTTTAATTCTTTACAGCCTGAAAGAACCTGACTAACCTGCATAGCCTCCATGGCATAGCCTGTTTCTCCACTGAAGAATGCCCATGCATAAGTAGGCAATTCTTCAATGCTAAGTGAAATCTAAATATCAAACTTACATCACTTACTTTTGCACTTTGCATAGAGGTAGAAAATGCACCTTCGGTGCTTTTTAACACAATTCTTCAAGTACTTTAATAGAACTACTAATGCTTTTTGTCTCAAGGCTCAATCAGAATGTGTACTTTTAGTTTTGTATAACTCATTTTCAAACCTTTTAGATTACCTTAGTTTCTTTAAACCACCTTTAAATTCTCCCTGTTACTCTCAGCCTGATTCTTTTTCTTTTAGATCTTAAAAAACAGGAGGAAACTTAAGTTTTAAATACTAATTTCTAACTAGTAAAGAAGGCAGAATTCTCTGTAGGCATCAGCCATGCAACCCATGCTTGGTCTGGAACTATATATATAAGAGCCCTTAGTCAGGAAGCCATTTATGTAACAGATCAATAACTGTGTGTTCACCTCTGACCAAAACCCAGTATAGTGAATCTACCATCCAAATTAAAGAATTCCAGAAACATAGGTGTATTTATATGAATAACCAAAACATGTAAGTAAATAGCAATACATGCTCCTTACCAACCATGAAATTAAACCATTTAACTTGTAGGTTTTCCAAACAGTTCAGTTTTTATTTTGATTTAAATTACCAGTTTAAATTCTCTGAGTGGTTGGAAACAGTATTTTACTTATTTTCCTAATCCTATTGCATATTTTGTCATATATTTTGATGGAGTACATGCATGTAGATGTATGAGAAAGAGAAAGTGAGTATGAGAGTGTGAGTGTGAGAGATTTTCAGCCATAAATCTTTCTTTTTCATTTATTAGGTGCCCTATATTTGTACTGAAATGCTTTTGTTAAACAAGCAGACCTTTGATTCTCAAAGTGTGGTTCTTGGACCAGCAGCCTTCACTTCATAAGGAACTTGTTAGAAATGTAGGATTTTGGTGTCTAATCCAAATAAATGGAAGGAGAATCTGCATTTTAACCTGATCCTCAGCAGGTAATTTGTGTGCACATTATATTTTGAGAAGTACAGCTGTGCAGCTTTGCTCCTACTACTCTATCCTGGGTGATACTCATTTTTAGCATCATTATCTTTCTCTTTCATTTTGAACAAGATCATAATATATTGTCATGTTTGTGTTTCCTTTAGACTGTGATGCCTAAGTTCTCAGTGACCCCTTTATTCCTTATTTATCTTGTTTTCATTATTACTGTCAAAAACGGTATTTTTTCTTGGGCACTTTACCTTATAACATGGGGTTTCAGATTTTGAATACCGTGTATTATGATTACCGGGTATTTTGGTTAATTCTATCACTAATCATGAAACAGAGCAGGACCGTATGGCTCTTGCCCCCCTCCCTCCCATGTTCTCATCCTGCCTTTTGTCTGTGGAAAATCTTTAGCCAAAGAATAAGTTGAATCTGAGAAGTGAGAAAATGCAGAAGCAAAGAAAAGGAAAGACTAAATAATAATAGTTTAGTCATTAAGCTAAGTCAGGGACTTTTACTTCCTCTTCAAGGGCTACAGATAATATTCTGAGCTATGTCCTGTGAGCTGTCTCATAGATACTGAACCCCACCCCCCCAGGTGGAAGAAGTTAAGTACATGATGACCAGGCTGTAGCCATGACATAAGCTGCCACAATTCCAAGAACTGGCCTCAAGGAAATGGGAAAAAACAGACCCTGGAACTGAAGATTCACTGTAATTAAAACAATCAAGATAATGCTGATCAGACCACCAATGACAAATTTCCAGATGACTGTCAGAGCTGACTATGATGTTTCTACATGTAACCTCCTCCTCCACCTATAAAAGCTCTTACCCACTGACTGTCAGTTGCAGTAAGTTGGCCTTTGCACAGGAGTCTGCCATCTGCCCCCCATCCCCAGGATGCCAGCCTCCAAAATAAAGCAAACTTTCCTTTCCACCAACTTGCCTCTTTATTGGCTTTTGAGTGGTGAGAAGCTGGACCCCACTTTCAGTAACAATCATGTTTCATCCTGATCCTATTGTTTCATTTGACTCTGTGTATCTTAGGACAGGCTGTTATCTATCTGTGTCTAGGCTTTTTAGTTAATTCCATTAAAATATTATTCTTCTCTGACAAGAAACAAATTAATATTCTATTTATATAAATTGCTATTTCTATTTTTAATAGTTCCTGGAACATGGTGGAAGAGGAGGTCTTGGGATTCAATTCCCCTTCGACTCCTTTCAAGCTAAATAGTCTTTGGCAAATTACTTAACTTTTCTTAGTGCCATATCTTTAAAGTTGGTATAGGAACAGATTTTTATTGTGAGGGGGAAATGAACTCTGTAAAGCACCTAAAAAATACTTTGCAGACGGTTGGCTCTCAAATATGGCAGTGCCTTTTCTCTTTTCCCACACAGATGCAGAAAAAGAAAGAAAATGTCTAAGTTTCTCACATTGCTGGCTCATCCTGAACTGCTGCCTCCTTGGCAGACAAAGCTTTGAAGCTTTTTCCTGGCTGCCATGTCTAGGTTACATATTGTGGATCATGACCTGGGGACCTCTTCATCTGCTGAGATTTTTCCCTAGTTTTCTTGAATTCTGAAAGGTCACAGTTATATGAGGCAAAAAAAAAACTTTTGCTCAGACACATAATGAAAATAAGGTAAGATGCCAACAGCAATCTTCTTAGGAAGGTAATGGAAACATATATATTTGCATTTCCTTTCTGAGTATATTTCATCCGTTTCTATAAGACTCTAGTGTGTGGAGACTTTCTTTTTTGAGTCAAGGATGAGTATCCTTTAACTTATTGATAAAAGAACAATAGACATTGAGAAGGATTTGAGATATATAATGCCAGTGAACTCATTCATCTATTTTATCATTACAAAGTTGAATGATAACTTAGTAAACAATATTTTAGACCCTATATATACAAGGATAATAAAAAAGTCAATTAAGGTTCATCTCCTTATGGAGCTCAAATTCGTGTGAAGAAGAAAATAATTAACAAATTAAAAGACAAAAGCCATAACTTCAGAGATGTTAAAAGTTATGAGGAAAATACCATAAGGTAATGTCATAGAATTTATACAAAAATTGTCCCAATTCTCTAGCTCTCCATATATCAACACTCTTTGTCATATGACTTTGTAGTTTCTCCCATCAACAAGTATGGTCGTTTTGTCACCTTTTGACTCTGGGTTGGCTTTGTGACTTGTTTTGGCAGGAGACTGTGATGGAAGTGACAGAGTGCCACTTCTGTGAATGAGTCTCAGAACTTCTCATGTGCTTCCACTAGCTCTTTTAAAACAAACCTGGCATAACCTGCTGGATAATGAGGAATATATGAGCCTGACACCAGCATTAACCCATGCATCATCCAGCGAACCACCAGATATGTGAGTGAAGTCATCCTAGAATAGTCAGTCCCCAACCAATTCACCACTTGATGCAGGAAAAAACCTAGCTGAGATCAGTTGAATCTGCCTGGCCTTGATAATTAGAATTACTCATCCCCAAATCCATAGAATTGTCCATAGATTTGTGGGAAATAATGAATAGCTGCTGGTTTAATCTTCTAAATTTTAAAGTGGCCTATCACACATCAATAGATAACTGATACAGGTGGAAATGACTGGGAGAGAATATGGATGTTAGATACATAAACCAAAGAAGGGACATCAAAGGGACTTTTAAACTGAGAAAAAATGACAAAAAGGTGTCAGCCATGAAGGCATTTGGGATCTGTCCAAGCATAAGCTACAGAAAGCACCAAGGCACTAAGGAAGCACTAGAGATAGTTCCTTATAGAAAAGGGAAGGCCAATGTGGCTTTAGAAACATAATCAAGAGAAGATGAATAAAAAACCTCTTTGGTAAGATAAGCAGATATCTTTCATGTGAATTACTTTGGCCTTTTATGAGGGGGTGAACTAGTGAGGGTTTAAGTTATATAAATTAAAGAGGATACGCATATATTTGAGGCCAAATCGTCTTCTTGGAGTTAATGACAGCTATTTGTGAATCTGACTTAGCTACTGCAAATCCATCAGTAAGATGGCAAGAATATTCTTTTGTAGTATTACAGAGATATAAAACTTCAGCAGCACATTTAATTCTAGAGATAAAAGTCTCTATGGAGTTATAATTTCTTTTGATTAAAAAGACAGCAATTTCCAGAATCACGCTGTGCATGGCTCCTTTACCTGACTTAAAGTTTGGTATCATTAAAATGATCTGGGAAATGTGATTATGGCTGGTGATGCTGTTGCTGTGAAATATGTCAGCAAGTCCCCACTGAGAGATACACATTCTTATTTCAGGAGGTTGCCTCTCATTCAGCACTCTGTCTAAAGTGAACTACCTAGATATTAAAATTCAGTGATTAGAAAAGTATAATTAATGCTTTCCAAACTTGTCATATAACCTGAAATCATATATGTAGTCTGGATGAAAGGCTGTATTTAACCAATGTATTTTATCTGTCTATCTATCTATCTATTTATTTATTTATTTTTGGCTGCATTTGGTCTTCATTGTTGCACGCGGGCTTTTCTCTAGTTACGGAGAGTGGAGGTTACTCTTCGTTGCAGTGAGCGAGCTTCTCATTGTGGTGGCTTCTCTTGTTTCAGAGCACCAGCGCTAGGTGTGTGGCCTTCAGTAGTTGTGGTACACAGGCTCAGTAGTTGTGGCTCATGGGCTTAGTTGCTCCGCAGCATGTGGGATCTTCCTGGACCAGGGATGGAACCCATGTCCCCTGCCTTGGCAGGCAGATTCTTAACCACTGTGACACCAGGGAAGCCCCTAACCAATGTATTTTCATAGGAAAAGCTCTGCAGAGTCACGACTGGGGAGTCTGACTGAGACATCAATGTGGATGACTACAAAGTGATACAACTGCCTTATGGTAATGGATCGCCTTGGTGACCATACAAACTCATAGAAAGAATGAACCAATAACCCATGAAACCATAAATAAATAAAATTGATTCTTAAAAAAAAAGTTAAAAAAAAAGAATTATAGATGCAAGTTGCTACCAGTCTAGGAAAAAATATTATTCCTCTGCCCCATTTTTAAGACACAACAAAACACAGATCAATTTTTAAAATTGTATTATCACATAATATTTCTGAATTATGTTAGTATAATAAGAATACTAGATATGCTTTGTAGAGTTTAACAACAGACTATCAACTCTGCTACCAGTTTTTAAGATAGAGTGTTTCATCTTTAATCAGCAGTAACAGAAAATCTGTTCTTCAGATACCAGATAGAATTTAATCTCCAATTATGTACTCCTCAGTTCTTATCAAATATCCAGCTGGGAAAAATGATAATTTATATAGTTTAAGGGGGGCTTCCCTGGTGGTGCAGTGGTTGAGAATCCGCCTGCCGATGCAGGGGACACGGGTTCGTGCCCCAGTCCAGGAAGATCCCACATGCCCCGGAGTGGCTAGGCTCGTGAGTCATGGCCGCTGAGCCTGTGCGTATGGAGCCTGTGCTCTGCAGCGGGAGAGGCCACAACAGTGAGAGGCCTGCGTACAACAAAAATAAATAAATAAATAAATAAAGATAGTTTAAGGGACATGAAATATATGCCCTAATATAAATGGCCAACGTTCTTTGACTTATTGTGTAATTGGCTTTTACAAGATATTATTCATTACTATGATGACTTTGAATAGTAATCACCATATCTCTTTAGGAAACTATGGATCTCATGCATATTTCAGAGATGAATTATTAAGCAATAACAAATAAGTTGTCAACAGCTGAGCCATGAAATGCTTGGAAAAATGTAGTTTTCATTCATTAAAGCTTAATTTTTGTCATATATTTCCAAATGAATATATGTAATAACTATCTAGAAGATCCTTTCTAGTAAATCTAGTTTTGGAAAAAAGTACAGAAATTTTCCACTTGCTTTGTATACTACTGTATTCAAAGCCACAGAATGACTAGATATACCATTACTTTTTCATTGAAGTACTAATTTCATATAATATAAATGCAACTGACTTGACGCTAGTTTCTTTGAGTTCTAGTTCTCGAAATGTAGCTTAAGATCAGCAGCATCAGTGTCACTCTGGAACGGTTAGAAATGAAAGTTTTTAACCTCCATTTGCTAAATCTAAAACTCTTGGAGACGAGCCTATTATAATGTATTTTTACAGCCCCCCCTCAAAGTGATTAAGAGGCACAGGAAAGTTTAACAACACTCTGTAAAGTCAACAGTGTTGACTCAGCTGAAGAGCAGTAATTCATGTTGACATCTTATGAGAAAAGAAATGAATGACAGACAGAAAACAGTGAGAGTTGTAACCCATCTCAATTTCAGGAAGGTAACTTTTCAAATTACAGTCACATCAGCAATATAGGAAAATAAGATAATTACTCCACAGAATTTAGATGGATAAAGATCTGCTTTCAAGGACATAGTTAGGATCTACCCAAACTCCTTACCCACATTATTCCCTTCTATGGAGTTACAAGATACTTAACTAAATGCCTAAAATACATATATAGCACCAACTCTATGCTAAAATACTGGACTAGCTAGAATTGACCTTTGTCCTAAATATACATATATCTTAGAATTTTTCTCTCAGGGCCATAACCTTATTCCCCTTTATTCTCTGCTTTGTCCCTGATTCAAAATCTTTCTTTTTCTGGGAGATTTTTGTACCTCATGCTTAATGATATACCTTAAAAGAGGTTGGCTTTCTCCAGATTCCTGAGATGTGCCTACATATAGCATACTTCCTAGATCTGACTTATTTGTATCTACATAACATTCATTTCTGAAATGGCCATTTTTTTAAACCCTCTGAACTATGGTTTTCTCAGCTGCAGGAAAATAATTATGGCCTCCTTCCCCTTGACTGTCCTGAGTTGTTAAAATTCAATGAGCAACATTATGTAAGTAATTTTTGTCCATTAAAATAATAAATACCATGATCACAGCAATGCCAATGACAACAACAACAACAATAATAATAATGGTGGCTTTTTTCATGCTAAAACTGTCAGTACAAAGTATATTTCTGGGTTTGTCCTACTAGGATAAGTTTATATCCTTATGCAGTAGGTTGAATGTTTGTTTATCCCACAATTTATATTTGAAATCCAACCATCAGTGTGATGGTATTTGGAGGTAGGGCCTTTGGAAGCCAATTAGGCCATGGGAATGGAGCCCTCATATATGGGATTAGTGCCTTTATTAAGGGACTCCAGAAAGCTCCCTTGCCCTTTCCACCATGTGAAGTCACAACAAGAAGACAGCCATTTATGAACCAGGAAAGGGGCCCTCCCTAGACATTGAATATGCTGGCTTTTTTTTTTTTTTTGGTACACGGGCCTCTCACTGTTGTGGCCTCTCCCGTTGTGCAGAACAGGCTCCAGATGTGCAGGCTCAGGGGCCATGGCTCCCGGGCCCAGCCGCTCTGTGGCATGTGGGATTTTCCCAGACTGGGGCACGAACCCGTGTCTCCTGCATCGTCAGGTGGACTCTCAACCACTGCGCCACCAGGGAAGCCCGTCTGCTGGCATTTTGATCTTGGACTTCCTAGACTCCAGGACTGGGAGAAATAAATGTGCATTATTTAAGCCACCAAGTCTCTGATATTTTTGTCATAGTAGCCTGTATGGACTAAGTCTAGTCTCCTAGCAAGAGTCTTCTAGTTCTTCTTTTTTCTCCAAAGGTTCACTTCTTCATCTATTATGTCACACACCCAGCACTAGATAATCATGACAAACTGGCAAACAAAACAGATTGAGATTTAAACAAGAAAATTGAAGGCAGTAACCTTTTGAATTACAAAGAATGAAAGGAAGAAAGGAGAGAAAGAAAGAAAGAAACAAACAAACAAAGCAAGAAAGCAAGAAAGCAAGAAAGCAAGAAAGAAAGAAAGAAAGAAAGAAAGAAAGAAGGAAAGAAAGAAAGAAAGAAAGAAAGAGTTTTGGGCTTCCCTGGTGGCACAGTGGTTGAGAGTCCGCCTGCCGATTCAGGGGACATGGGTTCGTGCCCTGGTCCAGGAAGATCCCACATGCTGTGGAGCGGCTGGGCCCATGAGCCATGGCCGCTGAACCTGCGCATCCGGAACCTGTGCTCCACAATGGGAGAGGCCAAAGCAGTGAGAGGCCCACATACCGCAAAAAAAAAAAAAAAAAAAAAAAAAAAAAAGAGTTTTAAAAGAGATAAGGAAAATCTTGCCAAATATGTCAACTGGGAGAAACTATGGAAGAAAGAGAAGACACACTGGCTACAATATAAATGGGTAAGTTGTAAGAGCAAATACTGGAACAGAATTTATATTATTCAATTGAAAAAAACTCCTTATTATATTTTCTGTTAAACATTACTCAGCAAAATATTAATTTTTTATACTTCCATAAGTTAATCTTGAAAGCTTTAAAGGATTCTATTCTCTCTGTAGAGTCATCTTTCCTTCCTTCATCTGTTCACATGTTCTAGAAAGAGGCAAATGTAACTGAGGTAAACAAAGTTAGGGAAGAAAAGACCTCTGCAATCAGACCTACTTCATCAACTCCAGTCATTAATGAGAAGATGGCTCTCTCTCAATTTTAAATGTTTAAAACTAAAATAAAGCAAGATGTCTCTATTCAGCCCAACCCCCATTTAACTATCTATTTTCTTTTGATCAGATTAAAATAAATGTTTAATTTTCCTCCTTCTCTACTAATACCTTGGATGAATGAATGGTTAGATTGGATTAAATCTTAAATTTACACCTAAGGATATAAAATCTTTCTTAATTCAGCTATTACTTCTGCTGTTATATTCCCCACTATCCTTTCCTTATTAAAAAATGTAATAATAATAACTGTGAGAGAATAGTAGGAAAGATCTAGGTGAGCTCATTTGAAAAGAAATCCCATTTTAGACTTTAAGGCACTATAATAAAAGTGATAGAGTCTTATTTATGATAATAATTGCATTCCTTATAGACAGAAACCAAATACTCAAACTTATTTTCTGCTGACACTTCTATGTTTAACTTTTATAAAATCAATATGACACATTTATAAGCATTAGAAAATATGGCTTTATACACGGAAAATGAAAAAAGAAACATAATTTCACCTAAAATATAAAGTTCTGAATGGTGACTTGAAGCAATACATTTTTATTATGTTTTATTTCCAAAATGTCAAAAAAAAGAAACAGTCACGGAAGAGATTTTGGTAAGATATATGAAAGAATCTATTGATCACCAGTAGTGAAAAATACTTAAATCACATATAAGTTAAAGTTGTGAGGCCTGTTTCTTCAAAATATTTAAAAGGAGAATAGAACATTTTCCAGATGAAGTGCTTAGAATTTTACCTGCCTAAGAGCAGGAGGAGGAAAATTAACTTGCGTAACATCTTCTGGCTTTACAATTCAAAGATGAAGATGACATTATCAATATAGTCAAAAAAACCATTACCTCAAAAAACAGAATTGAGTCATATATCTAAAGGCATGGTTTGGTGAAATCTAATTGGTCACAGACCTCTATCTGTGACAGCCATGGCTATGGTCATGAGCTGTGATGTTTTAAACAAAGAATCACTGGCAGATGGGTAGAATTCAGGAGAGGAAATAAATTATGCCTAGAAGAAAACATTCTTTCAAATAAGATCATCTGCTCAGAAATGGAAAATGCTCAACAATACTGGCAGAGTAAATTGCATTTATCTAAATGTTTAGAAATTATGCTTGTTATACATGTACAAGAGTAAAATATATTCTACTTTATGTTTAAAAAAACACTAAGGATTTTTTTAAAAAGAATGGACAATCACTTGATATCCTAGCCAACAACAATTTAGTTATTCCATTACAAAAACTTCATACATCACCACCCAGATATTTAGAACCCAAGAAGCCATGGAATTCATTCCTTTGCAGGGATAGGATATTTAACACTCTATAGTATACCTCTTGGTGCTTTTCTCGGATTGTTTAAACTTTGTTGTTAGTCAGTGAGGATCCAAATTATTCCCTGGAAACCTTCTCAAGAATCAACACAGCTGTATGTTAAATCATAGTATGGCTCTGAGCATTTCAATAAATAGGTATTGATGTATTTTTACCAACTCCACTAGAACAGCGTACATTGGATCCACCTTATTCTCTACAACCAAACAACAGCTGAAGGAAGAACAAGTGGCAAATGCAGGCAGTATATAAAAATAGGCCAGATAGGTTTGTCCTCAAACCCAGGTTCCTGAAAAGAGTTAGTCACATCTTTATTTTCATGAAAATGATACAATTTCAAAATGCTTATGTAAAAATGGATTCAGGTCTTTCAATTTTCTGTATAGGTTGAATTATTCAAGTATATTCTTCAATAAATTTTGGGCCCAATACACATATGGCCCATGAATTCAAATGAAAGGTAGCACAGAATATTCTTTTCAAGGTGGTGTTCTGAATGCTTTGAAATAGATTCTGAAAAAAAAATAATCTGGTATCCAGATACATGTTATTGCATTAAATTATCCATGAGGACTAACATGGTGATGTTTTGCTTGATATAGAAAATGTTTTTCCACTAACCAAGTAGCATTGTATTCATCAACTTCAACACACTAAACACAAGCAAAAAGGAAACTAAAATTTACAAACACGCAGTAAAGCTAACTTCATTTCGTTTCTATTTGGATCATCAAATTTGTGTGAATATTAGGTCTTACTTTTTATCTAATACTGCAACTAAAAGTGATGTAAAGGGCTTGATGTCTTCATGGGAGGAAAACAGTCCCTTAAATTATTACTTTATTTTACTTCTCTATCTAAGTGTTCTCAACGATTTATTCAAGTGCAGTCTCAATAACATTCATGATGTGCATTAGACATGGTTTCTGACTTCAAGGCATTTATGATGTACCAGAAAAGCAAAGACATAATCAACATAACACACATGTGGACCACAGTAATACTTAGTGTAAAGGTGATTTGGTGATTGTGTGCTGCAAGTTTACTTAGTCCTATTTAAAACAAATTATATATATACATGTTGCAATTAAAAATTTGTATTGTATGGTATAGGAAAACTAATGCAAATGATCTTGAAAATAAAGGAACAATTTTTGGTGCAAGTGGCCAAAAAGTCTAAATGTTTCTGTGGCTTAATCCATTAGCTCAAACTATATCACCAAGGATATGGGTTCTCTTCTCTCTGCTTTCCTTGGTGTTGATGTATTTTTATTCTCCACAGTGTAGTCTCACATCATTTTCCCTTTATATTTCGCATAGGTCAACAGGAAACCTTTCTTCCTAATAAAAAAGGAAAGGATCTTGATCACAGTAGTCAAATAAAAGACTTGGATCTGGCTCTCATTCAGTAAATAGATAGTAAACATTAGAACATGATAATAATAAAATGATCTTCTAAGGATGCATTAATAATAAAACAGAGCTGGCACTGTATAACAGGAGAAATATATGTAATTATTATAAGATCGTAAGTGTAAGATGCCTGGCTTACTGGGATCCACAGAAAGTCACATCTCATTTAATGTTAATTTTCTATTTCTCCTGTGAAAAGTTGGCACAATCTTAACATCTTAAAACACAAATTTATTTTCTAAAATCTCTGTGTGTCGGAAATCTGGGTGGGCTTGACTGGGTACCCTGCATAGAGTCTCACAAAGCCAAAATCAAGGTGTCAGCCAGCTGGCCTGTGCTCTTATCTGGAGGCTCTGAGGGAGATTCTGCTTCCAAGCTCATTTAGGTTGTTGATGAAATTCAGTTCCTGGTGATTGTAGGACTATGGCCCCTATGTCCTTGCTGCCTGTTAGGTCAGAGACCTCTCAGCTTCTTAGGCAACATATGTTCCTCATTCTGTTGCCTTCTCTGTCTTCAAGCCATCAGTGGTTCACATCATGCTTCTCTTGCTTGATTCTTCCTTATTTCTCTTCTGTTGCATCTCTCTGACTCCAAAGAAACTTCTGTTTTTAAGGGTTCGTGTGATTAGACTGAGCTCATGTAGAAAATTCAGGATAATTTTAAGATCTTAATGGTTGTAACCTTAATTATGTTGGCAAATTCCCTTTTCATGTAATGTGAAATGTTCATGGCCTTACACCAAGGGGCAAAAGTCATGGGGGTCAAAATTCTACCTACAACATAACCACTGAGTGATAAATGCCATCTACAGCACAGAATTGCACACGGTGCTATGGGAGCAGGGGTAAGTCTGAGAGAGAGGCTCTGGCACATTGGGAGATGAGAGCAGACTGTAAAAATGGGGAATCAGAAGCTGAAGCAATATGAAGACAATTCATGTTTTCAGTGGGAAGACAGTGAGGAGTTATCTTCTATAAAATGTCATGTGCATAGTAATAGAAATTGCTATAAACTTTAAACTAAAAGGGCAAGATATCTTGAAGTCTCTGGCACAACATGGAAAGTCAGCAAAGAAATAGAATTCTATAAAAGGACTGTCTTTCCACCTGCTATATAATTTTGCTACCTTTCTGTCTTATCAAATCCGTATATTAGAGCTTCTCAAACAGAAATTGGAGCAGAAGAGTGAGGAATATCCTACTCAATTTGCAAAAGTCTAGGAAGAAAGAAAAGATGCCACATTTTTATTAGCTTCCTTAGTAGCTTTTATATACAATAATTGCCCTTATCTATAATTTGTTCATCTTCTGGTGGAATTGAATACTTCATTGGCTCCTTGGGTCAGTCTGATTAATATAGTCCAAGCTAACTGAAGTTCAGAATAACTAGAGAAGTAAAAATAGCTAAATTTTATTCTTATAACCAGATCCATTGAAAACAAGAATACATTCGTGTTATTATTATTTTTTAACACCTTTATTGGAATATAAATGCTTTACAATGGTGTGTTAGTTTCTGCTTTATAATAACGTGAATCAACTATACAGTGGCATGGACTTATATATACATTCATGTTATTTCATATTGGGGCACACTACTTTACTGTGGTTTGATTGACAAATATTTGGAAAGAAGGCACCTACACCCTTTAGTTCACAGGCATGTAAGGAGATGTGGTACACAAATATTCTTAAAGAATGGTATCTGTGCACAGAACTATTAAACATCAGTTTCATGATAATATTTTATATTTTTAGTACTATTATACACAACTTTTAGCCAAAAAAATGTTTTAATCCAATTAAAGCAAAAGGACACGACGTATCTTTCAGAAATCAGAAACAGTTAAAATCAAAAAACTTCCCATTGACTAATGTAGATGTACAAATTAAAAAGCATCAAAAATCCAGTAGCAATTGTTGAAATGTTGGATGTCAACTAGAGGTTCATTACTAGAGATGGCTTTGGACTGAAAAATACTTAGGCAAACAAATGGATAGAACAATAAGAACTATTTATTAAGCAGAAAGATATATTTCCTTCAGTTTCTTTGGTGCCATTAATTGTGAATGCTATGTTAAGTTCTGGTGGCTAAGGGAGGTGACCCACCTTCCCATGTGGGTGAGACTGTAGCATTCCATGATAGATGAAAAGGGTGGTCATTAATTAAATGTTTTACAGAAGAGAGAGAGCATTATGGTGTATATAGCTTCTTCCTTTGCAATATATTGTAATCTAAATACCCAAGAATATTCAAATGAGGTAGTAATTTTTTAAAAAAACATAAGGGGTAATTTATCCTAAGAGTAAAACATATACATACTTATAACTCTAAAGCCATCTCTTTCCCTTGCCAATGGTCTGGTGATACAGCTGGGTTGCAGAGGTCAAGACTGAGCTAAAGGCAGTGGAATCTAAGCTTTGGTATACATTAGAAACACATGAGGAGATTTTAAGACTCCCAATGCCCAGACTGAACTCCATGCCATTTAAATCTGAACGTCTAGTGTTGGGACACAGACGTCAGTATTTTTTATTAAAGATGCCCAGTTGATTCCAATGTACTGTAACATTTGGGACCCAGTGAGGTAAAGATGAGAATCTGAGTAATCATAGGCATATTATTAGGCTCTACAGAAATACGGGTCCCTGCCAATAAAAATGATAGCTATTTAGAAATGTGAAATCAATCAAAGGACAGGTAATGTTTATGCCACTAAGACCTTGAAGGATATTAACATTCTGCAAATCCCATATTTTGGTAGGACTCCATATGAATAAATTACCTTGGGCAAGGAACTCAACATACTGTGTGTCTAGGATGGAGAAACAAAAAGTGGCTTATTCTATCTTCCTTACTTCTCAAGGAAATGAGGCTCATAACTGTGAATAATCTTGACTAAGGGCATTTCTATAGTACTTAGAATACATACCTGTAGCATGCAGGAAAGGACTATTACAAGAGTTAGGATACAAAACTAAGGCCAGCCAATGGTAAAATAGTATATAAGTTTGATAGATGTCCAATTAGCCTCTACTGCATAGAAACCACTCAAAAAAAGGTGTGGGTTAAAACAATAACTCTATGGTGGTGCAGTGGTTGAGAATCCGCCCGCCAATGCAGGAGATATGGGTTCGAGCCCTGGTCTGGGAAGATCCCACATGCTGCGGAGCAACTAGAGCCCGTGCGCCACAACTACTGAGCCTGTGCGTCTGGAGCCTGTGCTCCGCAACAAGAGAGGCTGCGATAGTGAGAAGCCTGCAAACCGCAATGAAGAGTGGCCCCCGCTCGCCGCAACTAGAGAAAGCCCTCGCACAGAAATGAAGACCCAACACAGCCAAAAATAAATAAATTCATTAAAAAAAAACCAAACAGTAACTCTATGTAACTCAAAATTCTGTGAATAGGCTAGGAATTTTTTAAAGTCTGGAATGATTCAGCTAAACTCTACTAGGCTTACTCACATGTTTGCAGGGAGCTGGTAGGTCTACTGGTCTTTGGATGATCCAGGAAGACCTCACTCACTTATCTGGTGGTTGGAAATCTGTTGGACTGGGGAAAGGGTTGACTGGCCCATGTGTCTGTCTTCATATAGCAGGTTAACCCAGACTTATTCACATGGAAGTGGCAGGTTTCTTGGGAATATGAACAAATGTTATAGGGCTTCTTGAGGCAAGGCCAAAATGCAGACTTTCACTTTCTCCACACTCTGTTATTTTAAATAAGACCCACTCACATTCAAAGTGTGAAGAAATAAACTCTATCTTTTTGTCTGAAGAGCTACAAAATCAAATAGCAAAGGGGTATGAACATAAGAATGAGAAAATGTTGTTAACATTATCTGTAGTATATAACCATAGGATAGATATTTTTGTTCACAACCATGAATATCCTTTTTAACATATCTTTTTTTTTTCACTTCTAATCACTGCCATAACCATCTGCACCCTAACATCTACCATAACTCTTTCTGTCCTTCTTTTTCCTTTTGAAAACCCTGCTTTTATCTCTTTCCAGCTGAAAGTTCTCTGGGATACTTGATTTCCACTAATGAGGAAACTTTGTTCTGACAGTCAATATAAACAGGGTAATACTTTTTCCTCAGAGCCTCTGATAGAAGTTGAAGCTGAAGTCCTTGCATAGGTTAGGCCTAGTGAGTAAGATATTTTAAATGAGCCAGTTTCTACTTTTCTTAAAACACATTACATAAGCAACATCAATTATCCTCCCCATCCACACACATGCACTTACTTTAGTATGACACTTCCTAGCATTTTGGAAATGCTAACTTGTACAAGAGGAACTGCTTACACTGCACTGTTCCTCTTCCCCAACTCTCTCTTCCTGGCTCTTTCCATTAAGGGAGCATTTGAATAATTGAATCTGACTAAACAGTTGGAAGAGATTGCATCTACTAGTAGGAAGAGCCACTGTGTTAAAAGACTTCCCATTTTTTCCCTCAAACATTGTAATACAAAGGTCTTTTCCACCTTTAAAAAGAAAAATGAATTTCTTTCTCCATGGAGCTGGCTCAGTTTAATCCAGAGACTATCATTATTGTTTTGGTTACCTGTAACACATAATCAACCAAAATATGGTACAACCCAAGATTCAGATTCAGATTTAGGCATGATTAAGCCCATGATTAAGCATGTAGGTCCAAGCCAGGTATTGCAGGTAGCCTCTGAGATGGTTCCCAGTGATCTGTACCTCCTGGTATTCATGCCTTTGTATAATCTCTTCCTGTTAAGCATGGGCTGGACCTAGTAATTCACTCTAACACATGTAACACTGTGAAAGTGATGAGATGCTACTTCTGAAATGAGGTTAGCAAAAGACAGTGGCTTCCATTTTAGATGTTCTCACTCACTTGCTTGCTCTAAGGAAACCAGTTGCCATGGTGTGAGTTGCTTTATGGAAAGGCCCCGGGGGGGAGGAACTGAGGGAGCCTTCAGCCAACAGCCCAGAAGAAACTGAGACTTTTAGTCACATAATCAGGGAAGAACTACATCTTGCCAAAAACGCCATGAGTGAACTTAAAAATGGATTATGACTGGAATAGCTTTCACATAGAATCACAACCTCAGCCAACGGCTTAACTGCTACTTCTAAGACACCTGAAGACAGAGACACCCCACTAAGCCATGCCAGGTTTCTGACCCAGGGAAATCATGAGAAAATACTATTTTTTTTCTTTTTTTTCTTCTCTTGTGGTACCCGGGCCTCTCACTGCTGTGGCCTCTTCTGTTGCAGAGTACAGGCTCCAGACACACAGGCTCAGCAGCCATGGCTCACAGGCCCAGCTGCTCCACGGCACGTGGGATCTTCCCGGACCGGGGCAGGAACCCCTGTCCCCTGCATCTGCAGGCGGACTCTCAACCACTGCGCAACTAGGGAAGGCCAAGAAAATACATTTTTTTAAGCTCCTAGGTTTTATGGCAATTTGCTATGTAATCGTAGGTAACTAATATACCAAGTTTATCATAGCTCTATAGCCGAAGTCATTGAACATAGAAAACTACTTCCCTCTACCATGGAAGTAACTTTTTCCACAGATCTCAATCAGGATGTAGTATATTACTTATATTAATAATTTGGGACTAATTATATAGAGATAACTATTGTTAACTCTATATAAGACAAGAAGACTTCTCATTTAGGTTATGAAAATAATGGCAGTCTCCTGTTTGAATTCTGTGGATTGAAATAAGGGATTATCTTTATGCTTTCCTGTTGTTTGTGTTACACACAAAAATTATGAACCACAAAATTTGTCAAATTCTACAAATTAAAATTACATGTGGATACAGAGCCACCAAAAATAGTGTGAAAAGGCAATCCATGATATGGAAGAAAGTATTCAGAACACACATGAATGGACAATAAACAGGACCCAAAGTGTAAAAAGAATTGCTTTGTGGCATTAAGAATAATTCAAACAAGGTACTCAAAAAAACAATCCACAGAGGAGGAAACTTAAATGACCAATATACATAAAAAAAATATTGACAACCTCATCGATGAGGAAATTGCAATTTAAAACCACAATGAGATATAATTTTACACTCATCAGTTTGTCAAAATAAGTTTAGTAGTACAATGTTGATCCAAGCACCTAGAATATCTTTTCACTGATGTGGAAATTTAATTGCCGAAACCATGAGGGTAAAAATGTGCAATTTTCTAGTAAAGTTGAATAACCATACATAATGTCCTAACAATTTTATTTTAAAATATATGCTCTAAGGAAAACCTTGCATATGTTCTATGGTAGAGATGTTTAAGATCCTTTAGAGCAGCAATGTTAATAATGGCAAAAATATTACTAGAAAAAAAATCGAAGGTTCAGAATTGCTAGAATGAATAAATATTGTATATCCATGTCATAGAACAGTATTAGGCAACACAAATTAATTAAAACAGGTATTTGCAACAATATGTCAATAGTAAGGTTGTGGTTAATTTGTTTTGATTTTTCATTTTTCAAAAAAGTTTTAAAGCTACTATATCATATTATCAATTCAAAACAATCCCTAAAGAATATTATCCAGTATAGTATAGATTTCTCTATGGACTGATTACCTCAGCATTACCTGTCCAAAACTCTGAAACGACATAGAAAGGAAGGACAATAGTTAGAGGCAGAAAACATAATTCCCACCTGTCTTATCTCAGGCTGCTATAACAAAATAGTATACACTGTTTGGCTTTACACAAAGGACCTTTACTTTCCACAGTTTTGGAGTCTGAAAAGTCCAAGATCGTGATGCCAACATGGTGTTTTGGTGAAAGCCATCTTCCTGGCTTCTTGCTGTATCTTCATATAGTAAAGAGAAACAGAAGGCTACCTTCTTGCTATATACTCACTTGTCAGAGAAAGAGAGAGAGAGAGGGAGGGAGGGAGGTAGAGAGAGAGAGAGAGAGGGAGGGAGGGAGAGACTGATACGGTCTCTAGTTCTTCTTATAAAGATACTAAGTCCCATTGATCCCATCATAAGGACCCCATGACTTCATGACCTCATATCAACCTAATTACCTTCCAAAATCCCTATCTACAAATGCCATCACATTGGGGATTATGGTTTCAATATATGACATTTGGGGGTCACAATTGAGTCCAAAGCACAAACTTAAACTTGGATAACTTTCTGAGATCTAAAGCAAGCACAAATAAAGCAATCAAAGTTCATTGGAAGTTGTGCAGCACAAGCTGTGGATGTTGAAACCTTTTGAGAAGGAGGAATTTAAATTATTAATCAAACATATTTATTGAATACCTGATATGTAACTGTGTGCCATACAAGGTAGTAATAATGAGTAAATGTGGCAGAGGTGGAAATGTTGGGATTTGAAAGACTGGTTGATTGTAGGTTTGGCAGGATGGAGAAGCAGCACGAATGAATGCTTGGAAGAAAAACAGTCCAGAGATCCAATGTGCAAAAACCTGCGAAGGGTCAATGTCAGGCCTTTCATCGTCTAGCCTGGACCAATGTTTTAAGCTCACATACTGTCTTGTGGACACTTCCACTTAATCATTCCTCTATCTCTAGCATTAGTTTCTTTTTTCACAGCAATTTCACATCCCTCTTCTTCTCATGACAGTCTCCAGAACTAAGTATAACTACTTATCTGGACCTCGACCAAACAAAACTGAGGTCTCACGAATTTTCTTTCCTCAGGCACGCTCCTCTTTCCCATACTTAGAGGTCTAAGTTCCATCTCTGAACTTCCCAACTCTTCTAGAATCAGGGATTTACTTTAACTGATTATTTGCCAACAAAGATTTGTCTCCCACATTTGCCTCTGTCAGCACTACCCTTTCTTCAAAACTAATTTTAAATGTCACCTATTCTAAGAGGCTTTCCCAAATTGGGTTAGATGGAACGTAAACTTCTTTGAGTCCTAGTGGTATTTAACCATAACTCTCGAGAAGCCAAGAGATTATTTTTTTAAACTTTTTTACACCTTTCTAGAAATATTTGTTGAATAAATCAAGTCACTTTGAATAGAATCAAATCGAATCAAGCAGAATTGAATTGAACTGAACTGAATTGAAATGGATGGTTCTTTTTGTGCTTGGGTACCAGACAGGTCATAGGAAAAGCAATTTATTTATTTGTATTTTTTTCAGTTTCTCTTAATATATGCATCTCTAACAGAAAGCTAACAGAATATTCTACACATAGTCAGTTGAATAGTTTGAGATAATTCAGACTTAATAGCCACATTCATGTACAGATAATAACATTGTCAAGTGAGGGTCATCTTTGACTAAGAAATGTCAGAATTCTTTAATTCTATACTAAAAAATAAGATATATTTAAAGCTAGGCTAAATAGGCTCTGTTTTTCATAGGCCAACTTGTATTCAAAGTTAATTGGGTATTGAAAATCCCAGCTTATGTTTAATATGTATCATTTTTCAGAAATCCCAAGATAAAGTTGCTAACTATAAAAAAAGACCAAAGCTATACATTTCTTGAGCCGTGGATTTTAACAATCCTCATTCCAGCAATAAAGTCCTCTTTTGAAAATTTTCTTCCTCTATTTTGCTTATCTACAATGCTGTTCTTTCTTATGTAATCTACTTAAGGATATCATTATTTAGTGCATTCATCACTTATTAATACCTGGCCATTATAGGGTAAGGAATATTCACAAAAAATATTTTAAATAGAAAAGTAGGGAATAGGCAATTGGATTGAAAAGAGTTGCTAAGATTCTTTGCAACTCAAAGATTCTGTGATACATCATCTCGGTTCATTTGTAATCAAAAGTAAAACAATAAAACCTTTACACCACATACATCATTAATACATTGTTTTTTTCTGGCCCAACTTTCACTTATAAATTTTAACTTGCAACAACAGAGGTAAAATAAGCCCTATCACAATTATAAACAGCAGTACGTGTGGATCAATAGAGTAAGCAATATTTGCTCAGCTTATGTCCTATGAATTTTTTTTCCAAAATCCAGGCCCCCCTTTTCACCCTCCATTGCTTACTTGAGAGACATACACACGGGCATACATACACATATACACAATAGCCTTTTGACCAAGAATATTCTAATTAAAAAAAACAGTATTTAATAATTAGAAGGAACAGAAGTTAGTATTCTAAGAGCCTTAGTTTGATCTCTTGATTTTATAGAACTAAGCTTATAGCGAGAGGAGTTGAAAGGCAGGACACCCAAATTCATATTTTAGTGTATTTCACTAGCTATGCTTTGTTGAGTGTTTATTATGTTACATGCCTTTGTCTTGTCATTGGGCTTTCCTCACATGATCTGAATTAATTCTCACAAAAGTCGTGAGGTTATCTGCCCCATTGATCAGATTAGGAAACTGAGGTTTAAGAGGTTAATTTGCTCAAGACACTGTCCCTGAACTATAATACAAAGCCAAGATCTTTTCCTCACAGTTACTAGCAGAATTGGTATGATGTCTTAAGTTTTCAATGTGCACATCCTGAGCATTTGCACAACACTGAGAAACTTCTTTTCAAGTTGTTGTTTCTATACTTTAGAAATATTCATACAGTTGTTACTTGGCTAATTTTGTCATCTCTAGTATTTCACATTCTTATGATGCATTTAAAATAATGGGATAAAACACTGCATGGCTTTATTTATAGATTTATCTATCTATCAACTTCTTACTATCTATCTATCTATCTATCATCTCTATCAACTATCTATTTAATTCAGGAATTGCCATTTTCACCATATTCCAACTAATTGTTAGATCTTTTCAAATCATCAAACCAGATAATTTTAGAGGTTCAGATTCTACATATTATTAGCCAATGAGGCATGGAGAATAATTTTTACTTTTTAAAAATAAGATAGAAAACCTATAATTGGCTGTGTTATTTACCTTCATTCTCTCTAACTGGGATTGTGCAAAAATGCCTAAGGGAGGCCTGTATTCATTAGATTCAATCTTCTTTTAAGTTTTTTCTTTTCTATGAATATTTACTTATAAATATCATTAAAAAAAGAAACCAGTTTTTTAATGAACATCTAACAGGATTTTTTTGTACAGTCATTTCTCTTCAATTCTAAATACTATAAATTATTTGAATTCTAGCCTCTGCTGGGCCTGTGTACACAACACATGTGTGCATGTGTGTAGTATTTATCCTGTTTTAAAGTCAAATTTGGAGACTGGTTCAAGATGGTGGAGTAGAAAGAAGTGTGCTCACTCCTCCTTGCAAGAGCACAGGAATCAAAGCTAACTGCTGAACAATCATTGACAGGAAGACACTGGAACTCACCAAAAAAGATACCCCACAGCCAAAGACAAAGGAGAAGCCACAATGAGATGGTAAGAAAGGTGCAGTCACAATAAAATCAAATCCTATAACTGTTGGATGGGTGACTCACAAACTGGAGAAAAATTATATCATAGAAGTCCACCGACTGGAGTGAAGATTCTGAGCCTCATGTCTGGCTTCCCAACCAGGAAGTCTGGCAATAGGAGGAGGAATTCCCAGAGAATCAGAATTTGAAGCCTAGTGGGATTTGACTGCAGGACTTTGACAGGACTGGGGGAAACTCTTGGAGGGCACACACAAAGTAATCTGCACATCAGAATGCAAGGGGAAGGAGCAATGACCCCATAGAAGACTAAACCAGACCTACCTGCTAGTGTTGGCGGGTCTCCTGCAAAGGTGGAAGGTGGCTGTGGCTCACTGCAGGGACAAGGACACTGGCAGCAGAAGTTCTGGGAAGTGCTCCTTGGCATGAGCCTCCCCAAAGTCCGCCATTAGCCACAGCAAAGAGCCTGTAGGCTTCAGTGCTAAGTCACCTCAGGCCAAACAACAAACAGGGAGGGAACTCAGCCCCACCCATCAACAGACAAGTAGATTAAAGTTTTACTGAGCTCTGCCCACCAGAGAAACACCCAGCTCTACCCACCACCAGTCCCTCCCATTAGGAAGCTTGCACAAACGTCTTAGATAGCCTCATCCACCAGAGGGCAGACAACAGAAGCAAGAAGAACTAAATCCTGCAGCCTGTGGAAAGAAAACCACATTCCCAGAAAGATAGACAATATGAAAAAGCAGAGGACTATGTACCAGATGAAGGAACAAGATAAAACCCCAGAAAAACAACTAAATGAAGTGGAGATAGGCAACCTTCCAGAAAAAGAATTCAGAATGATAGTGAAGAGAATCCAAGACCTCAGAAAAAGAATGCAGTCAAAGATCTAGAAGATGCAAGAAATGTTTAACAAAGACATAGAAGAATTAAAGAAAAACCCTTAGATAATTAAAGAACAAACAAACAGAGATGAAAATACAATAACTGAAATGAAAACTACACTAGAAGGAATTAATAGCAGCATAACTGAGGCAGAAGAATGGATAAGTGACCTGGAAGAAGAATGGTGGAACACACTGCCACAGAACAGAATAAAGAAAAAAGAATGAAAAGAAATGAAGACAGCCTAAGAGGAATCTGGGACAACATTAAACACACCAACATTAACATTATAAGGGTCCCAGAAGGAGAATAGAGAGAGAAAGGACCAGAGAAAATATTTGAAAAGATTATAGTCAAAAACTTCCCTAACATGGGAAAGGACATAGCCACCCAGGTCCCAGAAGTGCAGAGAGTTCCAAGTAGGATAAACCCAGGGAGAAACACTCCAAGACACATAGTAATCAAATTGACAAAAATTAAAGACAAAGAGAAATTATTAAAAGCAACAAAAGAAAAATGGCAAATAACATACAAGGGAACTCCCATAAGGTTAACAGCTGATTTCGTAGCAGAAACTCTACAAGCCAGAGGGGAGTGGCACAATATATTTAAAGTGATGAAAGGGAAGAACCTACAACCAAGATTACTTTACCCAGCAAAAGCTAAGAAAACTCAGCACCATTACGCTGGTTCTACAACAAATGCTAAAGGAACTTCTCTAAGTGGGAAACACAAGAGAAAAAAAGGACTTACAAAAACAAGCCCAAAACAATTAAGAAAATGGTTATTGGAACATACCTATCGATGATTACCTTAAATGTAAATTGATTAAATGCTCCAACCAAAAGACACAGGCTCACTGAATGGATACAAAAACAAGACCCATACATAAGCAGTCTACAAAAGACCCACTTCATACCTAGGGACACATGCAGAATGAAAGTGAGGGGATGGAAAAAGATATTCCATGCAAATGGAAATCAAAAGAAAGCTGGAGTAGCAATACTCATATCAGATAAAGTAGACTTTAAATCAAAGAATGTTACAAAATACAAGGAAGGACACTAAATAGTGATCAAAGGATCAATCCAAGAAGATATAACAATTATAAACATATATGCACGCAACATAGGAGCACCTCAATACATAAGGCAAATGCTAACAGCTATAAAAGAGGAAATCAACAGTAACACAATAATAGTGGGGAACTTTAACACCTCACTTACACCAATGGACAGATCATCCAGACAGAAAATTAGTAAGGAAACACAAACTTTAAATGGCACAATAGACCAGATAGATTTAATTGATATATATATGACATTCCATCCAAAAACAGCAGATTACACTTTCTTCTCAAGTGCACAAGGAACATTCTCCAGGATTGATCATATCTTGGGTCACAAATGAAGCCTCGGTAAATTTAAGAAAATTGAAATCATATCAAGCATCTTTTCTGACCACAATGCTGTGAGATTAGAAGTAAAATACAGGGGAAAAAAAGTAAAAAAAAAAAAAAAAAACACAAACACATGGATGCTAAACAATACATTACTAAATAACCAAGAGACCACTGAAAAAAATCAAAGAGGAAATCAAAAAAATACCTAGAGACAAATGACAATGAAAACACAATGACCCAAAATCTATGGGATGCAGAAAAGCAGGTCTAAGAGGAAGTTTATAGCAATACGGTCCTCAAGAAACAAGAAAAATCTCAAATACACAATCTAACCCTACACCTAAAGGAACCCTAGAGAAAGAAGAACAAACAAAACCCAAAGTTAGCAGAAGGAAAGAAATCATAAAGATCAGAGCAGAAATAAATGGAATAGAAACAAGGAAAACAATAGCAAAGATCAATAAAACTAAAAGCTGCTTCTTTGAGAAGATAAACAAAATTGATAAACCATTAGCCAGACTCATCAAGAAAAAGAGGGAGAGGACTCAAATCAATAAAATTAGAAATGAAAAAGGAGAAGTTACAATGGACACCACAGAAATACAAAGCATCATAAGAGACTACTACAAGCAACTCTATGCCAATAAAATGGACAGCCTGGAAGAAATGGACAAATTCTTAGAAAGGTATAACCTTCCAAGACTGAACCAGGAAGAAATAGATAATAGGAACAAACCAATTACATGTAATGAAATTGAAACTGTTATTAAAAATCTTCCATCAAACAGAAGTCCAGGGTGGGAGGGCTTCAGAGGTGAATTCTATCAAACATTTAGAGAAGAGCTAACACCTCTCCTTCTGAAACTCTTCCAAAAAATTGCCGAGGGAGGAACACTTGGCACTGAGAGCTGGAACTCTCATTCTATGAGCCCACCAACACCCTGCTACCAAAACCAGACAAAGATACTACAAAAAAGAAAATTACAGACCAATACCACTGATGAATATACATGCAAAAATCGTCAACAAAATAGCAGCAAACAGAATCCAACAAAACATTAAAAGGATCATATACCATGACCAAGTAGGATTTATCCCAGGGATGCAAGGATTTTTCAATATATGCAAATCAATCAATGTGGTACACCATATTAACAAATTGAAGGAGAAAAATCATATGATCATCTTAATAGATGCAGAAAAAGCTTTTGACAAAATTCAACACCCATTTATGATAAAACCCCCCAGAAAGTAGGCATAGAGGGAACCTACCTCAACATAATAAAGGCCATATATGACAAACCCACCACAAACATCATTCTCAATGATGAAAAACTGAAAGCATTTCCTCTCAGGTCAGGAACAAGACAAAGATGCCCACTCTCACCACTATTGTTCAACATAGCTTTGGAAGTCCCAGGCACAACAACCAGAGAAGAAAAATAAATAAAACGTATACAAATTGGAAAAGCAGAAGTAAAACTGTCCCTGTTTGCAGATGACATGATACTATACATAGAGAATCCTAAAGATGCCACCAGAAAACTACTAGAGTTAATCAAAGAATTTGGTAAACTTGCAGGATACAAAATTAATGAAGAGAAATCTCTTTCATTCCTATACACTAACAACAAAATATCAGAAAGAAAAATTAAGGTAACAATTCCATCCACCACTGCAACAAAAAGAATAAAATACCCAGGAGTAAACCTACCTAAGAAGGTAAAAGACCTGTACTCAGACAACTATAAGACACTGATGAAAGAAATCAAAGATTACACTGACAAATGGAGAGATATACAATGTTCTTGGCTTGGAAGAATTGATATTGTGAAAATGATTATACTACCAAAAACAATCTATAGATTCACTGCAATTCCTATCAAATTACCAATGGCATTTTTCACAGAACTAGAACAAAAAATTTCAAAATTTGTTTGGAAAAACAAAAGGCCCCGAATAGCTAAAGCAATCTTGAGAACGAAAAACGGAGCTGGAGGAATCAGGCTCCCTGACTTCAGACTATACTACAAAGCTACAGTAATTAAGACAGTCTGGTACTGGCATAAAAACAGAAAGATAGATCAGTGGATCAGGATAGAAAGCCCAGAGATAAACCCACGCACATATGGCCAACTTATCTTTGATAAAGGAGCCAAGAATGTACAGTGGAGAAAGGACAGCCTCTTCAATAAGTGGTGCTGGGAAAACTGGACAGGGACATGTAAAAGTTTGAGATTAGATCATTCCCTAGCACCATACACAAAAATAAGCTCAAAATGGATTAAAGACTTAAATGTAAGGCCAGAAACTATCAAACTCTTAGAGGAAAACATAGGTAGAACACTCTATGACATAAATCACAGCAAGATCCTTTTGGACCCACCTCCTAGAGAAATGGAAATAAAAACAAAGATAAACAAATGGGACCTAATGAAACTTCAAAGCTTTTGCACAGCAAAGGAAACCATAAAGAAGACCAAAAGACAACCCTCAGAATGGGAGAAAATATTTGCAAATGAAGCAACTGACAAAGGATTAATCTCCAAAATTTATAAACAGCTCATGCAGCTCAATAGCAAAAAAACAGACAACCCAATCCAAAAATGGGCAGAAGACTTAAATAGGCATTTCTCCAAAGAAGATATACAGACTGCCAACAAACACATGAAAGAATGCTCAACATCATTAATCATTAGAGAAATGCAAATCAAAACTACAATGAGATATCATCTCACACCAGTCAGAATGGCCATCATCAAGAAATCTAGAAACAATAAATGCTGGAGAGGGTGTGGAGAAAAGGGAACACTCTTGCACTGCTGGTGGGAATGTGAATTGGTACAGCCACTATGGAGAACGGTATGGAGGTTCCTTAAAAAACTACAAATAGAACTACCATATGACCCAGCAATCCCACTACTGGGCATATACCCTGAGAAAACTATAATTCAAAAAGAGACATGTACCAAAATGTTCATTGCAGCTCTATTCACAATAGCCCGGAGCTGGAAACAACCTAAGTGTCCATCATCGGATGAATGGATAAAGAAGATGTGGCACATATATACAATGGAATATTACTCAGCCATAAAAAGAAACGAAACTGAGTTATTTGTAATGAGGTGGATAGACCTAGAGTCTGTCATACAGAGTGAAGTTAGTCAGAAAGAGAAAGACAAATATCGTATGCTAACACATATATACGGAATTTAAAAAAAAAATGTCATGAAGAACCTAGGGGCAAAACGGGAATAGGGACACAGACCTACTTGAGAATGGACTTGAGGATATGGGGAGGGGGAAGGGTAAGCTGTGACAAAGCAAAAGAGAGGCATGGACATATATACACTACCAAACGTAAGGTAGATAGATAGTGGGAAGCAGCCGCAGAGCACAGGGAGATCAGCTCGGTGCTTTGTGACCGCCTGGAGGGGTGGGATGGGGAGGGTGGGAGGGAGGGAGATGCATGAGGGAAGGGATGTGGGAACAGATGTATATGTATGACTGATTCACTTTGTTATAAAGCAGAAACTAATTTAAAAAAATAAATAAATAAACTTAAAAAAAATAAAAAAAAATTATTGTGGATAAAAAAAAAAAAAAAAAAAAAAGAACAAAAAAATCTTAAAATTTGTATGGAGACACAAAAGACCCCAAAGAGCCAAAGCAATCTTGAGGGAAAAAAATGGAGCTGGAGGAAAGAGACTCCCTGACTTCAGACTATACTACAGGATTATAGAGGTCAAGACAATATGTTGCTGGCACAAAAACAGAAATGTAGATCAATGGAATGGGATGGAGAGCCCAAAGATAAACCCACACACCTATGGTCAACTAATCTATGACAATGGGGACAAGGATATACAATGGAGAAAAGACAGTCTCTTCAATACATGGTGCTGGGAAAGCTGGACAGCTACATGTAAAAGAAAGAAATTAGAACACTCCCTAATACTGTACACAAAATTAAGCTCAGGATGGATTAAAGACCTAAATGTGAGGCCAGACACTATGGAACTCTTAGAGGAGAACATAGATAGAACACTTTTTGACATGTCACAGCAAGATCTTTTTTGACCCACCTCCTAGAGTAATGGAAATAAAAACAAAAATAAACAATGGGACCTAATGAAACTTAAAAGCTTTTGTACAGCAAAGGAAGCTATAAACAAGATGAAAAGACAACCCTCAAAATGGGAGAAAATATTTACAAATGAATCAATGGACAAAGGATTAATCTCCAAAATATATAAACAGCCCATGCAGCTCAATAGTAAAAAAACAAACAACCCAATGAAAAAATGGGCAGAAGACCTACCTAGACATTTCTCCAAAGAAGACATACAGATGGCCAAGAGACAATTGAAAAGCTGCTCAACATCACTAATTATAAGAGAAATGCAAATCAAAACTACAATGAGGTATCATTTCACTCTGGTTAGAATGGGCATTATCAGAAAATCTACAAACAACAAATGCTGGAGAGGGTGTGCAGAAAAGGGAACAGTCTTTCACTGTTGGTGGGAATGTAAATTGATACAGCCACTATGGAGAACAGTATGGAGGTTCCTTAAAAAACTGAAAATAGAATTACCATATGACCCAACAATCGCACTACTGAGTATATACTCAGAGAAAACCATAATTCAAAAAGACACATGCACCACAATGTTCATTGCAGTACTACAATAGCAAGGCCATGGAAGCAACCTAAATGCCCATCCACAGATGAATGGATAAAGAAGATGTGGTACATGTATAAAATGGAATATTACTCAGCCATAAAATGGCTCAAAATTGGGTCATTTGTAGAGACACAGATGGACGTAGAAACTGTCATACAAAGTGAAGTAAGTCAGAAAGAGAAAAACAAATATCGTATATTAACGCATATATGTTGAATTTAGAAAAATGGTACAGATGAACTGGTTTGCGAGGCAGAAATAGAGACACAGATGTAGAGAACAAATGTATGGACATCAAGCGGGGAAAGTGGGGGAGCAGGGTGGTGGTGGGATGAATTGGGAGATCGGGATTGATGTATGCACAGTAATATGTATAAAATAGATAAGTAATTTAAAAAAATGTCAAATTCAAATATTCATAATTGTATGGTCCAAAGCCCTTTCAGTTAAATATATCTCTTTTAGGTCTTTTGTCAGTAGAGTAAGGAACAACCAAAAAGTTTGGAAGTTTCAACCTATGACTTGCTTTTCTCTGAACACAGAAACCTAGGGATAATAAGTGAAGCATTACAGCCACACAATAGCATGTATGTGACTGTATCTCTTTCCTACACTCTCAGATATATTAGGGAGTCTTTAGTGGTTTCTGATGAGTCCATTCAAACTCACTATTTTGATAATCAGCAGTTCTTCCTTATTTGTTCAGATCATTTATGCTCATGAGTTTTCCATTGTTTGATAGGGTGAAATATGACAGAGGTACTACCAATGCCCAACGAAGACACTGACATAGCCAGTGGAACAGTCAGTGTCTGAGGTGAAGGGCAGTGACCCCTGTCCAGAGGTGCATGCCTACACTGAGGATGCACTGCCACTGCTGTCACTAGTGCCAACACAGGCACCACAGAGCTCCCACTCCTTTTTCTAATGTGCTACCACCTCTGCTTACAGGAGCAACTCTGGTACCACTAGCACTATTGTGATGAACCAGTGGTGGTAATATGTTAAAGTCAGAAAAATTCATGGAGGTTAAAAAAAGCAATGAAAAAAAACCCAGCTTTTTGTGCATTTTTTCTTTTTAAATATATAAAAATTGGGGCCCGCTGGTGTTAGTGTGTAGGGAAAAGCTGAGAGCAGATAATTAAACTGGTGAGCCTCAATTTTTCTTAGGAATTAGTCTCCAGAAGCCCCCCTGATTTCCATGCTAACGCCTCCTAGTCATGCTTGCTGCACTGGATTATCCTGTATAGCACATTTCCTCAGTTAAATAAATTTTACAAATAAGTATGTGACAAATGAAGGCAGTCAGTGGAAAAGACAGGATATTAAGGCTATGGACATGTAAAAAATATTTTAAGTTCAATATATAACAAAATACTTTTATAGTTTTTAAAATACTTCTGAAAAAAAATTCAATATTTAACTTCCTACTCTGTGAAGAAATGAAAATAATTCTAAATAAAATAAGTATATAACACAGTCTGATATTAAAATAAAACAGAAACAACACTTTCAGAAATGCCAAAATGATTTAATATTAATGAATTAGCACTTAATCCAATGTCTAGCTCATATTAAGCACTCAATAAATAGTTTTCTTTAATGTTAGTATCATCTCTGAATGTAATATGTCCTATGAATAAATAAAAGGAGGAAAGTCACAGGCTTATCTCAGTGAATAGTAAAAGAACTGTTCATAAAACCCAACATTCCTTGGTAAAATATTTTAGGTAGTTCTTTAACAATGTAAAATATCTATTTTAAATCAATGTTAAACATGATAGTATTGAAACACGAGGCATTCTTTTTAAAACGAGGAAAAGACAAGGATGCCACTGATACCACCCTTACTTATCATCATTCTGAAAGCTATGTCAGTAAAATTCAAATAAGGAAAAATAGTCCTGTTTAAAAGGAGGAGATATGTGTTTTAAAATGTGAATAGAATATAAATCATAAAGAACAAACAAAGTAATTAAAACAATAAGGCAATTTAATAAGATTTTGGTTATAAGTATGCAAGAATGAATAATTTTATATCCCAGGAATATTTTTGAATAAATATCCATAAAAATATCAGTCAAAATATAAATGTCTGGAAATTAATTTATCAACATATATTTAAAACTTCTATGAAGCATTATGCTAAGCATCATTGAACGACGTCAGTACATTTGAGGAAAATTGTAATTTATACCTGTTCTGGTTGGAAACTTTAATAATATAAACTGTAAGTTCTCTCCAAATCCTAATTGTTTTTAGTTTTAAATATGTTTGTATATGTATTTATAATACATATGTTTATATACATATACATATATATTAAAAGGCATCAAGGTAAATAAATTCTCATACATTTCCAAGATATTTCCAAATTAGTATTAATGAAGAAATCCATGCATTGTAAAAGTTTAAAAAATTTAAAATTACAATGTATAAAATAATCAAAGCCCTGGAAAAGGGTAGAAGCATCTCCAGAGCATTCAATTAAATGGATATTGCAGGATTTATATATATACATTCACACACCCATGCATGTGTGTTTGCCTGTGAATATACACAAAAGGGATATTGCAGTACAAAATAAAGCTAGAGGTAGAGAACTACACAATTTTTTATAAACTAAATAGTATACCTATTACACATACACCAACACTGATTCTTAATTATATGCATTCAATTAAAAAAGAAAGACTGAAAGATGTTGCAGTTGTTAGGGCCCTGGCAGAAAAGAAATGTGTCCATAACAGGATAATTTGAGGTTTTAACAGACTCACTGCTTTACAAAGCTTTGAGCTGAGTATAGAGAAATTCTAAGGGTTCCTAATGTAACCCCAGGACTGATAAGTGAAAAAAGAGAAAAAGAAGTTTCAGACACCCAGTGAAGTTTAAAATGTGCAAAGCCTACAAAACTGTCATCACTTCTGATTCTGAATTTATAAGGTCCTGAAGACCACCCACAGGTCTGATCATTCAGGCTCACTGAAAGTTGTTACACTCACCAGTTAACCATTTATTATAGCTAAAGGATAGAGCTTAAAATCAGTCAAAGGATGAAGCACATAGGGCAGAGTCTAGGACTCAAAGCTTCATGAGTCCCCTCTTTGTCATCCTTCTTCTTCCCAAACCACATGTATCAGTGAGTCAGTTTTTTCCATTGAATTGCACTTTGGACATCAACTGCAAAAGCAGTGAACTGCAAAGTTAGGGAACAGTTCACAAGACCACCCTTACTTCTAATACCTGTTACAAGTTCAGGGCTTTTCTGAAACCAACCTCATATTCAATAACTATAAAACTCATATTCACTGAGAGCTGTTAGACTCAGTTAATGGTTTATTAGTGGGAAAGGATACAAATTAAAATTAGCCATGAGAAGAAATGTTTGGGGCAAAGCCCAGAAGAATTCTAAACATGGAGCTCCCAGTTGTCCTCTCCTCATGGAGTCTAGGATAGCATTAAATTCTCTTGGAAATAATGTGTGACAATATACATGGCATATTGACAACCATGGAAGATGACTTGACCCTTGGTGTCCAAAGATTTTATTAGGGCTCCATCATATTAGCATAATTGACAGCTTATAAGGCTGATCTCAGTTTCCAGCTCCTTAGGAGACTGAGCTGATATTACATGATTCAAAGTCCCTACCTTGAATCATATTTTATTATCTGACTGACTTTATTTATTGACTGACTCAAGGACCCCAGGCAAACAAAGGCACAACTATCAAGCATGACTCTCCAGGGTCTTAGAGATTCTCTCTCACAAACCAAGGGCAAAGCCCATACTTCTTTATTGGCAAGGTTAAATTCTTTACAACACAGACCCCTCAAAGGAGAGAATCTTGTAGAGAGGGTTGCCATTAAGGGAGCAGTCACTTAAGGTTGAGGGACTAATGGGTCACTTCTGCAAAAAGTGTATTTACAAAGTCAAGATGGAATAATAACACTCAATACAGTGAGTGCCAAAGAAAATAGGCATCCTGTATTTTACTTGTTTGAGCAAGAACTAACACAATATTTCTAGAAAGCAAATGTTCAAAATGAATAAAATAAATATTATAAATATGCATATGCTTTGACTCAGCAATTCCACTTCAAATTATTTATCTTATAGAATTTTTTAAATTGTGTAGTAAGATTAATTAATTAAATGTACTTATTATTTTAAGAATGATTATTGAGCATCTATTATGTGTCAGGTAACACACACTGACAGTACAGCGATAAATCAGTGAAGAAAGTCCCCAACCCTCAAGCAACTTTATTCTAATTGTTTCTTTGCATAAGAGCAATTATATTATTGTTATATAAAATTGCAAGTATAATCTCTTCATTAAATTATTACATACTCATAATATAAAATAAAATATTTCAGAAAAATATCTCAAGTAAATTAAGTT
Source organism: Mesoplodon bidens (assembly GCF_964165515.1). NCBI lineage: Eukaryota > Metazoa > Chordata > Mammalia > Artiodactyla > Ziphiidae > Mesoplodon > Mesoplodon bidens. The sequence continues at coordinate 96,362,109 of NC_138164.1, forward strand.
TTGCTAAGTGAAAAATGGACTGTGTATATGATAGCTCTTTTGTTGCATTAAAATTAGAAAATATATATTTTTAAGAGCTTTGCAGTAATTATTGTTAAGTAAAAATTACTGGAAATATTTTTTCTTCTCATCATTTTCAAATTTTTTTACAATAAGCATAATGAGAGCAACTCATAATTAGAAATAAAATAACATTTATGTTTTAAAAAATGGTTTCCTAAATGAAAGTACTTAATTTAACACTTCTTTAATAACATAATATATAACAGCAATATTAACACAATCTCTCCTTATAAATAAAACTTGAATGGTGAGAATTGCCAAGCTAGTTATTTGAAAAAATCAAATGGTTCTAATAATTACATTTAAAAATTTAAATGTATTCTTATATAGTAGCAACAGTATGTATTTTGGACAGAACAACTTTTAGTATTAAATTTTATTCATTTCTGTATGGCCTTTGGCAAGTTAATTCACCTACCTTAGCTTAATTTCTGCATCTATAAATTACAACTAATTATAACTGCTCAATAGCTTTGTTCTGAAGATTAAATGGAATAACAATGCCAGGCACAGAGGATTTTAATTATTTGTTCTTTACTTTGAATAGGATTATAATAGAAATGTTTATTTTTATTACCTGGGTTTAGTGTTAGCAATCTTAGACTTTTAGTTATTCTGATGGATTTCCTCAAATTAATCAAACCTATATTTCAAAATACTGAAAAAGTTCTCTGAAAGTCATTAATCTGTTTCTATGTTTAGTTCTATTAGTGGATAATATTCTTGTTTTCTACATTAACATATGATTTATTTACTGTATCTAAATTAACATCAATTTATTTGACCCACTATTCACATGGACATTCTACTTGCATTTATACTTTCTGGAGCCTGCTCTTAGATTTTCATGAAACAGAATTTTTCTTATCTTTGAGCAAAATGTTTAGACCACACAGACTCATATATTCTCACATACAGAGACTGAATTTTCAGAGAAGAAAACAACATCATTCTCTAAAACTTTTCAAAACCTGCACTCTCATGTTTCTTTTGAGTCAAGGTGGCACTATCATTATTCTAACAGTTTTCTTTAGTTACAAAGCTGTACAGAACTCATATTTTCTTGAAGGAATCACATCACTTGTAATTTAACCGGCTTCCTAAGAACTTAGATTGACCCTGTTGATCTTCATAGTCATCCTTTAACCAAAGAAATTAAGTCACTCTTTCAGGAGATATGTCACTTGAACCCAAAGGGGGAAAATAATACTATGCCCACTCTTTGTTTTTAAGCAAGAACTTATCTGGAATGCTTCCTATGCTAGTTACGACTAGACCAAAGAATAAAGAGGAAGAGTGATACAAATAGAATAAGGACAGTAAAGAAAATAGTGTAAACTAATAAGGATTAATGAAGAGTATATATATTTTTATATTCTTAGTACCTATAATCACATATAAGTATGTAATAATACATACAATATAATAATGATAATATAATATATACTGATATATATGAATATTATATACAAATTTACACATATATGTGTAAAGTAATATGAAAAAGGTTATTACAAACAGCAACAACAAAACCTTTCTCTGAACTGAATTAGTCAAAAGCTGCTTGCAGCTTTTGTGACAAATGAGAAAAGGAAGCTGATTTCTTTTTGTGTGTGTGTGTGTGGTACGCAGGCCTCTCACTGTTGTGGCCTCTCCCATTGCGGAGCACAGGCTCAGCGGCCATGGCTCACGGGCTTAGCCGCTCCGCAGCATGTGGGATCCTCCTGGACCAGAGCACAAACCCGCGTCCCCTGCATCGGCAGGCAGACTCTCAACCACTGTGCCACCAGGGAAGTCCCTGATTTCTTTTTTAAAAGAATTTTCATTTTATTTTTTTTTAATTGAAGCATAGTTGATTTATATTATCATGTTAGTTTCAGGTGTACAGCACAGCAGTTCTGTTATATATATATATATGTGTATATATATATATATATATATATATATATATATATATACACACACACATATACATATATATGATAAGGAGCTGATTTTTTAGTGGAGAAGAGTTTCTTAAGGAGATGTGTGAAAGGCAGGGGACTCAGATAGAAGTGTCAGACCCAGAACTCTGTTAAGCCTTGTAAAGGGAACAACAACAAAGCAAAACCCGGCAGGGGCAGACTAAGCTGCTTCACCATTCAGTTCCATCAGACCTAGTGCCAGTTCAGGCCTTTTCTGTCCAGGTAAGCATATGTAGTTGAGAGAAATTTCTAAGAGTAAATAAGGGTCATATATAACTGTTGGTGAGCAAAGCATGGCAATTCTTGGTTTACCTTATCTTTGGTTTACCCTCACTGAATATAAAATTGACATGGGGTAAAGGGTTTAATAGGAGTCAGGCAAAGAAACGAGCTAAAAACCTTTGCTTCATGAAAAAAGTGTAGTATATTTTCCTAAAAAGGTCTATTTTTTTTTTACAACTTTCTAGCTTCTACTGAAATAAAATTTGATGTTTTAGTGTCTTATATTTTGGAGCATATATACAGAAAAACTAAGGAAGCCAAAATATTGGACAAAATATATAAAGAGGAGTACTATTGTAAATATTTTAAAAAATCCAATTTCAAACTCCCATTGCTGGAGACAAAATAAGAATAATGAACTCCTTGGCTCCTGTCACTTCTCAGTGACTTCACTGTGAACATTCATACTTTATTAATAACTCCTGGTATATATGCACGGCATCTCACCCACAGGTCTCAGAAATTAAAAACACTGGGTTTACACAAGAGGAAAATAAATTGCCAGTCATCTCATTTTCTGAACAGATGATTTGAAACCCAGAAAGGTTAAAATTGCTAAATATGAAGCAGAATTGTGAGTGGGTCAATGTTGTTTGGACCTATTAAAAGTGAGGCCATTCTCCTGTTATGGGCAGTAAGTCCAAAGCTTGATAATGGGTTAAGGACCACCGAAAAGAAGAAACCACATCTAGCTGAGTCGACTGCCTCATATTGCTTAAAATAATCCTCAAAACTCATAGAGTTGGGCTTCTCTGGTGGCGCAGTGGTTGAGAGTCCACTTGCCAATGCAGGGGACATGGGTTCGTGCCCCGGTCCTGGAAGGTCCCACATGCTGTGGAGTGGCTGGGCCCGTGAGCCATGGCCGCTGAGCCTGCGCGTACGGAGGCTGTGCTCCACAATGGGAGAGGCCACAACAGTGAGAGGCCCGTGTACCACAAAAAAAAAAACCCAAAACAAAACAAAACAGAAAAACTCATAGGGTTATACAGAGAGAGCAAAATACAAGTCATTGAAAGTCAAACAACAAAAAAACAACTTTATATTTGTAAACCATTTTACAATCTACAAATATTTCATTGGTGTCTCTTAACAACACCAGGTGATTTTCAACAAGTGACCAACGGAAGGTTAATATTATGGTTTTGTTTTTCTAATTGAATGTAAGCTCTATAAGGGAAAAAAAAACATGTCTTTCTAATGACTCTCTTTTTTTTAGGGATTAGAAAAATATTTTAATAAATAGAGAAAAGCTTTGTTCCTTTTATTATGCATATACATTTTACAAATTACAGTTGTTTCTTTCTCTCTGAGTAAATAGGGAAGAGTGAATACAGAGAACAGTAAGTAAAACAAATGATCAGTCCTGGTGTTTACCCATAATACTGATGTATAACAAGAAGCCATACACAATAACCAAGTAGAAAGAGGCTTTACCTGTGTATACTGAGATGACAGATAAGCCAAATGTTCTACAAAGGAGATTTACCTTCACATAATTTACTCTTTTTCTTTTTTTTTTAACATCTTTATTGGAGTATAATTGCTTTACAGTGGTGTGTTAGTTTCTGCTGTATAACAAAGTGAATCAGATATACATATACATATATCCCCATATCTCCTCCCTCTTGCGTCTCCCTCCCACCCTCTCTATCCCACCACTCTATGTGGTCACAAAGCACCGACCTGATCTCCCTGTGCTGTGCGGCTGCTTCTAGTGACTCTTTTTATCCCCAACTCTTCTCTCAGAATCTTGCCCAGAATAAGAGTTTAACAAATATCTCTTGAATATTGTTGGGTGGATAAACATAAAAACTGAGGCAGAATTAAAATGAGTGGAGCTCTCCTACACTCAGTTCAGAGTTGTTTTCTTGTAGCATATAACTGGCTCATGATACACAATAAATTTAAAAATGTGGAAAGAAGAGAGAGGAAGAAAGGAAGGAAAACAATTTGTTTTTCAGAAAGTAACAAGTTAGTGTGATACTCCAACACAGAAATAACTGGGGGGGAGGTGGGCAAACGATGGACGGTCATGAAGGGTATAGAGAAAACTCTTAAAGTTTCTACAGAGGAGTTAGGGGAAAATAGCCTTCTCACTTATAGAACAAAATTTAACTGAATTAGGATGAAAAGAAAGAGTATTGCTAATCAGAGTAAGGTAAAGTAAAAATAAAGATATAGAGAAAATGATTGTTTGGGAAATATATATTGCTTTTCATAAGCATAGGAAACTTCACATTCAATAGATGGCTTCTCAATTTTTAGTAATGATATTTTCCTCCTTAGGAATCCACTCCTATTGTCATATGTACTTCACCAAAACAAACAAACAAACAAAAAACCCAATCCATTTCAAATATAGCACACTCTGATCATAATGTCTTTTCTTCCAGCTCATTTATTCTCACTCCAAAACTTCCTTCTAGCATGTTTCTTGCCTACATTGTTTTCCCTTTCTCGACCATGTCCAGTTAGTGCTCACAGAATATCAATTGCTTCCCTATATTTTCTAGCACTGTTACAGTTTGGTTGGATATGTGACTGAATTCTAGCATATAGAACTGTGAGAAGATACTATATGTCACTTCCTGTCTGAAGTATTCTCCTGTTGTGGTAAACTTATAGCCATGTGATAAGACGACAGGAAGGCCATATCTTTGCTGATTCATCAAATCAAGTTCTCCCGCTTTCCTTCTTTACTTGAATGAGAAATTAAGACTTGGTTGTGTTAAACCACTGAAATAGTAGAGTTTATGTATTGCTACAACAAATATAGCATTGATTTTCCTAATGTAACACTCTTCTAATCATTCTCTATGGAGAGCGCCAGAGGGATTGTTCAAAAATGTATTAAATAGCATCTTGTCACTCCCTTTTTAAAAATTATTCATTTGCTTCCCATTGAACTTGGATGAAATTCAAATCCCTGACAATATTCTCAAAGGCTCACCCCATGTGGCTTCTATCAACCACTCAGAATTCACCTCCCTTCACTCCCTCACTTGTTTTCATTCTCTTCCACAATTATGCCAGCCCTTTGTACTTTGTGTGCCTTCTGCTTGCAGTGCTTATTTCCAAGATCATCACAGACCTAGATCCAAGTTTAAACACAATCTCATCATGAGTTTGCCCCAACTTAAAGGAGCGTCCTCAATTACTGTGTACTCTTGGGTTAGAGTTATAGTTGATGTTTTTCTTAGCACATAGCATTCCCCTTCAGTTCTTTATTTGTTCACATGCTTATCATATGCATACAATTTGAGTTCCTTGATGGCACAGACACCATTATGATTATTTCTTTCATCTTTGTATTCTGCAAATATTGAAGAGTGCTGGAAAGATGCCCCTCAAGGTATATTTGTTGACTGATACAAAACCAGTAAGATAATTTTGCAGAGAGATTAGTCCATGAATAAACCAAAATCCAGAGGAGGTGACATTTGAGATAATAATTGAATGGTAAGATGCTACTAATTTGCAATGTTCTGGAAGCAGAACATTCCAGGAGAGGAGACAGCAATTGCAAAATCCTGGAGGCAGAAATAAGCACAGTGTGTTCCTGAAAGAGAAATAAGGTCAGTGAAACCAGAGAATAATAAGAAAGAGCTTTGGATTCTTTACCCAATATTGTGCCTTTGCCTGGGAGAGGCGAGATGGTCCTCCCCAGAGAGCAGAAAGCAGTCATATAATTAACACCCACACATCTAGCCTGGGATGGGATGCTAGGGTTCCCTGCCCATGGCTTTCTTGCTAACATTATCCATTCTGACCCTAGGCTTGAAACACAGCAACCTTTACACAATGCCTCAGTAGGAGAGATTCTCAGATATACTATTGTTTTTTTAAAAATGGACTTACATAAAAACAGTAACAACAATTTTCCTCAGCATTTAAACAAGACTTTTGGACACAGATTTTTAAAAGCTAGTTTCCAGGCAGGTCTACTGATGAGATTATCCTAAGGAAGAAAATAGAAATCCCACTTACTTCATGACCTACTTTTTCAATCCAGATAGGCAATACCAAAATACAAGCATCTTAGTCACTGAATGTCAGAAGAACTAACTGTTCCACAGAAATTGTATATAGTTTTGATGTGGAAATAGAAAGTTAAGAAAAAAAGCTTTAGTCTGAGATTGTATTTTTGTTGACTGATTTGGGGAAGATAGCAAATGGGGAATAATACCCTTATACCTACAATGTAAGGACTAACAAAGCACAAGAAGTGAGTCTATACAAACGTATTTTTCTTCAGTAATGTGCCAAGGGCCCAATTGCAACACAGAGGTGGCTATTTCCAGGATGTGAAATCTACACTTTTTTCAGGCCACTAGGAAAACTATTTTGAGCCATCCTCAATTATGCAGTGCCAAATAGGCTCATTTGCTTTCCCTCTTTCTCTTCATTCTCGCAGTGGCCAAAGTGAAGGAGGCCAAAATCAGTTTGAGACTTAAAGTTCCAAGATTCTACATTTTGATTCATTTAAAATCATCTAAGATCTAATTTTCTAGGATCTAGCTTCAGGGTCTTTATTTAATTTGGGCAGGATTAAACTCTGGTGTAATGATTTGCACTAATCTCTCAAAAGAAATTTTTCTGCTAGAATGGCAATTGATTCATTTTTACTTGGAAAACAGCCAATTGAACCAATATGCCATATCTGCTTGCTGGCCAGTGCCACCTTTCTTGAGAAGGGAAGGCAATGAGAGATTCAAAATGAAAGTCAAAAGGTAGATAGAGTATCTGGGTAAGAAGAACTGGAAGATCAGAAGAGATTTTTGTTATCAATCTCAGCATCTAAATCTCCTAATGACATAAATCTGTCAAGTTGATGAAAATATTTTTTCTTCTTATGATTAGAAAGTCCCAGGCAATCTAGATGTCAATCAAACAAATTCATCTTCTTCAACTTTTCTTTTTCTAACACCCACGGCAATCATCACCACTGCCTTCTTACTCATCAGTTTGGGAACTCACTTCTTAATTTGACCAAACTAGCACAAATTGATATAGCATTTTTATAATTCTCATTGAATTAATATGAGGGATACTTCTTACTGATTTGGGAGGCATCCTAATTTAATAGAAACCCACCTTCCATCATGTATGGAATGAGTTATTTGGAGGACTATGTCTTGTAAATTATTAGTACTATCCCAAAAGTGTGGACTTTTTCTAACTTTACTGATAAAAGAATACTATTTGAAGACTATTTACATAGAACAGAGTTTCTATGTGACATGTAGTTATTAATTCATGCCACAGTCATTTATTGTCTGTCCACTAGTTGACAGGCTCAACTAGTAGGGTGTATCATTTAATTTATCTTCTAAAAAGTGACACTGTTGAAAATTAAACCAGGAAAACAGATATCAACCAGTATTGTCAATGAAAAACCAAGAGAAACAATCACCTTATGCTCTGGGAAAAAAACACTAATTCAAACTGAAGAAAAGCTAGAGCATGAAATGGTGAATCTTATATCACCCTTCCCCTCAAGTACCCAACAAAGTGGTACTAGAGGTACATTTGTAGATGCCACACATGCGTGACTTTAGTTGTTCATTCAATATTTTTTAAAATGCTTTAAATATTTTCAGTAGCTTTTTTTCCCCCTAAGTATTACGGCTTCAGTAAGAAGTGTATATGCAGATCCATTTTCTATTATATTATCAAGAAAATAAACAGCATAAACTTCAACAATGGGAAAATTCCTACTGCAAACTATAGAATAGTTTGCAGATGTATATATTTTATATATCAATAAAAAATAAATTATTCTTGAGATTCATTTTGAATTTATTTCCAGAGGATAAAAAATTAAAGGATGAACATAGTTGGTGTCAAAATTTTAAGGTTATGATGGTTATGTTTACTTTAGTTTGAAAGTTTGAGCCCCAAATTATGTTGTAATGCTTCCTGGAATGATCATATTGTCCTATGAGTCTGGGGACTATGCATCAGACCTATGAGTATGTCTGAGATTAATCCTCTCACTTATCGCCTAGTTGATAGTTTTTCTTTGCAGAAGGTAAGCTTTTATTGAACAGCTTGTGATTCATAGTTTGTCAATGAGAAAAGATCTTGGTTAAGCCCTTTTGATTTTATTGGAATTTAACAAATTCTATGTAACAATACTGAACAGAGCCTTGTATAGAATTGATACTCAATAAAAATGTAAGGACTCTACTCCCTCTTTTGGACACAAATGAAATCTTCTATATCTAGAGTACCCATAATTCTTGATTTACCACAAACTGTCATGCTTTATGACTCCTGTTCCAGTGGCTGATCCAGAAAGCAACCTCTTTCATTCTCAGAAGGCTTCTGTTTTGGAGCACAAATTATTAGGTCTTCCAATTTAAGATTTCCATATTTCCATATTCACATAGCTAAGGCCTTTTCCCTCTCATATGCTTCAAATCTTTCAGTTCAATTTGACCTAAATGTTGAGTGTCCTTATTTCCTCCCTCCTATTAACATCCAATTGATTGTACTGGATATTAAGTTAATCTGTTCATTTATTCAAATGTACATATCTTCAGTGCTCAGCACTATGTTAGAGCCCAAGGATATAATGATAAGCAAGGTCCATATGACTCTGCCCTCATAAAATATGTGAATGTCTAGTGGATAAGGCTAAGAAAGTTTAAGACAAAGGAAAGTCTAAGAAAGCCAAACTGATAGCTACAGGAAGAAATTTGCTAGTGTCAGTCAAGTTCTCAGGCGAGCAAGGGAAATAAACCCTGGCTCTCTTAGGTCTGAGCTGGAAAGCTAAACCTTTCAAATTCTAATGGGATCAAAGGAGCTCATATCCTGCATCTTTCACAACTTAGAATCTCATTACATCCACTCATAGACTGACTATAGAATCCTGAACTTTAAGACCATAATATGGCTTCTCTGGTGTGGGGGGAAAAAGCATTTCATTTTTCAATACAGATAAGGTAGGAATTGAAAATTAGTTGATTTCCTTTTGGCTCTTTTAATTCTTTCCTGAACAATCAACACAATGTGGGGCATAAGTGACACCCTGTGCTGCCAGACTCCCTGGTTCTGTGAAACTTCTTAGCTCTCACACAATTTATGAACCAATTAAGGCCTTTGGAAAGTCATAGTACAGTGACACAGGAAACAGTCATTGTACGGTGACACAGGTACTGGGATGTAGCATTCAGAGTACTAAGGAATGCATAACTGCCTGGAAAAGTCCCCTTTGTTATAAAAATTTAAATTTTGTTTTACTTTTCTTTTGGTCTAACAAGGGAAAATATGTTAATTATGGTTTTCTAGCTCTGACTCATTCAGATTTGCAGGATCAGTCCAGACATAATACTCTCACTGAAATCCAAATAAATCTTTCTTTCCTTCTTTCTTTTATTTTGTTTAAATTGTTATTGAATCCACAGTGGATTCATCCAACCATTATAAAACATGTGTTAGGATATGTATTGGGTGTCCGAAATAAACACTTTCTCTGTATTGCAAATGAATAGTACTATTAGTACTATTATGGAAATAATAATATTTGGTTCCTGAAAAAATTTAAGTAGAAGTCAGAATATAATGTAATATGAAACATAGTAAATGATCAATAAATGTTATAAGTAAGTGCTGGGATTTCCTACATTAATTGAAAAGGTAAACCAAATAAACTGCTGAGTATTTCCAGATCTGAGAACCTTTTAAATAAAATTAAAACCACCATTTTAACACACACACACACACACACACACTCTCCCCGCCCCCCCCACAGAGACATTAATATATACAGAGAAATTGTTAGGGCTTAATAGACCAAACAGTGTAGTCTAGCAACAAATCTAAAGGGTTACTCAACCCATATAAAGTAGATCTAACAATCCAAATAGAATAAAAAGAATCCAATGTTTTCAAACCTGAATAATCATTATAATATATGCACTTTAATGCCGATGTCAATACTTTCTTGCTTAAAGGATGATTAATTGTATTTTCCATTTCTAGGACTGTCATAATTTAGCCATTTCAGAGACATATTCATAATACTGCCAATATTATTTTCATAGCTTATATTTTTTCAGCTATACTATATTACATGCTGGTCACAAATCCAGTGATTTAGATGAGACTTTTTATCTCCATTTTACAGATGAGAAAACTGAGGCTTAAGGATATCATGTTACTATATACAGAGCTATAATTTATCAAATATGAAGATAAGTTTTACCATTTGGTCTTCTTCCACTTGCAGACCTGAGGACATTAATCACACTTTTTCAGAATTATAAACATGCATCCTGTCTTTTTCTTAGGTTTATTTTTCAGAGTAGTGGAAAGAGAACCATAGATTGAAGATGACAATCATAATAATAATGATTAATCATGACTGACATTTTGAGTGCTGTTGTCTTAAAATATAACTGCGTAAACAAGATTTCCTGCAGTTTAATTTCTGCTGTTGAGGAAAATACCCTCATTTGTATTTCCTGCAGACAAGACGCTTTCAGAGGACTGCCTGCAAATCCCAGCCTCCGGGCACGGCAGTGCCCTATCTGGGGCTTTCATGCAAATGTCTCATTGCACTCAACCAAAATTACAAATTGATTACAAGTCACATAAACAGGGATCATCTTAGTCATCACAGAAGTTTAGCTGCCTCTGGGCTGAAACAAGGCAGCTGTTTAATTGCAAACACTGCACTCTTCAATAGTGTAGGACAGTGTGAAAATGGTCTGATTCACAAATGCTGCCTTTGACTGTAGCTACATAAATATCAAAACAATGTAAATATATTAAAGACAACCCAAAATAAGACTAAAAATATTGAAATGACGAATTAGTAAACTGATATACAAAGGGAGATTAAAATTCAAAATGCAGTGGACTCTGCATTCTGCAGATGCAGAAGTGAAATATAACAGAATCCAGTCCAAAGACTACATGACTCCATTAGTAACGTGATCTGTGTCAAGTCACTTACATTATGAAGCTCAACTTTCTTACCCAGGAAAATATTGAGACTACATTATCTCTAACGTCCTTTCCATGACTAGAGTTGTGTTAATTCTATAATTTTTTTTTTTTTTTTTTTTACGGTACGTGGGCCTCTCACTGTTGTGGCCTCTCCCGTTGCGGAGCACAGGCTCCGGACGCGCAGGCTCAGCGACCATGGCTCACGGGCCCAGCTGCTCCGCGGCATGTGGGATCTTCCCGGACCGGGGCACGAACCCGTGTCCCCTGCATCGGCAGGCGGACTCTCAACTACTGTGCCACCAGGGAAGCCCCCTATAATATTTTTTAAATGAACTTTTATTTTAAAGAATAAGGCTAAAGCAGGGCAGAGGTCAAAAGATATACATGGTGCCTTCACAAAGCCTGGAAAATTCCTACCGTCTGTTATGTGAATTATTGATCCATATATTTGTCATTCTTTCCCATCTTGAAAGATGATGAAGTCATTCCCAGTTGTTTTATAACATTACTAAATTGGTCTTCACTGAGGAGCAAAAAGTATGGTTATATTACATTGCTAACCAAAATTTCAAGATGGTCACTCTGAGTCTTGACCTTTTTTTAAATAAGTAAACTACTAAATGAAAAAAATTTCTGCTTTCACCAAAAAAAAAAAAAAAGTCTTTTAAAAGCCGATATATGAGCAGAACCTTAAGTGGGGTTTTCAAGAAAATATGTTGTTACTTATGTTCAGAAAATTTTTAAATTATTACCTGTGCCTTCAGCTTCTACTTTCTTCCCTCATAGTTACAAAATAGACTGCACTTATCAAAAACAAACAAACAAAAAAAACACCTACTTAGGTAACTACTTGGCTTCTTCCTGTATTGTGTCAAAACAAAAGAAGTTCCACCAGACAATATTAAACAGGCAAGAAAGACTTTATTCAAGGCCATTGCAGTAGAGGAGAGGGATGAGTTCAGAATTCAGCCTGAATTAAACTCCTCTGAAACAAAGGGCAGGAGCATTTTTATGAAGATAAGGTTGGACGTTCTTAGACACATCCATATTTGCTAATTGGCTTTAACTGTAGAAAAAATCAACTTTCTCCTATCTTCATGGTGGGAGGTAGTTTTACTACTTGGAGTGAGACATCTACCCAAGTTAGGGTCCTACTTACCCACAGAGGATAGAAGATAGAGGCTTTATCTGCCTAGATGATTACATTCAAATGGATGACTCCCAGGTCCTAGAGAAAGACATTCCTGGGTTGTAAAAACAAGGCGTTTAAAAATTTTGCATCTCAGAGTAATAGAGAACAATCTTACAATTACAAATAAAACAGTCTAGGAAAAGGGAGATCAGGAGCCAGAGTTAGGAAGAAGTCTGTCTAAAATTTAGTCAAGCTGAGAGAACATTAAAGCCATCTTGTCCAGTTGCAAACTTCTCTATACATAGTTAAAAGGAAAGCGGTTGGAGGAGAGAAAAGGGAAGAGAGAAAGATACAGATAGAGGTAGACAAATGATAGTAGTAGATAGATAAATGATAGATAGATAGATAGATAATAGATGGACAGATATAGATTGATAGATACAATTTATAGTGAATACTTTACAGTGACTGTTTACTATGAGCCTCCAGAATAAGAAGTAGAAAGAAAGGGTAAAAGAAATTTAGTTTGGATTCTTAAATCCAGTGCTCTCTACTGCAGAATAAATCTGGACAGCTCTTGTTTACATCAGCAGATGACAGGATATCAAGAAGGCTGCCTATAGAACTTCAATGCAGTATAAGTACCTCTTTTCTTGGAATATTCACTTCAATTGTTATCGTCATAATATAGACCATTGATAGCCAGATGGTGGGTTAATCTTCCTCACTTACCATCATTTCAACAATTACATCAAACAAGTGGGATATGCTGGATATTATCAGAAAAAGGCAATCCTTTACTTTGTCCCCCCACTGACCATTCATACCTGCTTCGATGCTGTAAATTTATATGTCATAGTTCTCCTACTATGTCCTTAATGAAAGATTGGGCTGATTCTATATCAAACTATCATCAGAAACCATTTTCTCTCTCTTGGTTTTTGACCATCTCTTTGTAAGAACTGCTGAGATGACAAGCATTTCACATTAGAATATGGAGGGAGTTTTCACCTGTTCTTTTGGGTTCCAAGTCAAAATAGATACACAGAGAACCCAATCTGAACATTTATTTTACTACCTTTCTTTGCTGCCATCTGCTCTCTTTTCTCTCTACTATTCCTTTTGACCATTTAAGTGATATTTAAGCACTGTATTTATTTCCTGAGACTGCTGTAACAAACTACCATAAATTTGGTGGCTTAAAATAATATAAATTTATTCTTTCACAGCTCCAGAGCCTAGAATTCCAAAATCAAGGTAAGACCACAATCTCCACAGAGTCTCTAAGGGAAATTCTGTTTCTGCCTTTTCTAGTTTTTAATAGTTTCTAGCCTTCCTTGGCTTGAGCTCACATTACTACAATATCTGCCTGCATCTTCACATTACTTTCTGCCAAGTAATCCAGGGTAGTTTCTTCTTCTCAATATCTTTAACTCACGTTTGCAGAGATCCCTTATCCAAATAAAATAACATTTACAAATTAGAGGGATTAGAACGTGATATCTTGGGGAGGCCATTATGTGTTCTAACTTTTCATCATGCATTGTTAAAAGGCATTATTTAGGTACAGACTAGCAATGGGATTAGTCCCTATAAAATGTTTTTTTTTTTTTTTTTTTTTTTTGCTGTACGCGGGCCTCTCACTGCTGTGGCCTCTCCCGTTGCGGAGCACAGGCTCCGGACACACAGGCTCCGCGGCCATGGCTCGCGGGCCCAGCCGCTCCGCGGCATGTGGGATCTTCCGGGATAGGGGCACGAACCCGTGTCCCCTGCATCGGCAGGCGGACTCTCAACCACTGCGCCACCAGGGAAGCCCTAAAATGTTTTTTTTAATTAAAAATTTTTTTGAATTGAAGTATAGTTGATTTAAAATGTGCTAATTTCTGCTGTATAGCAAAATGATTCAGTCATACATATATATATGTATATATATATATATATATATATATATATATATATATATATATATATATATATATATATATATATACATTCTTTTTTTGTATTCTTTTCCATTATGGTTTATCACAGGATATTGAATATAGTTCCCTGTGCTATACAGGAGGACCTTGTTGCTTATGCATTCTATATGCAATAGTTTGCATCTGATAACCCCAAACACTCTAAGGTGTTTTGTATTTTCTTAACACAAATTGTATTTTATAACAATTACAGACATAGAAAAGTAAGCCCTTAGTAAAAGTATATGGAGAAAAAAATGGGAATTTTGCCCCTTCAGCCCACTGTACAAAATTCTCATTACCATAGCATTTGCCATGATTTGGAGGCCTTTTCTTTCCCACATCACTAATGATAGAGGCATTTAACAGTAAGGAAAAAAAATAAATAATAAATTTAGTAAACTAAAACTGTCTTACACTAAGATAATATTAATGAGAACAATAAAAGACAATATTTGCATTTCTGTTTGGGGAGAACATTATAGAGAAAGTAATTTAACAATTTGCATACTATTATGCATTAACTGTCTTCAAGTTATATTGTATCCTTCATTAATCACAATTTTTGTATTTTTCCAAATTGCTCAAAATGCTATTACTGCATTCACTTGAAATATAACATAGTGATCAAGACCCAAGACATTAGATTCAGACATAACTGAATTTGAACCCCATGTCCTCCTCACAATTTCTGTGCTACCAAGGAAATATGATTTATCTCTTAAGAATGCTTATACTTTGTAAAACTCCTGAATGCTTGAGATAATGGATGCTAAGTTCTTGGTATGTGACCACTCAGTGATGGAGCCTGGATTGAGTCTGGAGGTGGATTGCCTGGGTTCAAATCCCACTCCCACTTTTTAGTCTTGTGATATTGAATAAGTTAGTTAATACCTTTACTCCATCAGTTTTCTCATCTGAATAATGATCTATCTTTTAGTGTCATGGTAAGGATTAAATTATTTAATTCATGAAAAGCATAGAGCCTGGCACATATGACACCCTCAGTGAGGATGAGCTATTATGGTCCTCATCATCAGCGCCATCATCATTTCTCTTTATATTGTATTGATATTAAAAGGATTACTCAGCAATTCTAAGAGGTACCACCGTTGAGAGAACTCTAGATTTAAATTAGATTTCAGGAAGAAATATTATATATGTTTTAATATAGAGATAAATAGGTTATTTATAATTTGTTTGTATATAATGCCTATCTCAAAATAAGTAAAGAAAAGCAATGCTGAGCAGAAACTTGATGTAGTAAATCAGAACTATTTTAATAACAAAGAAAATTTAGAGTTAGCATAATGAACAACTGAATGTCTGAGAGAATGAAGATCATTGTTGAAGTTACTGGAAACAAAACACTTCAAAGGAAACAATCTTTGCATGTAGAATAAATCATGGTACAAATGCACATCCTTGATTAAGATGTGGTAACAATTCATGAACATCAGCACAAAAATTCTAAAACATATACCAAGACACATTGGTGAAGATGAGAATTTTCAGGAAGACTGCATATCAAAAGAAGCCAGCTGATATGGTATTAAATTCCCCCATGATTTGGTCTAGAGATTTGACCAGTTATCTTCAATTTATCTATAATATGTTAAAGAGATAACTGTAAGATCCAGGAATGGTTGTTTATGAATGTTATATGTTATTAATTTTTATAATTTTAGAATCAAAGCATTCATTGATGTTTATTCAAAGCCTCCTTCCATGGGCTACACTATTAGACAAATAAGCCCTTGTTTTAAACAATTATAAAAATCTGTCACTTAAGCTAAAATAATGTCTTTAATATTAGAATCTGGTACATGAAAAGGAAGGTAGTCATTTGATTCTGGTTTTCATGAATGTATAAATCATGACTGAAAATATCAGTGGTTCTTGATTTATTGAATAATAACAAATTCAGGAAAAGGAAAGATATGAAGATGAAAGTGAGAAATCTGAATTAGTGTGAATATGATACCATTGATAGAAGAAGGATTTTAGGAGGAAGAAACAGGGAGGAAAACACTGTTTAATTCTGAACACATCGGCTTTTATGTAATAGTATCTGAATGAAGATTTTCATAGATAATTAGGAAAAATGGAATTGGAATTCAAGTCAACATTTAGATAAGTTTTAAACTTGGAGATAGAATCAGATTACTAGGAAAAAAAAGTGTTCACCTAGGAGTGTTGGTGATACATACTGAACTTCAGGGAGAAGTCACAGAATGGAATCAGAGAGAAGTCATAGCTTTTGGAGGACCAGAAAAATGCCATATATTCTATGTCTGGGGAGAACATCTGTTACTGTTGAAACACATTTCCCAAGAATAAATGAAAGTCTATCTTCCTATATCTCACACCCACTGCTTTCTAATTCTACCATATAAACTCTGCAGAACAATTGTAATGTTCCCTCCTTTGGGTCCTTCAAAAGGGCAATAACTATTTTTTCCCCTATCTGTGGCATTATATTCTTTGTACTTAGCCTAGAATCTGCTATATAATAACTTATAAATACTTATTAAATGAGTGCATACATGAAGAAAGCTATCATATTTTTCCCAAATTTTTTCTTCCCTGGGTTATTTATGTATGTGGCCATACTATTCCTGCTACTTTACCAGAAATGCACACCCATATGAGTAATGCTTGTTTATAAAAGTTCTGCAGATGGTGGAAACTCTGTTTTTTTTTTTTGACCGTAATGTTTTTTTTCTCATCTTCTTCAGGCTCTAGAGAGAGAAGTGCTCTAGAAAGACATCATGGAGCTGTCAATCATGCAGGCTCAAACTGACCCAAAGAGGATCCCTTTCTATGTCTATGGTAATCCATTCAAGCAGAGCCAGTCAGGTTTCCCAGTGATAATTATATAAACTTTGAGAGAGAGAAATCCAGTTTCTGAAGGAATTGATGAGGTAAAAGGATGTGAGTTACTGCTCGCATGGTCTGCTATTGCTGCCACAGGAGGAGAAACTGTAGAGAATGAGGATCAGTAGAAATTAGTATAGTTGAGGTCTGGAGAGAAAGACGCCCTGTGACATTGTTGACCTAGAACTTGGCAATCAAGTTGAGCCCTGGGGCTCACCTTTTTAAAAGCCAATGAATTTTTTCCCTGAACTATATTCAGTAGGTGTTCCATCACTTGTAATTAGAAAATGACTCATTAAAATCAGTACCCAAAATGGCACACGGATTCTTAAGTGTGGTCTGATTTCTACAAAGTTTTAATTAGATGAAAAAAAAGTTTGCTTGTCATTATAATTTTCCCAACATATGGTTGTGATTTATGTATTAAAATGTGATATTATTACCTACTGATTGATAATCATCTGCATCCTTCCATATTTGGTCAACATGATACCACCTATATTCACACAAGGGAGAATTTTGAGAGACAATAAGACAATCAGGTTTTCAAGCCAATTAAATGTATGCTATTTTTAGCATATATTTTTACCATAAGAAATTATTCTTCACTTGAAGAAAAAATTCAAACCTGCTACATCTTATTATGTTTCATGGGGTGTTGAAAGAGACTGCTTTAAACAAAATATTTTACTGACAAAATGTCTTTATAATAAGATCCTTGTTATGCTAACCTAATTTTCTTTTAAATGGCAATAGAGCTTGGATACATTTTTAATCAGTTTTATAGAATGACAGTGGAACTAGGATGATGAACTAGATAAATCCAAGTAAAAGTCATTTGGGGCAAACAAATAAGGTATAGTTATTTGGTGGAGTGTTATTTTTTGAATGGTAAAAATAGGGTGAGGGGGGAAAGATTACTTACAGGAAATGTGCTGGAAAATATCTTCTCTGTAGAGTGGTTGTAGAAAATGTAAAAGGCCCTCTAAAGTTTACCTGGAATTTTTTGAGTAGAAAATAAATGAAATTGTCAGAAAGAAGCAAAATTTAAAAAATCAGTTTTTCCAAAATTAGATTACATTTCCTTTTTGTTGTGCTTCAGACGGCTTCCTGAGCTTTTCATTTTCTTTTAATTGTCATCTTAAAAAACAACTCTAATGAAATTGCTGAAGGTGTTAGAAAAATGTATAGAGAGCAGCAAGGTGCTAAAATCATCCTTTATTATCAGACTGTGAACTGTAAACACCAGACAGGGCACCCACCACTGCAGAGGCAAATTGAAGCTGAAAGAGGTTTGCTTTAATGTCTCTCTGATTTAAAATTGATTGAAATGCATATACAAGTGGAAAAGCTGTCAAAAACTCTGATATATTGATAACTCATCTTTTCCTTCTGACCCAAAGATTTAATGGAATTCCTTTCAGGTGCAGAAGGAAGAAGGTAGGTTTTGAACCCATCATGTAGAAGTGTGAATTGAGATCTGGACATAGGAGGCAATCATTTCCTAGTGTCTGTTGATACAAGCATCATTAGCACATTAGATTTGCTCTAGTTGATGAAATAAGTGCATAGACCACATTGCCTAATTGTGTAGTGTTTTGTTGTTGTTGTCATTCACACAAAAGATAATGCTCTCAAGTCTGAATGACATTTAAAAGTCATGTGAAAATAGGATGACATAAAAAAAAAGGTACATCTAGGACAACATCTCTGATTTGCTCTTTGCTTCTTTCCTTGTCTCTGTGCCAACACCCTCACCAAGGTATTGTCATCTCATCTCTGGCTCAGTCCCTTTTCCTGAATCCACATTGCTGTCTGACATTTATCACTTTCTTGGGGAGTGGAAGAGGGATGGAGTGGGAATTTGGGGTTAGCAGATGCAAACTGTTATATATAGAATGGCTAAACAATGAGGTCCAACTGTATAGCATAGGGAAATATATTCAGTATTCTATGATAAACCATAATGGAAAAGAATGTATATACATGTATAACTGAATCACTTTGTTATACAGCAGAAATTAATACATTATAAAACAACTATATTTCAATTAAAAAATAGTTTATCACATTCTCTAAACTAGACTTTTTTTTTTTTTTTTTTTTTTTTGCCGTATGTGGGCCTCTCACTGCTGTGGCCTCTCCCGTTGTGGAGCAAAGACTCCAGACGCACAGGCTCAGCGGCCATGGCTCATGGGTCTAGCTGCTTCACGGCATGTGGGATCTTCCCGGACTGGACACGAACCCATGGCCCCTGCATTGGCAGGTGGACTCTCAACCACTAAGCCACCAGGGAAGCCCTAGACTAAATATTTTGAAGGAATTAATTTATACTTAATTTAATTTAATTTAATTTAATTCTGCACCACAAATCTTTTAAGGACTCTCAACTGCCAGTATTCTAACTGAAAATTAAGAACTCCAGGCAGGCAATCATAGTTCTCAGGAATACTGCTCCACTTTATTCCTCCACCATTAGCATTTAGTAATCCCCTAAAGTTTTCATTATAGACAAACTGGTCTCCTTCACTACACCCTCAACCCCAGACACCTCTGACCCAACACAATATGCTCAGTTCTACCTTTAAACAATTTAGTGAATTATTTTCCTTACGTGAAGAACCTATCCTGATTCTCTCTGTATTTACAAATTATATCCATTCTTCAGATTTTCATTCAATTCTTAATGTCTTCATGTTTAAGATGTACCAGGAAATATTCAGTTGTTTTAGCTGGAATAAGTTCTTAGCATGGAAAACCAGTCCGTTTTATAAGATCAATAACAGGTAAGATGCAGTTTTTTGTGTGGCAACAGCATGTAACAGGACAGCACTTATAATTTTGTACTCTTTCTTCTTTTATGCACGCATATATATCCACATCCACATACAAAGCATATGGTCATTTTTGGTGCAATAGAATAATTACTCTTAAAATTAGAAATAGTATGATTGAAAATAGAAAACAAATTCAAAGACCATTTAATTGTGAGATTTGATCAGACTCAAAGTGAAATATCAAATATTAATAACAATTTCTTAATATCAACCACATTGATAAAAGTAAATGAAGTAAAACAATGTATTAAAACTTACACATAATCACTTGAACTCTAGAATATCCGATTTCTAGTTATCACAGATTATTTTTGCATTGGGATTTACTTTTTATGATAATAGAATTTACTCAGATCTTTAATGTTTTTCTGTAATAAAATTTTAATAAATAGTGGTTAAATTCCAAATCATTCAAAACACAACTAAATGCGTTTTGAAAGAAGACTCTCAGCTTCTTTCAGCATTAACTCAATATTATCAAATATTTTAGGCAAACAGAATTAAAATCTGACTGTAAAAATGTACATACAATATTGCTAAAAGCAAGGTGCCACCTGACACTTAGGAAGAAGCTCGTAAGTCCCAGAGAATACTTTATCAAGGCAGTGCCATTGACATTGTAATAAGCATGTTAAAAGCACAAAAAAATCTGTGAAAATACAATTAGTACAATATCCTAAAAAGAGTATAGAAAATAACTCAAAAATATGAATCCAAAACACTTGAGACATTAATTTAAAGGCTAAGAATATTTGAAATCTTCACACAGCAGGTGGAAGACGTTTCCAATATAGCTGCTCTCTTCATTTTTCAGGTGTTTATTTTAAAAGAAGATTAACAAAAAGTGAATATATTAAAAAAAGAAACAACCTTCTTAAGTGTCTGGCATTTAAAAAATATTCTTTCAAGTAAGGTGTCAAAACAGTGATGATATTTGTATTGAGAATCTGAACAGCATGAGAGAAAAACTATGAAACTTTTATTATGTGTAAGCTATCATTATATGTTTCATAGAAAAATAATACTGGTTAAGAAAGTTGCTGGAAAATATTGTCATAAAATATCATTATTAAGTGTATTTTTATTTAAGTTTTGGGGCAGAGGCTTTTAATTTTATTTTGTTTACAGTTACTTGTAATCCTAGTTGGAGTCCTTTTTTTAATTTTTTTTTTACTGGAATCTGTTGTATGTTTCTATGAAAGTTTATGATATGAAAATTTCAAATGGCATTTTAAATGTTAGCTGTTCAACTCTATACATTGTTTATGGAGCTTGCATATTTTGCTCCTAATATTAATAATCTGAATAAATCCAACTCACATTCACAGAGTCACCTACTTTTAAATGAGGCTAATTGTCAGCATTAAATTTTCAGCATTAAAACTGAAGCTTAACATTTGATTTCATCACTCAAGGAAAAATAAATTTGACTAGTTTGAAATACTGAATGATTATTTAATAGGTGAATCCACATCTAATTTGATGATTCTTTGAAAGATTTCTAAGTTACAAGATATATTTTTTAAAAAAGGTCTTCTTGGGGCTTCCCTGGTGGCACAGTGGTTGAGAGTCCACCTGCCGATGCAGGGGACACGGGTTCATGCCCTGGTCGGGGAGGGTCCCATAGCTAACCCATGCTTGTAATCTGGATTTCGTTTTCATGAGGTTGATCGGTTCGCTTTCTGTATCATCATGGTTGAGAGAAAAACATGCCTTTGACAGTGTTCCATAAAACCCGTACTGCCTTGTATTGAAGAATTGAGTATTTAAAGCCTAGTTGGAAGATGAATGGGTAGGTTGGGATGGAGAGAATAGTGCTGTTTTTCACTCTGTTATTAAATAGATAATAAATTGTTAGACTCTAAAATTTTAAGACCCACTTCCCAGAGTATTTCACAGTAAGGGACCACAGTTCCTCCTCTGGAAAGAAGCACAGCAAGCTTTGTGTGACATGAGGCAGGGGTTTCACCCATCTTTGGTTCCTAGAAACCCTCTCAGGTGGTAGCTCACTAATATCCTGTTGAAATCAAACTATAGGTGGTAACTCTGATGCAGATAAACCTTTCAGAATCTGCTAGAGTCGTTTAGACTTGAGAGTAGAAGTAGCTGAAGGAGGACTTTAATATTTATGAGAAAAGCTATAAACAGCCTTTCATCACATCTTCAGACATCTGGTAGTCTCTCCCTCTTTCTAATTTATCTGTTCTGTTGGGTTTGTAGAAATGGAGAATAATGTTTAATTTTGGCAGGTAGAATTGGAAAGAATAAAACTTTTTCTGAGGATTCCCCCTTCTCCCCAAATTAGATATATGTTGTATGATTCAAGCACCTTAGAAAAATGCCAATGTAGTAAATAATAATAACTGACCAGGTATCTGCACACATTCAGAAAAAAATCAATGGCAACTTCTAAGTCAGCAGTATATATTAAGAGCACATTTGAATTATTTTTATGAACATATTTTACACTATTAAACTTCTAAAATGCTACAGAATAACTTTTAAATTTCTCTATTTACATATTTGTTACCTTGATTTTAGGCAGGCAGATTGCCAGGATGTTGATCAACATAAAGAAAGTTGTTTTAAATTAATTTTGTTGCTGCTAAAAACAAAGTCAGAAAGGTGATAATTACTTTTACCATTCAGGTATCCTGAGTTGACAGATGTCATCTAACACTTTGTTTAGTGATTGATCACAATTACCATTTCTGGAGAAAAAAAAATGCATCTATGGCTACAGCCCAGGTGAGTTTTTACAGCATAATGTAAAATATTTGGTGATGCCTCTCAGACTGCTGCCACCCCGCCTGGCTACATTAGAATTAACTGAAGACCTAATTGAAAACTACAGCATTCTGAGCATCATATAACCAAATTCTGATTCTGTAAGTCTAGAGTGAAGCTTAGGAATATGTATTTCTTTTACAAGTTTTCCAGGAAATTCTAATTCACCATCAGGATTGGAAACCATGAAATAATTTCCTCTCTTTCCCCCATTCCTCCCCAGGACAGTTGCACCATCCATCCTCTTCAGAAGATATTATCCTCTATTATATCCAACCCAACATTCATTGGGTCAGCTGCCACAAACAAAAAAGTCTAGATATATATTCGACAAAAGAATACACATTTGTTTTAGGTATATTATGCATCCCGCATGGTGTTAAGTCTTATATAGCATGATTATCTTAAACTTATAGCAGAACATTTAGAGAGATTTTAATATACTCTTTTAAAAGAATACAGAAAGTCTCAGGAACGTAAAATATCTTGCCCAAGGCCAAGATTGAAACCCTTGTTTCCAAAACTTTTTTTACAGGATATCACCAGTATCACCACTATTTAAGAAGGTGAGATCCAAAACCTAGAGAATAAGTTTTGCAATCTTCAAAGGTGTTCATCTACACCAAAGAATAAGGGAAACACCAGGTATGTTCATGATCAACTTATCATGGTCTCAAGATCTTTAGACTCTGCTTTATGACACAATATACCACAATCTTTCAATGAGGTCTCCCTTTCAACACTTTGGTCTTCAGTTTGGAACTTCTACAGTTCCAAAATTGCCTCCGTTTCATCTTTTTAAAAACTATGATAGCGTTAAATATGGCTCCCAATTCTTGGACATTCCTCCCTTGAGAGGAAGGATGTCCCCTGCCCTCCCCACCTTGATTCTGAGTAAGCTTCTCATTGAGTCAACCAATAGAGGACAACAGATATGTCACTATGTATGACTTCACAGGCTAGATCATAAAAGAATATGCAGCTTCCACCTTGTTCACTGAGCAGCACATAAGAACACTGAGGTGCCAGGTAAGAAGTCCAACTATTTTGAGGCTGCTACACTGAAGAGGCCACCTGTCAGTCAGTATCCTGACTGACACTGCCAGCTGACACTGCCAGCTGAGGGCAGCCTCGTAGCTAGCTCATTAAGGAGCAGACATGTGAATGAAGAAGCCATCTTGGAAGTGGGTCCCTTAGTCCAATCTACTGTCTTCGCAGCTCAGGCTCCACATCTCCTGGAGTACAGACAAGTAATTCCTGCTGTGTCCTGTCTGAATATTTGACCTACCAAATCCATGAGCAAAATAAAATAGCTGTACTTTTGTGCCACTGAGTTTGGGGTAGTTGTAACACTTCTATAGCTTGATTTGGCTTCAGATCTGAATTCTGTGGTTTCTTCTTTGCAGTACAATAAGCCCCTCCTCCACATGAACTAACATCCCCCATATTAGCTGGGGCTTTACTTCACTAACATCTTCCAAGGGAAAGCTTTTCCTGAACATTCAACCTCTACTCCACCCTTTAGGCTGCCCACTCATGGCTGAAACAGCCACTGCTGCTAAACCCAGGAGTTCGGATGTTACATACTGCATACAAGTGAGAAAATATTCCTTCTGAACAAAAGGGTTTATTTTTGTTTTCTCACTCTACATCTTTTATACTTCAAATTAAGTGCTCTGTTAGAATTATTTGCATAGTGGTGACCAAGAGGACTTTAGTGTTTCCCTCGGCATAACTAAACCCTACGCAGTCTTCTTCCTGCCCCTCAGCCCCTGACCTCTCTCTTATCCTGACCCTCACAGAATGACCTAATCACAGAATCGCCACCCCTTTTCTTTGGACATCTAATTTAGATGCCGTAAGTTATTTCTCTGCTCCTCTGAGATCCAACTTTTTTTTAAAGTCTCTTGCCAATTTTAAGACCCAAGAGTGCTTTCTCTAGGACATGAGGATGATTCCTTTGAAATGTAATCATCAAGAAAGAAAGTGCCCCTGTTTCCCATTCTCTGTGGGAGGTAGGAGGCTAACTTCTGTAAGAGGGTGGGCACCTTGCTCCAAGTTGTAAGTTTACTTTTCCTTGGGGTAAGGCCAATTTGCAAACACAAATGGCCTATAGTCCTCCCGTCCCAAGTCTCCTACCTTTCCTTTCAGTGGAGTTGAGTTCAGACTGCATTCTTGTCTCTTTATCCTATTGTGATAACCTTGAATAAAATCTTCCTTCTCTATTTAACTTTGTCCAGTATAATGTTTGTTTTGCCATGATTTCAGGTTAACAGAGTTCAAAGTTTTATTTTGTATTGTTCCATATTAATTTTGTGATGTTGATTAAATTACCTAGTGCTCATAAGAGAACTCTAGTGTGGCAGAAGGAACCTAAATTTTACCTGAAGTCAAATCTCCTAGTTGCATTTATGACCTTTATGAGATAAACACATCACTTAAAGGCCTTTCTATCTCCTCTTCATCATCCTTAAAATGGTGATAATAATAGCTTTTTCATATGATGATTAATAAGACTGCTTATGTAAAATGAGAAGCATAGCTTGGCATATGATAAGGGCTTAATAGGTGGTACAGACCTTCATCTTTAGTCCTTGTTAAGTTCACGAACTGTCTTGGAAATCCTTCAGAAGGGCCTTCCATCACCAAGGAGCAGAGAATTGAATATACTAAATGTCAGAAGAAAAAAAAAGAATCAATCTCTTTGTTTAGAGGTAAATAAAAGAAATAAACTTTATTTAGTGATTTACTAGTATTCAGGAAGGTAGAATGATTACAGGTTCAATGCCACTTGCCTTTTCCCTCAATATTTTACCAAGGCAACTCTCCAGGACCAAAAAAAAAAAAAAAAAAAAAAAATGACCAGAGTCTCCAGGTGAATCTACAATTTTATGATAATACAATATTTATATTTGTCATCATAAATAAGATCTGTGACTCACAGAAATAACAGTTTTAAATGTCTTATTAAACAATTTATTAATTTTATTTTTATATTTCTTGGGAAAATACAAGGCATTGTCTATTTGAAAGTACTTAATTTTTTTAAATTTTAAAATAAAATGATGAAAAATGAGAGAAACTAATGGGAACAGTCACAATGGGAGCATCATTTTGAAATATATAAATGAATAAACTGTTATACAGTTAGTGAGGGCCAAAAAAATAGAGAGAAGAAAATTACTATTTCCTAAATTTGTGCTGTGTGCTAGACCACAGGTCAGATATCTGCATATGTTAATTCAACTCCAACTCATAACAAATTTATGGAATAATTTCTGGATTCCCTATTTTACAAATGAGAAAACAGAGGCTCTGAGCGATTGTAAAATGTCCCTGGTCACATATCTAGTGCTAGAGAGACCTTACCAGCTTTCCCCTCCTTCCAGACATAGAGAGGTTTTACAGTTTTCCACTCCTTCTACAGTTAGCAAGGTCAAGTTACTATTTCTGTGTTGGGAACAGAAGTGACTGACATGAGTCAGTTCTGGACTGATGCACTTAAATGTAGGTGGGGGTCCCTTCAATGTTCTTTTCTTTGCTATATTGACCTAGGAGACAACACATTCCACATGGTACAGCCATAAAATTATGTGACCAGTCAGCCTGGAACAATGAGTTTCCGCATGGAGAATAACAATGGACTTTGTGTGGACAAGAAATAAATATTTGATATGCTCAGTGTGATTGGAAGCCAGGCTACCCTGATGGCAAACTTTTTATTCTTTCCCTATACTTTTCTCCCCTCAAAAACCACAGTTCCAGCCCTTAACTTATACTGAGACTGGGCAGGTGGATACCATAAATTCTCTTTTTGGGGGGTGTTTTGGCAAGACCTTACAGATTGTGCCTGTTTCTTAGGCTTTTTACCACCATTCAGTTCAGAAAGAGAAATAGTATTGTGTTTTTACAGGTGAAAGACTTGTCATTTTCCTATGTTATCTTGTAGAAAACTACTCAAAAAATGCACGTGTTTTCAAAATGTTTGCTAAAATATTGATGTTCGTCTAAATGAAATTTTTGTTAGTTGAAGACTATATAAGTCCTTTGTCAATCAGGGAATGGTTAACAGCAAAAGGCTTGTTGTAGTTCTGAATACATAAGAACAGTTTACAGGAGTGATTTAAAAAAAAATTCCTGGTTCCATACTATAATAAATAATTCAGCCTTTAAATACAGATTGGATCCCTTAAAGGCAAATAATGAATAGACTCAGCATATTAATTCTTTTCAGATTTTGCTTTGTGAAATGTTTAGCAATTTCAGATGAATTCATAAGTGCTTTTATTTGAGAACTTGGGCATTACATTCATAAGCATATTGAATGAAATACAGGAAGTGAATACAGATGTGGCTCTTTGAACACAAATATGCCATATTTTAATAATGCCTTCGGGGTTCTAGAAATACCCTTGGGTCTATAAGCTTGGATCAAATTCCTCTTATGCTTTTCTGCAAAAGTCACCCATTATCCTAGAATTCAGATTCCTGATTTATAAAATGAGGCTGAAATGCAACAAAATATGGTGATTTTGGTAAATAACATAGGGTGGAAACAAAACAATAGTCATACTGAATGGTCTACATACACTGCTGTGGACAGGCAGATTAAAGATTATTTTTCAGTGCTTTCTATGGCTGAGGAAAATATGCTGATATGTCTTCTTATTACATTTGTATTTTATATTGAAATATATCTGACTGTATATCAATTAACCTATATTAGTTTCAGGCATACAACTTAATGATTTAATATTTGCATGTATTGTGAAATGATCACCACAGTAAGCCTAGATATCATCTGTAACCATACTTACATTTTTTTCTTGTGATGAGAACTTTTAAGATTTACTTTCTTAGCAAATTTCTAGTATGCAATACAGTATTATTAACTATAGTCATCATGCTGTATGTTATATTCCCATGACTTGTTTATTTTATAACTGAAACTTTGTATCTTTTGAGTCCCTTCACCTATTTTACATATCCCTCACTCCCTGCCTCAAGCAACCATCAATCTGTTCTCTTATATTTGTACTTCTTTTTAAATTATTATTATTTGTTTTTGGCTGCATTGGGTATTTGTTGCTCTGTGCAGGCTTTCTCTAGTTGTGGTACAGAGGCCCTAGAGTACACGGGCTTCAGTAGTTGCCATGCGTGGGCTCAGTAGTTGTGGTGCACGGGCTTAGCTGGTCCACAGCATGTGGGATCTTCCTGGACCAGGGATTGAACCTGTGTCCCCTGCACTGGCAGGCAGATTCTTAACCACTGTGCCACCAGGTAAGTCCCATATTTGTACTTCTTAAGCAAGATAAAATATTCAAGCCTACAATAATGAAAGAATCCACCCAACTTCTCTGTGTCATAGAGTTTTGCTCATGAAGTGTAAACAACCTAGGGAAAAGGATTCAGTGAGGAGTAGGCTCTGCATTTGATACTGTGGTGCCACCTTGATGTCAGTACCTGGTCAAAAGTCTTGGCAGAGGGTGGTGCAGTTGAGACATGGCCCAGGTAGAATCATATTTTTTTTCATTATTCAGAATAGTTTATTTATTTATTTATTTTTATTGGGGTATAGTTGATTTACAATGTTGTGTTAGTTTCAGGTGTACAGCAAAGTGAATCAGTTATACATATACATATAATCCACTCTTTTAGATTCTTTTCCCATAAAGGTCATTACAGAGTATTGAGTAGAGTTCCCTGTGCTATACAGCAGGTTCTTATTTGTTATCTATTTTATATATAGTTATGTATATATGTCAGTCCCAAACTCCCAATTTGTCCCTCCTCCCCTTATCCCCTGGTAACCATAAGTTTGCTTTCTACATCCATGACTCTACTTCTGTTTTATAGAAAAGCTCATTTGTACCCTTTTTAGATTTCACATGTAAGTGATATCATATGATCTATAAAGAACATGTGGTACATATATGCAATGGAATATTACTCAGCCATAAAAAAGAACAAAATAATGCCATTTGCAGCAAAGTGGATGGACCTAGAGACTGTCATACTGAGTGACGTAAGTCAGACACAGGTAAAATCATTTTTAACTTGCCATCAATCCTGTCTATCTTAAGCAGTAGACGGCCTAAATGAAGAGTTCCTTTGTCTTGGGGATTATGAATGGAAAAGAAGAGGAAAAGCAACTTTCCTTCACTTTCTTTCTGTAGCATTGAATGACATGTGCTCAATTAGATAGTTTACATAAATGTGTGATTTCCTATTCCTTTTTGTAGCTAAGAAGAAATCCAAAGTGTTCAGATAGACTAGAACTAGGAATTGAACCACTGGGGCTAGAGTAGCTAACATGGTCTATATAGAGAAAGCTGTCAGTCCAAATTCAAGCTTGAGCTGATAAGTACAAAGACAAAAATAGAGAGACAAGATACAAGCAAAGATACATGAAGGTAGAAATTAAACAACTTTGTATTTATTCATAGCCCAGTTTAAATCCCACATCTCCCATAAAATTTCCCAGATATCTCTTTCAGAAGAAATGACTTTTTATTTAATCTTATATTTTGTTTGCTGATTATAATTGAAAGATTTATCCAGACTTGCACAAATAAAGATAAAGGGAAGGTATGTGAGAGAGTTCATATGGCAAATAATGGTGCGTTTTGATGGATCATTTCTAATACCAGGTGGTTGATATGTGGATGAATCAACCTGGTTTAAATATACAAGGCTGATATGGACTATGTATGATAGTTTGTTTCCTATGATAGATGCAGCCTGGCTCTCCAATGAAGCTCTTGGCTGTATAATGAGAGTGAAACAATGAACCGTTGAACCAGATAATGAATCATTGTTGGGCCTGATTACATTTTAAACACATATTAACCATTTAACCTCAATTGGAAGTAGTATTGGGAAAGAGTCTAAAATGATTTACAAGTTTGATTTAAATAAGCAGAAATCTTCAAAATCTAAGCAAAAGGAGATTACTCATGCAAAGTATCAAGCCGAGAGACATACAGTAGGTATCCAATAAATGTTCTTTCCCTTCTATTAATTCTTGGCTAAATCTGAGCCCCTGACAGTGAATAATGGTTATGTATTCAAGATTGTTGACTGAATTTTGCTTATGAATAATCCAAATTTATGGCCCTGAAATACCAAAAAATATTTTCTTTTTTAAAACATCTTTATTAATTTATAATGTATATATGAACTGCACATATTTAATGTGTATAATTTGATGAATTTAGGTATATGCAAACAGGTGTGTTACCCTCACCAAAATTAAGGTAATATTCATATCAAACACCTCCCAGTTTCCCTGTGTCCTTGTGTGTGTGTGTGTTTGATAAAAACAGTTAACATGAGGTTTACCCTGTCAACAAATTTTGAAACTCACAATACTGTGGTGTTAATTACAGGCACAATGTTGTACAGCATGTCTCTAGAACTTACTTGTGTAGTTTAAATGAAAATTTTCACCCATTGAATAACACTTTTCCATTTCCCTCACCTCTCGGGCCCTGGCAACCGTACTGTATTTCTGCTTCTGTGAGTTTGAGTATTTTAGATACCTCAAAAAAGCATAAAAGGTTTTATTACCTAAGTTTTTAGCATGAAATACTATAAAGAGGCTGAAATCTTATTTAACCCACATTTTTGTGAAACAAGTGTATTATTTAGTTTATTTTAATTCAAATAATCAAAAAACAATCTGTTGATAGGACAAAGCTGAGTCTATTGATTATCACCAGAGAGAGAGAAAGACCACCACCTCTGCAGAATTTTGGCATTGTCTCATGGGAAGAAAGGAAGAAAAGGAATTTATCGAGAAGTGGAAGTTTGATTTGGAACAAGTCTTTCAAAATGGGGACTTGATTAAGGTTGGGAAAAGATCATATTTTTCCTTGGCGAAACCAATAAGGCAAACATTGTGAGGCAAATTATTTAAAATTTTTAGGGTGCAAAATATCTGTTGATTATTTCATTAAGTTCCTATAATGAACAATTAAGCCATTTGCTTGGGTATGTGATTCTCAGAAAAATAAAGCCATCTAATGAGGACAGTGTAATAGCAGAGTCAGGTTGATATAGCTAGTAAGGCACAGTTTTGGTTTTCAGTGTCCAAACTGTGGTGTGGAGACGGAGAGTTTCTTTTCTTATTATGATTCCTATTTGTGTGGCTTTATGCACAATGCACAGAATAGCATCTATCTTCAAGGATCTCACAGATTTGTGAAAACTTGAAAAAAAGAGCACTAATAATTATACCTCTATGATGTTGATGTTGTAGCTATACATCAAGATGCTGACGAAGTTCAGAGTTGAAGATACTCAACTCCACTAGGAAATAGCAGTAAAGTTTTCTCTGAAGACTTAATATCTCAGCTAGGCATTGAAGGACAAGTAAGAATAACTAAGTGCAAGGGGACTAAGTGATAATATTCCAGGGAGGAAAAAATAGCAGGTACAAACTTAGCCAGCCATGGAAGAACTCAGGGAGCTCAGAGAACCAGTTTGGTTTGGCTGATCTGCTTTGTTCAAATAGGGGATGGATTGGATCATTGAAGAACACTGCAGGCTATACCAGTAATCTGGCTTTAAATATAGGTAATGGAGCATAATTGTAGGAAAAATGAATAATATTGGTAATTATTGAAAAATTAACATCTAGATTCTATTCTTTAGTCCCAGAAGTGGAACACTTGCAATTAAGAACATTTAGCTTCCTTCTAGGGCATATAGACATTGAAAGGCACAGGGCTTTGCTTATGTTCTTCACAGTATTGTCATAATGCCTATGGAGAATCTGCCTGCATTAAAGCCAATAGCACTTGGACAGGATGGATTTGACAGGTCTTCCACAGAGTGCATCTAAAGAATAGAGAGTAGACGATCACCCAAAGTATGCCAAATTACAAGGACTCCTTAGAGTCGTTTTACTTACCTTAGACTACTTCGGAATTAAGCTTAATGAAAGATAAGTGATAATAGACAAGAAAGACAAGTACAAGGGAAATATAATACTACATGTAAAAGTGATGGGGAAAGAATGTCCACAAGCGTATTGCATCACCTCTGTACATATTTATTAAATCAGGTATTAATGTCCTCAAACATGTTTATTAGTTACTGGCTTGTGTTCCAAGCTCTCTTATAGATGCTGGGGAAATAAATAAGAATACACTCTAGTTGTTGCCTTGGAAGACTGCACAGTTTCTAAAGAGTGGCAATGAAAAGTAGTCAACAGCAAATCATAAAATGACTTTAGTACCATGTAAGTATATCTATTGCAGTGTGTATTGTATTTAGTAAATATGTAAGAATAGAAAATGTGGCCATAAAAAATGAGAAAGTTAAGGTAGTCACTGGAGAGGGTTCAGAAAAAAAGACATTTTTAAAAGATGTAAGACATTTGAGTATTCTTTAATCTGATGGTGTTAGAGAGAATCAAATCTAAAGAGGAAAATGAGAAATAGATTGATCAAGGGTTGAAATTTTGTGAGGTGGGTATATCAGAAAGGAAACAAGGAAAAGGAAGTAAAGATATTGACAAGGAATTGGTTGAAGAGATGCACAGTGAATCCTCAAGTGGAGAAAGTATAACGTAAAAACAAAATAGGCTTAATAAATTAAAGAAATAGAGAAATAAAGGAAGTACAAATTGTGATTACAATGTTGAACCAAATGAAAGATGGTTGTAATCAGTTTGGACATCTTAATCTGGCAATATGCTATCCAAGATGCCTTGAAGTAGATCTAAAATTTGCAGAATAGGAAGATATGTGGCTGTAGTCAGATATTCAAATCATTTATTAATTTATTTATCTATATATTTATTTTATATTGGATCATAATACATTCCAGTTTCCAGTCTCTGGAGTGTGTAGTTGAAGTAGAGAGAAAATAATCATTATTGAGAGAGTGACCATGCACTCTGATTTTTTTTTCCCCAAGTAAGTTGTGATTTAATGTTGGTGCAATTCTGAATAGCATCCCTTTTCACCCTTAGAACTGTCTCCATTAGAATCATTATTTTTAAGTTACCCTAATTATTGGAATTGAAGTGCTCAGGCAATAGGAAACTGGATTTTGAAATAGGTCACCAGATTGACATCATCACCATATCTGATGACAGGACTTGGAATAGGAAGAGAACTGTGAAATAGGTCACAAAGTCTTCCAAACTTAGGACAGAGTGATCAAGTTAATAGCAGATGACAGGGATGAGACCAAAATGATTGTCTAAATAAATAGCAAGAATCTTATAGAGGTAGATTCTTTTCTTTCTTTTTAAAATATATGCAGGGAATAGTAATAGACCCTGAAGTATACCTGGGTACTTACTGATGCCACTTATACCCATGAGTTGTAGAAAAATGAAGAGTGTCTACTCAAAAGAAATGTAGTGAAAGTAGCACCCTTCAGGAAGCCCTATGTTTTAGCTAGTCCAGGAAGTCTGAAAGAGCATAGAGAGATTCCAGATATTCTAGAATGCAGAGGTAAGAGAAAGGGTCAAGGAAAATTTGTTAGGTAAAAGAAACTCAATTTAGGTCTTTTAAATATTATTGACTGTAGTTACTAATATTTTAGGTAATTACCAAGCATAGCAGGACTGTGAGGCATTATCATTTTAACTGAATACATGTTTTTTAAAAGGCTTGATCCCAACAACCACCTATGAAAGGAAAATAGGTAAGTGGTAGTGCTCAAGCTTCTCAAAAGCTGCAGCTCAAATTGATTCTTCTGTGGATTATACCCGTGAGGAGGTTGGCAACAGAATACACCAAACTCAAGACTGTCTCTTCCAATTGGAAACAGCAACAACTTCTCAAAGATAATAAGAAAATGGGTTCCTTGGAAGGAGTCATAAGGGGGCTCCAAGATGGTCAATGTAAAGGTGGCTTTGGAATGGAAGAGTTCTTTGGAAAATGAGTTCAATTGCAAGTGGAATATTCAAGTTGAAAATATCTGCAGAATTTGGAAAAACCTCAGAGTCTGTTCTGTAAAAATCACATTTAGCTTAAGAGAAACTTTTGCCAACCACTTTCTTTGAGTAAAAAATTGGAATTGTGACAGTGAAAAGGAACAGAGTGCTGGTGGTGGAAGGGAGAGTGGAAGGAAATGGAAAAAGGAAAGAGGGCAAATATATTGATATTTGCCCGTAGTGAAATGTCTGAAGAAAACAGAGAAATCAAAGGATTACTAAAATATAATGCTCTCGAAAGCAAGGAGGTAATTTCAAGAAGCAGACTATCGACACATAAAATACAAAGGCAAACACACTGAATGAGAAAAATGCCTTGATAGGTATATGGTTTTTTATGAAAATCTCTCACAAAACAAGAACAAGTATAAATTTTCCACCAGGCTTTATATACTATTGGGCTTCCTATAAGGAGATAGCATTATGGATAGTAATTAAAGTTCCACAGTCAGGTAGCTCTGAAAAAAATTAATAGGCTGTCCCCTACTGAGTGGTTATGAAGACAGCCCTATTTGTGGATTCTGTAGCTGCTCAAGCAATATTATCTTTGAGCTTCAACGTCTGTCTCATTCTTTCCTTCATTCACTCAACAAATATTTATTGAGTTTCTTGTAGGCACAAGCTCTAGGTTGATCACTATCTTTCAGAAAACACTATCACATTCCTGAGGCTTGAATGACATGTCTTTTTTTGGAGGAGAGGATAACAGAGGTGGGCTAGTTTTTGGTTATTTTTGCCTATGACTATATCCATTATTAGGAGCATCTGAGAATCCAATGTATATTTTTTAAATACTTCCTGGCCACCTTATTTCATGAAACTTCCTTTATCTATTTGCCTGGGTACATCCTGTTGACATAAAAATGTCCTCATTTTGCTTGTATTGGACCATGTATGTTTGTATATTTGATGGGGCACACTCATCAACAAATAACAGCTTGTGGGTAATTATCTCAGGGACCCCAGACTATTATTGCAATTGTTGATTTAGAAGATGGGCTGAAAAGTGGGAAAAGAAAATGCTTCTGAGTCTTCTGGTATTAAAAACATTGAAATAGAACACAAACCAAGTGTCAAAGAATAAAAATCCCCTGTCAAGATGAGTCACTTACACTAGCATTTCTCAAATTATTCTCTGCAGAACAGTAAGAAGCAAGATACTCACTTACTCAAGTGTTTCTGCTCAACTAAGTTTAGACAATGTTGGGTTAGAAGAAATTAAACAGATTTCCCTTCTGCAAGACCTCTCAAAGACTTTAATTTACTTTATGATCCCCAATCAAGGGGCAGAATTGGCCAGTTATTTTACCTGGAAACTTTAACCAATATCACTTCAGTAATACTGGTGTTTTATGGAAAACATTTTGTAAACTCCTGCCTTTCACAAAAACGATGAATTGTAAGGATTTGTTTCCTCAATTAATCAACAAGGACCTACTGTACAGAACAGGGAACTCTACTCAATATTCTGTAATAACCTATATGGGAAAAGAATCTGAAAAAGAATGGATACATTTATATGTATAAGTGAATCACTTTGCTGTACACTTGAAACTAACACAACATTGTAAATCAACTATACTACAATATAAAATAAAAATTAAATTAAAAGTTAAAAAAGAAAAGACCTGATAATACAATTCAATTGGGAATGTTTAATTGTTTGATTTATTTCTTAGGTCAAATAGAACACACAAATCGAGTTTTCCAACACAAATAGCCATGTTAAAATCAGTGGAAAATACGTTACCAATAGCAAATGATGTGTTTCAACTTGCTAACATATGATTCTTTAAAATTCAGTGAAAAATAGTACGTAATAGATCATGCTGGTAAAAGGCATGTGCTAGGGAGATAATCTACCTGTGAACAAATCCTGACTTTGGATGTGTACTAACTGTAAATTGGGGTAAGTTTCAAAACTGTCCTGTTCCTCAATTTTCTCATCTAGAAAATTCGAATAGGAATAGTAGCTAACCTCATAAAGTGAGTTATAAATATAAATCACATACAGTGTCTGCTTAAAAATAAGTATAATAAATGTTACAGATTTTATTATTATATGCAAAGGCATTGTGTTAATCCCGATAAATGGAGAATACTAATAATACTAAAGAGTCGAATTCAGAAAGATAGAGTATATTCAAATTTGGATATTTCTTTTAAAATGTTGAAACTAAAGGCTTTGTTGTTTTGTATAATTAAAATCATTTATCTAAAGATATATTGTGTATATAGCAAATTGCAGCTCAAACAATTTAATATTATACCTTAATAGAAATGGATACATTACTTTATGCAGATTTATTAATCATTTGAACTCAATTTCCAGATTAAAGGATAATTATTTATATGTAATATTGAAAAGAGTGATTTTTTCCTTCAGCTTATTTCACAGTCCTAAGCACAATTTTTATAAGGAAACTGAAGCAAAAAGAGGTTAGAATGATTTGTCCAAGGTTGTGTTATTAATAATTCACAGAACTGAAATTTGAACCTGGTTCTGTATGATTTCAAAGTAACTAAAACATTACAATATTTTCTATTATATTAAAGGATTTTTGAGCATGGAATTAAAGAGCTATGTCAGGTAAATAGAACTTTTAGTTGCTTAACAAGAGCCACTGGGAGAAGAATATTTCACTTTTGGGGAGCCATAAACTGGAATTTCAGTAACAATCTATGAACAAGAAATTCTTTCAGATACTCTTTCACATTTACCAACTTTCAACACAAGGGCATAAAAGCTTTAGGTCGTTTAAATAACAGATGAGGCTTCCCTAGTGGCAGAGTGGTTGAGAGTCCGCCGGCCAAAGCAGGGGACATGGGTTCGTGTCCCGGTCCGGGAAGATCCCACATGCCTTGGAGCAGCTGGGCCTGTGAGCCATGGCCGCTGGGCCTGTGCGTCCGGAGCCTGTGCTCTGCAACGGGAGAGTCCACAACAGTGAGAGGCCCGCATACCACAAAAAAAATAAAGAAATAAATAAAGAAAGAAAGAAAGAAAGAGAAAGAAAGAAAGAAAGAAAGAAAGAAAGAAAGAAAGAAAGAAAGAAAGAAAGAAAGAACAGATGAGATTCAAAACAATGCACTGCTTGAAAAATGTAGAGGCTAATTGGCTAAGTCTCCAGGTGTTACTTTGGAAAATTTAGGAGTTAATATCCTCTGGGAAAACCTCATCCAGCTGCTTTTGATTAGGGAATAAGACAGTCAACTTGCAAGCCTTCTGAAACTCATGCATGCCTCCTGACTTGTGAATAATTAGTCAATTTATTTTTTGATGGCTGGTGTCCAGTAACTAGCTATAGAGAATAAAGGAAGGACAAAGAGAGAGAAAGATGGGCTCTTTCTCTATCGAATACATGATGTTAAACTCTGATTGTACTGACCTTGAATATAATTACAAAAAAGTTTCACTAGGTTACATCTTAGTGATATGATTTTTGAATACTTTTAATAATTTACTACAAAGTTTAGAATGACCTGAAAAGAACACTTCCATGCACAAATAAGAGAGTGATGGATTGGATATTCATGTTAAGACATAAAGCAGGTATGCTTCTATGTCCATTCATTTCTTCCAGACTAACTGTTAATACTTCCACAAGGTAGACCCTATTTTTAATATTAATTATTTGAAAATGTGGACTTATTTTTAGATTTTTACAGCTGAGTTTTGCCAAATTTGGTTTTTGCTTTAAATTGCTTATCATTAGCTAACCCTAATGGGAATGAGGTCAATAATTCAGTTGTTGAGAATATATTTTTATTTCCCCAATCTTCCCATTTGTGTGTCTAATAATTATTTAAAATCTTTACTTAAACATGAACTTCTGGCACATACAACATATCTACATTCAAATAATGATGACTAGTTCATTCTAGAGTGTTCAAGAGATAATAACATAATTTAATACATATCTTTAAAAGGAAGTCAGTATTCAGGGAAGTCTAATTATAAGTAATAAAATAAGAATTTCTAGATAAAAGTTGGATGAGAGATATGAGGTTTTTTACAAAACATTACTTTTCCCTCTTTCAACTGCTTTTGCTTATTACTTCTATATTTTCAAGTAGTTAAAGAAAACAGTTGATTACTCAACCTACAAATTAATTATGTGCATATATTTTGGCAGAATATTTCACTTCTAGCAATTTATTCAACAGAAATGACACATACATATATAAAATGTTATGTACTAAGATTATCAATGAAGAAATATTTATAACAGCAAAAAGTTAGAAAATGCCTAAATGTCCACTAATGGGTTCAAATTAAAAATTGTATAGTCATCTATGAAGTGGAGCACTATATATAAACCATTAAAAAGAAAGATAAGTAAATCAATGACACAGGAAGATGAATAAAAATAATACTAGGTGAGCAAAAAGAAAAGCATGTAATATATAAAAATAAATATATACATATATACAAAATATGTAAGTTACAATTTCATATTTGTTTAATAAAACATGTTCATTGTGGTTGTCTCTATGAAAAGGTGGGGTTTTCAGGACTTTTCATTCTACCTTATATTTCTGCACTAGATGTTGTGAAAATATATCTTTTTCTCTTCAATGAAATTATAGAGACAAATAAAGAAATAATGTAGAAAATACATTTTAAATTATATACTTAAAATGACAATTATTTTAAGCACATATACATAGCAGATTCATGGTTATGTTTTAAAATATAAGCACTTTTTATTTTTCTTTATACAATAACAATCCAATGAGACATATTGGGACAAATTGAATCATTTTGTTCTCTTAAGAAAGTATTTTCATTTTTAAAAAGAGAAAAAAAAATATATATATATACATACACACACATGAATCTATATGCATGTATATGTAGATAGATATAGATAGATAGATAGATGATAGATAGATGATAGATACAGATACATACATCAGAAGTCATTTCTAAAGCAGATGAGCATATTTACCTATATTCTTCTCCTAATCCTGCCATTTGGATGGCCCTTCTCCATTAGACCAGAGATATATACTTAGCCTGTTTGAAACAATGACAAAAATCCCATGTAGGCCTACTGATGGCATTTGGGGCATTACACATGCCATCCAACAGAAACCTATGAGGATTTGCAGTTTGATTACTCTTCTGATTTCAAAAATCATTACTTAAATATTTCTAGACAAAAAGTACTTTGCATCATTTAATCTTTTTTTGCCGATGTATTTTGAGACACTCTACCAATGAGTAAGCCTAAATTCAAATTCTTTATTTGGGGAAAAAATAATACTTTCCATGTTGAAGTATCATTCTGCTCTGCCAGCAGCCATAGCCAGGAATGAGGATTTCAGCAAGTCAAATAAATTAATTAGTGGAACCACCAATTAATTTGCAGCCCATTTATCAGAAAATCTTAATGACTCTGACATAAGCCCATATCTCATTTCACAACCTGCTGTACCACCCCTGCTCCCTGCAGCTGTGCCTTGTTGTGCTGTAGAACACAAACATGCTTGCAAAATGCTTGCCAGAATTGGTTTCCCTGGGTTCTCCACACCTTTGGAGCAGGGGCCTGGCGGAGATCTGGGGCAACCAATGTGGCCGTGATGCCAGACTTTTTCTCTTCTGCTAGTCCTTTTGGCCTGTTCTTACATGATAGTAGAAGATGGTTTCCTATCCTCAGATGTTTTGCAAATCTCAAAAAGGAGAAAAAAATGTTTTATTGCTGCAATGCCATTTTTCATATTGAAAGAAATTGAGACTCAGAATGAAAGAGAGGTCCAGGGAAACAAGTGTATCTCAGTGAAAAATGGTAAAACGTCAATTCTCACCTCCATTAAAGGAAAAGGAATTATGTACTAGGTAGTTTCCACATGTCATTCACTTAGTCTGTATTTAATAGTTTACTGTGTCATGCTTATCTTAAAAATCTACAGATAGATGAAATATTAAAACATTCTACCTCCTTTGTAAATGTGGGTTTATATTCAAATTGTTCATTTTCTTCCAAAAACTCAAAAAAATTGCAAAAGGAAAAATTTGAAGTAGACTAAAACTCTAACTCTTTTTCTGCAAATGATTACTGAAAACGTCATCTTTCTGTACTTTCATTCCTTCCATACCAATTTCCCTTCTTCACTCCTGCTGGCTTCAGCACAAATACTGATTTTATGTGTAAATTGCAATTTGTAATCTCCAAATTTAAAATTGCACTTGTTTTCACTGTTTTACCACCTTAACATGTTTAGGCAACTGTTAAATGTAGGTCAAAACACTAACAAAGCTGTTAATCACTGATCATAATTGAAGTGATCTTCCGGAGAGGACTGGGTACCAATGAGTGGGGTGAAAGGATTGTCTGATAGGACAGTAGATCGAGACTTTTATTTGAGGACAGTCTATTCTCAGGAAGGCTCATAAGGAGGGCTTGTATGTTGGCTCGGCTGAGGGATATGTGGGAGGGGTGTCTAAGTTC
This sequence comes from Mesoplodon bidens, assembly GCF_964165515.1. Classification (NCBI taxonomy): domain Eukaryota; kingdom Metazoa; phylum Chordata; class Mammalia; order Artiodactyla; family Ziphiidae; genus Mesoplodon; species Mesoplodon bidens. Next base: position 96,402,373 of record NC_138164.1, read on the forward strand.
AGGAGCCTGGGGGAAGGAGAGCTGCGTAACTAGAGTTTGGTCAATTCAATATATAGTAAGTGTTTTTTTCCAGATTGGTCAGTGAGTACAAGCAGTTCAGCTAACATTTATGAAGCAAAGAGGGCCCATGTCTGGCCTTGTAATAGGTAAACAAAGGGGGTATCTGTGAATCTTGTGTAAGTCACATGGGGAAGGATTCTGCCTTGTGGTAAGCCTTTTCCAGAACAGAGAAAAGTGGAATTCCTTTTTTTTTCAATTTAATTTAATTTGTATTTTATATTGGAGTATAGTTGATTTACAATGTTGTGTTAGTTTTAGGTGTACAGCAAAGTGATTCAGTTGTACATATACATATATCAATTTTTTTTCAGATTATTTTCCCATTTAGGTTATTACAGAGTATTGAGTAGAGTTCCCTGTGCTATGCAGTTGGTCCTTGTTGATTACTTTATACATAGTAGTGTGTATATGTTAATTCCAACCTCCTAATTAATCCCTCCCCCCTCTTTCACCTTTGGTAAACATGTTTGTTTTTGAAGTCTTTGAATCTATTTCTGTTTTGTAAATAAGTTCATTTCTATCATTTTTTGTTTCCACATATAAGTGATATCATACGATATTTGTCTTTCTCAGTCTGACTTACTTCACTTAGTATGATGATCTCTAGGTCCATCCATGTTGCTGCATATGGCATTATTTCATTCTTTTTTTATGGCTGAGTCATATCCCATTGTATATATGTACCACATCTTTATGCATTCACCTGTTGATGGATGTTTACCTTGCTTCTATGTCTTGGTTATTGTAAAATAGTGCTGCAATGAACATTGGGGTGTATGTATCTTTTTAAATTATGGTTTTCTCTGGATATATGCCCAGGAGTGGGATTTCTAGGTCATATGGAAAGATTTCTTAATTGTTGCTATTTTCCAGGAGCACTCCTCTAAGATAAAATATAACAATGTCAGCACCTACTCTTAGGAATTTTGTCTGTTCTATTTACTATTGTATGCCCAGTATCTAGTAGGGCATCCAGCTCATCATTGGTCTTAAATATATAGTTTTAAACAGTGAATAAATAAACTAAATTAAGTAGGATTCACTGGGTTAAAGAAGAAAGGAGATAGGTGACGGAACAATTCTAGCTAACACTGTATATTTCATAGTTCAAGGACAACGTGTGATTTGAGGAGTGGAGGGTAGGGCACAGGACATGAGAGGTAAGAACTAATGTTCCTGTGGGAAGAGAAAGTTACTTCCTTTACTATTTGCCAAAATTGAGAAACAAGCAACCTTTTTTAAAAATGCATTTAGTAACATACCTGAATCACTCAAGGAGAAGGACCAGTTTCAAGGTTGTCACTATCATCACTTCATTTAAAAAATGAGTTTTCATTTGCAAAATGGAATTTGCACTGTCCCACGTAGTAAGATTTTTTTTTCTTTAAGAACTGTATTTTATTCTTAGCCATTGTGGCCAAGTGTCAATAATATCTGATAATTTATAATACTTTGTGCACCTCAGAGTATTTACACATTGTTTCATTTGATCTTCACCAAAACCCTGTGAGGTAGGTACAACAATTTTGATCAAACACAATTTAACAAACATTAGAAATGGAACCTAGCAGGAGAAGTAATACTTCCATGGTTTTACAGGCATTTAGGGGAGAAAACTAGACCATAGCCTAAATTAATGTTTCTCAACACTTCTTTTATTACCCCAGATCAAAAGTTTTTTATAACATTATTCTCCTAATTACCTCCCCCATAAAATCCTAATACCACAGATAAGCTATACATCGATGTTTTATATACAATATGTCTATTTGTGCATTATTCATAAAATATGATGTTTTTGCCCTCAACGACCAAGTTTTACCCCCTTGGGGATAGTGTCATCTTGCTGAGGTTGCATGGCTTGGGTTTCCAATCTCCACTGCCCTGTGTGATCTCACATAGCACGAATGCCTTCATGGGTGTTCAAGTGGCTTATGCTTGCTTAGTTAATCCTCACAACAAAATTTACTCCGATTTTATAGATGAGAAAATCAAAACCCATAAAGTTTAAATGATTTGTACAATGGCACATATCTAGTTCACGCTAGAGAAAAGACACAAATCAAATACCTACCAGTCAGTTCTTTTAATACAACATATTTTAAAGGCCATTATTAATATCTTGTAAAACCTATAATGGAAGAGATGTAAAAAAGAAAATACACACACACACACACACACACACACACATATATATATATGTATGTATAACTGAATCTCTTTGCTGTATACCTGAAACTAAAACAAATTTTTAAATCAGCTATATTTCAATAAAAATGAAAAAAAATAAAAATGAAAAAAAACAAAAGACCATTCAGTGTTTTGTACCCAGAGAGAGAAATTGGCTATCATAAGTAGACAGACATTTTCACAGCTACTGAGTCTAATACACTCTTCCAGTATTCTAAAAAAAAAATCTGATAGAAAAGAAAAATCTCTGATCAAAGTTGATAAGCTACTCTCCTAAAACTGAGGGTAGGGTTATATGTTTTATTTTTCCATTTCTTAGCACAGCACAAAAGACCATATATTATAGTTATTGTTCAGAAAATATTTGTTGAATCACTGATGAGTGACTGAATAAATATATGCCCTGTTCTTTTTACATATAAATTTGGAATAAAGACAGATTTTTTCTGTTCTTATTAGAAAATATGTGATTCCCAATGGAGGGGAACATATATCAACACAGGATGAAATGTTGAATATATGTGGGTCTGTATTAAACTGATAATAGAGGTTCCTCTCTAATACTGTTGTATTGCCAGGAATACCAATTCATTGATCCTCTATCCATCTGATTCTAAGCTTTAGCCATTAGAGGAAAGATTCAAAGAGCCTAATGAGGATCAGGGAGTAAGCTTTATCACTGGGGTTAGCAACTGAACTTATTTACAAAACAGAAACAGATTCACAGACTTAGAAAACAAACTTATGGTTACCAAAGGGGAAAGGTGTTGGGGAGTAAATTAGGAGTTTGAGACTGACATGTACACACTGCTGTATTTAAAACAGATAACCAACAAGGACCTACTGTATAACACAGGGACCTCTACTCAATATTCTGTAATAACTGAAATGGGAAAAGAATTTGAAAAAGAAGAGATACACGTATATGTATAACAGAATCATTTTGCTGTACACCTGAAACAAACACAACATTGTAAATCAATTATACTCCAATATAAAGTAAAAATTAAAATAAATACATATACATAAAATTAAACACACACACACACACACACACACACAAAAGTGAAGGGCTTCCTTAAAAGGATAGATTAGAGAACATAAGTGAGACTTAAAGCAATCTGGGAAGTTCCCTCCATATTGAATTTTGCCTTTAACTTACCTTTGAGAGGAGTGAATTCTGCAAAGCAGATTCCTTGAAGCATAATCCAGCCAACCTCACAGACTTCATCACTGTAAAGGCAGTAAACTAGAGAAATAGAGACCTCCAAGTGTGCTTTGTAACTACCAACATGGGAAGAGTAGAAGAGAACTTGGATTTTTTTGTAGATTCGAGACACTGGGGGAGAGAGAGAGAGAGAGAGAGAGAGAGAGAGAGAGAGAGAGACCAAGAGGGAAAGAGAGAGAGAGAGATTTTATGCATTTAGCAGCATTACCACCCACAGATAATATCATTCAAGTTGCCATGCTCTTACCAAATTTCTTTTCTTGGGATAGATCAAGTAAGGAAGGGAAAAGAGCCTAAAAGAATCCCCCCTTAACAGTGCTCTCTCCTGGGGAGTAGAGAAAAGCTATATGAAAAAAGATGGAGAAATAAGATTTTCCACCTAAAAACCTTGTCAAGCAGGTGCTTTGAGTCATTATTCAATGCTAGTAATAGTACACCATTTGAGTTGCAAGTGACAAAAATCTCAATTGAATTTGTTTTGGTAAGAATATTAATTTATAGGAAGAATATTAGGGTATCACTTGTAGTAGAAGTAATGGTTGAAAAGCTAAACAGTCTGGAGGAGAGGAACAAAAAGATAAGGATGCCACCAAGATTTATTCAATCCATCTGTCATATCTGCTTTCCTCTGGAGAGCACACCTCATGCATGTGTGTATTCTGTTTTACTTCAGACAACTTGACAGGATCCACACTCATCATTGACAGGACCTGAGCCTCCTATTCTATGCAGAGGCTTCCCCTCCCTCAGTTCTGTTAGGAAACACGTGTTGTAAAGGAATCTTCACTGGTTCAGCTTTGGTCAATGGTTAGGATCAATCCATGGAGGTGGTGATCATGCAAGTCAGAGTAGAACTGTCACTGGAAACACGTAGTTGAGCAGAGACAGGAATTGTGGGGCAGTCAATAAGATATGAGTGTAAATTGTCTGGGCATATATGGGAGTAGGTGGTCAGCTACTGACAAAGGCTCCGAACAGAATTGTCTTTTTTGTAGCACTGATGTTAAGGAGTATGGCTATATCCATCATTAAATGAAAAATAGGAAAAAAAACAAGACAATAGTCAAATTAAAAACAAGATTATTCACATGAAAATAACTTTTCAAGTAATAGCAATGGCAGGTTTCATTTTATCATGGTCTCTTGGGGCACGTGTCAACTTATAAATCATTCATTGTTAAACTCAGATGCTGGGAACAAGATAATGTAAACAGTTGTCATAGCTGCTAGTACCTGAATCCCCCTAGTATATTTGGAGCTATCCTATTAAGAGAATGTTGGTAGGAGGCAAAAACAGTCTTCCACTGTAAAAGTCCCAGATGCCAGACATTGTTTTTCCCAGGTTTTATTGTCCTTAAGAAATATGCATTTAACTAATTCTTGATCGACCTCAAACTGAATCACAAGCTATTGAAGCAAGGAATAGGGGCATCTGGCAACAGAAGCAGAAACATCCAGTTCGTAGGGTATCAGAGAAACTGGTAATGGCCACTTTGATGGACTAGTTCTGGGCTGTCACATTGTCTCTGAGTCTAGCTGCTCTCCAGTTTTCTTTATTCCTACTTATCTTCTGAGTCTAGTTTTTCCAGTCTTCTGTATTTCTTGGTACTAACCAATATCTTTATAATAAACTCTTTTTATAAATTAAATAACTCAGAATTGATTTTTGATGATTGTGACCTAGACCTCTGCTTGGTACATAAGAACTCAATATTAAGTCTTAAGAAATACAGCCCTCTAAGAATAAATTGCATATGATGATAAAACCTCTTGGAATTTATCTTGTAGTTTAGTGAAAAATAGGATATGATTTATATATAACTTGTCAGAATTATAGTTCTGCATAAAGTAAGGTATACCTGGATTTAGTCTTTGTCAATGTTATCAAAGTCATTCTTAGAATGTAAGAAGAAGATACATAGTGGTCAAGATTTCTAGTTTTTAAACATTTTATATGAGATGATTTTTTTAGGTATAGCTTATAAATTGATAATTGTCCCACCAAGTGAACTACTAGAAATATTTTACTTTCTCTTTCATTGTTAATAACACAATATTTATTTACAGATTTGAGTACAACAAAGTAAAACACCAAAGAAATACTAAGAAATTCATGATATCATGACAAGCAAAGAGTTGGAACTCTAATGATTGCAGAAACCAAATAGGTCACATTTAATATATGATCTGAATCTAATCAGATTAATACTTCTTAAAACCAGCCTTCCATCCTGAGCCTTCTAGGAATCGTTTAATGAATGCAAAGCTTATGCCCTTGATTTTGATCCTATCTCAAATTGTTGTTCGGAGCCATATTGTTTAATTTCAGACTAATTTTCTAACTAACATTTACAAAGATATGTTACTATTTCTTCTCAATAGAAATGATCTACATTTTATTTAATTCATAGATGTCTCATACTTATAATAAATTCATAAGCAATTAGAATTTGTGATTAATTTTTGAATTCATATGCAGGTATAATTATATAAAACATGTTCCAAAAAGTTTGCATAAAAATGTATTTGTCTTAAATAAAATTACATTTTAAATGTTTAAAAAGACTTTATCATTTAAAAATCAGTCCAGGTATTAGTATCAACAATATTTCATTTTGGACAGTAGTTTTTAACAGTTAGAAGTTTTAATATTTATAGTTACAAGCAGTCAAAACCCATAAAATTACCTTTAAATGGGATGGACATCTGGATGTATGTGATAAAGAATGATATAGGAATAATAGGAAATTAAAGGTATACTTTAATAAAGACAAATATATTCATAAGGGATGCTATGTAAATCCAAGTTTTTTTAAATCTTTTTTCAATACATTCATATCTTTCCCAGAGTTATCCAGATAACTTTTGCTTTCTCTTTCTCTCTCTCTCTCTCTCTCTCTCTCTCTCTCTCTTTCTGTCATTGAGGACATAGTGAGAAGGCAACTGTCTGCAGCCCAAGGACAGAACTATCGCCACACGCTGACCCTGCTATCACCTTGATCTTGGACTTTGTCTCCAGAACTGAGATAAAATAAGTTTTTATTGCTTACACTACCCAGTCTATGGTATATTGTTATGGCAGCCTGAGCATATTAATACATATACTTAAACAAATCCCATTATATTTTGGCCAAATATTTATTCCCAGAAATAGTTTCCTTTCTAGAAAAAAAAATATATATGGACTTCTGATTTTGAAATTTCAGAGAATTCTGTGATTCAAATAAAGTTGCCTCTAGTTGCTCCCCCAATTCTAGGTTAGGACTACATTTGTTAAGTTAATTGACACTTGACCTACTATTTTTATAATTTCAAAAATGAAATGTTGTTCTTTTCCCCTCTCATTTTGCCTTTGCCATTTTTTCCATTTTTTTTGCTTCTAAAATTACTTTTTTTGTTGTGATTGTGAGATTTCAAAAATGAGTAGAGCTAAATGAATGTGTTCAGTCTAACATCTCTAACCAAAAGTTACTCATTTCAATGCTTTTTAAAATGAAACTATATGTGACTAAAGCCTCATTTTGTGAGCACAATGGAGAGTAGGGTGAATCTATTTTCTTACTATGCAAACAAAACTTGGGCTTGCACAATCCAGAGAAACTGCTCTGATCTGGTCCTTAGTCACTATGTCTGCTGTTCTCAGCATCCTTGCTCAGGTTCAGAAGGTCCACTCAAAAGCACATTGCTGCATGGTCAGCATTCATCTATCTGTGCCCAACCTGTGCATGGGGTTCCCAAACATTTACACAGATGGCTTCATTTCAAGATCTTACCACTTATATATACACCATGTGAGCTGGGACTAGATTCCTACCACTCATGAAAGCAGTATCATTCCTGCTGCCCATCAATGAACCCATGTGTCCTAGCTCCTTACCCTTTCTTATCTTGTGTGTGTGTGTGTGTGTGTGCATGTGTGATAAACGTGTTTTTTTAACATATTTATTGGAGTATAATTGCTTTACAATGGTGTGTTAGTTTCTGCTGTATAACAAAGTGAATCAGCAATACATATACATATAGCCCCATATCTCCTCCCTCTGGAATCTCCCTCCAATCCTCCCTATCTCACCCCTCTAGGTGGTCACAAAGCACTGACCTGATCTCCCTGTGCTATGAGGCTGCTTCGCACTTGCTATCTATTTTATATTTGGTAGTGTATAATATGTCCATGCCACTCTCTCGCTTTGTCCCAGCTTACCCTTCCCCCTCCCTGTGTCCTCAAGTCCATTCTCTAGAATAAAGACATAGACCTTTCTTATCTTTGAGAATTCACTCTTATCAGACCACTTTCCACATAGGGCAGTCTGGTCTAATCACTTCCAAAAGTCTATGCCAGTGATTATTAATGAGGATGATATACCTAGGGTATATTCTCTTTAGTGTGCTATTTACTGCCACGCTGATGGGTGAGATAATTACATTCTGTGGGACAAGACCATATCAGACACTCTACAATTCACTGAACAGTTTCACATAATGAAGAATTAATTTGCATGCTTTTTGATTTTAAGTGGCTTGACAGATATGTATATAGGTGAAAACTCGAATGTAGTTACCTGATCATACAATCTAACCCCATTTTACATATTGATACATACTAATTTTTCACGGTTTTAAGATAAAATTACTTTATATGCATGCAAACTTCATGTATGTGTACAGATGAAAGACTGGATTTTGTTTCATCCAGAACTTTTCAAAGAGTTATTGTATCTCTAAAGGCATTATTACTTCTTGAAGCATTTGTGTGACCATTGCAACATATTTGTATTAGTCTGCATTTGCATAAATAGTTTTAACTACTGATTAGTTCATGGCATCTTCTAATAAAGTAATGCAAATATTCACATATTAAATTACATATTGCTTTATAACAAATACATTTATTTCTCCATTTATTTAAATTATGCTGAACTGACTTCTTTTACATGTATAGGTGGTTCATATAATCTATAAATATCAATTCCCGATAGTACAGGCTGACATAAAATATTCTTAATGTTATTATGGTTCTGAAAGGGTTTATGAATCAAAAGGCTTTTAGTCAGAAAAAAACCTCAAGGATTCAAAGCTTTATATAACCTCTTTTTTCTCAAATTGAAGTATAGTTGATTTACAGTGTTGTGATAGTTTCTGGTGGACAGAAAAGTGATTCAGTTACATATATATATAATTTTTCATATTCTTTTCCACTATGACTTATTACAGGATATTGAATATAGTTACCTGTGCAACATAGTAGGACCTTGTTGTTTATCAATTTTATATATAGTAGTTTGTATATACTAATCCTAAACCCCTAATTTATCCCTCCCCCGCCCCTTTCCCCTTTGGTAACCATAAGTTTGTTTTCTATGTCTGTGAGTCTGTTTCTAGTTTATAAATAAGTTCACTTGTATCATATTTTAGATTCCACATGTAAGTGATATCATATGGTATTTGTCTTTCTCTTTAACTTACTTCACTTAGTATGATAATCTCTTGGTCCACCCATGTTGCTGCAAATGACATTGTCTCATTTTTTTATGGCTGAGTAGTATTCCATTGTGTATATGTACCACATAGTCCTGATCCATTCATCTGTTGATGGATATTTAAGTTGCTTCCATGTCGTGGCTATGGTAAATAGTGCTTCTATGAAAACTGGGGTGCGTGTATCTTTTCAAATTAGAGTTTTCTCCAGATATATGCCCAAGAGTGGGATTGCAGGATCATGTGGCAACTCTATTTTTAGTTTTTTAAAGAATCTCCATAGTGTCTGCACCCATTTACATTCCCATCAACAGTGTAGGAGAGTTTCCTTTTCTCCACACCTTCTCCAGTATTTGTTAAATAAAATAAATAAATGGGACCTAATCAAACTTATAAGCATTTGCACAACAAAGGAAACCATAAACAAAATGAAAAACAATTACGGAATGGGAGAAAATATTTGCAAATGATGTGACTGACAAGGACATAATTTTCAAAATGTACAAACAGCTCATACAACTCAGTAACAAAAAAAACAAACAACCCAATCGAAAAATGGGTACAAGACCTAAATAGACATTTCTCCAAAGAAGATATACAGATGGCCAACAGGCACATGAAAAGATGCTCAACATCATTAATTATTAGAGAAATGCAAATCAACAGTGCAATGAGGTATTGCCTCACACCAGTCAGAATGCCTATCGTTAAAAAGGCTTTATAGCCTCTTTGAATGTAGATGCAACATACATTTCAGTATTTATAAGAAGCCTACAGCAGAGAAATGAACAGTTAATTTCTTAATAGGAATATTGTGCCTCATTAAATTGCAATTAATGACACTGTTATAAGGCTTAAAGGCATATGTCTTTTAAAACTATCATTTATTATACGAGCAGGAATTTACTGAGCATCTATTATATACCAGGTAGTTGCATAATAGCGTTTTTTCCAATATTTTGAATGGATCTATCTTGACCTACTCTCTCTTTTTTTCTTTCTTCCCTGATCCCTTTCTCACTTTCTTCTGTTTATTTTGTAAATTATTCAGGTAATGCATGGGTACATTATGCTTAAGAAATCAACAATAAAAACTTTACAGATAGGAAAAATGTCCTCTTGTAGCATCCTACTCCCCTGCAATTCTACTCTTGTTACCACCAGGTAATCACTGTTTTTTTTTTTCTACTGTTTCCATACATATATGTATCAGTAAGCCTCATGTGTGTTTTAGTATTGGGGGAGGGCGTGATATGTTTACCTGTGGGTGCTGTGAACATATTATTTATAACTGTGCATATATATATATATATATATATATATATATATAATTATCTAATCAAAAGGTATACTTTAGAGTTCCATTCATGCTAGTACACATATCTCTCCCTTATTCTTTTTCTTTGCTGTATTATACTCCACAATATCAAAATACTAGTCTTCTAAAATTCTCCATTATATAACAAGTAACATAGATTTCACAATGCTCTAAGCCACTTAGACTTAACTAGAAGGTGGAGAGAACAACCTCCTAAAGGAAGATGGATTAACCTGGGAGAAGGTATGTAGTGCTTTGAAAAGTATATGGAAAGGCACCAAGGAAAATCTACTACCACTTTCTCCCTGAATTTTCTTTGCTTAATCTATAAGGATGGGCAACTAGATGACTTGATTAAAGAGAGAGTGAGAGGAGAGAAGAAGAGAAAGAGAAAAAAATTGCAAATATGAACACTTGCCTATGTCTTTATATACCTATATAATATGTAACAACATTGTGGACTGAAGTTTTCTCTTTAGAAATAATTATCTGTAATACTCTTTAGGCTTTGGCATTATAGAAATGACAGATTCCAAGCTTGCCTCTGGAAAATATTTCTTCTGACATTATCAAAAACCAGAGTTAGTGTACTGATGAGTTTTCTTGAACAGAAGGCAAGCTATGCCTAGGAGAGTTTGTGTATGTCTTACCCAAAGAAAGTAGATTAATCCTAGATAGACTCTAAATTAGAGAGGAAGCATTATCAGCTCACAGCATACTCAATTATCTCATTTAATTGAAAATTTATTTCACTTTCACCTAACCTAAATAAGAACTGTTATGATTTCTGAAAATAAAATAAAGCAACAATTATAAAATAAGATTTTTCCATTTCTGGGAAAATCTTTAGCTACCTTATTTAGATCTTTATCTTTATTATTTCAATTCCTAAGAATATGAGACAAAATTATAGAAGCCAAAAACAGAGATTTAAAAAGAAAATCAGCAAGATTTGCATTGTTTTCATTTTTGTTATCTCTGTAGGAACATGTATAGGTTTTTAAATCAGAATTTTCTTTGAAGAAGTCCAAAGCTTCAACAGTATTGTGTGATATTTTGCAAATCATTATTTTAAGTCTCAGCAAGATGGAATTTCTTTAATTTATTCAGCCCTTCTGACATGGTAATCTGAATAGTATTATCCATAATAATGGGATTTTACTTCTTAATTTATCTTCCAAGATTTACTCTTAATTTTTCTTCCAAGATTTACTCTATCCTTATTCTGTCTCCAAAGCTTTAACCATGGTGATTATCTACTGAAGTAGTAAAGCCACAAGGATTCGTGAAGAGAAATTTTTTTTGTGATTTTTAGCTGCTTATGTTTTATCAGCCTTTTTTGGTGGTTTGTATTTTAATAACCCTAATACATTACCTAGAGTCCTTTCCCCCTCTAATTCTTTGTCAAAATGTGAATCATGATCCGTGCATGCAAACTTTTCCCATATAGAAAGATTACTGAAAGTAGAACAGGTAAAATGACAAACAGTTCAGCAGAAATTTAGCCATCAATATTTTTAAACTTGCAAAATTTAATTTTAAAAGAAAGTAACATGCTATTTTTCAACAGAAGCCTTAGTGAATGTCCAGCATCTAACATGCTTTTACTTAATAACATTACCTGTTTCTGGGGAAAAAGTTGCTAACAAGTAAATGATTTGCTACTGTGATATAGTAAACTGATTATGAAATTGATTTATATTAAAAATATAAATAAAACTTATTTATAAGTTTTGTAAAGTAGAATAAAACTTCAATAAAATACGTTGTTTCATCTTTATAATCTTAATATTTTCAAAAATTAATTCTTCTTAGCCAGAGTAATATAAATAAATATACATACTAAGATGGAAATTATACATTTCCTCAGTATTTTCTGAAGACACTAAAATGATTTACATTTTATGTTGTTTCCACTCTGAGTGGTTTTATATATATACACACACAATTATATATTTTATAATTATAAATATTTATATGCATGTACCCAAATGAAGAAAACTTGAATAATTAATATTTTGTTTTGCTGTGAAAAGATTCAGCTCCTATTGTTTTGAAATCACAGCTTATTCTATCTTCATTTCAGTTTGTTACCTAGTTTTATATTTTAAAAAAAGTATTCATTTACCAATTTTATTTTAAAAAATTGTTTAGTTACAATTGTATGCCAGAAACCATATGAGTTTTCTTTGTGTCTCAGGCAAGAGCATTCTAGGCAGGGGAAATACTAGTTAATTTTGATACTTTAACCATATTACTTGCCAAACACCTCTCAATTGATGGTGACCCTTATGTCATGTTCTAAGTTTTTTGCATTGAATCAAAAAGCTAATTTATAATACTGCTTTGGTGGCTTTTCTTAATAAAGGACCCATTTTTAATATAATGAGCACATGACTTGATTGTTTGAATGCCCACTCATCTCCAGAATCTTCTACATCTGTCAGTTTCATTTCTTCACTAAATTTTGAAGAAAAGATGTCTTTTCCCTATTACTGTGCATTCCTTGTTAAAAATGTGTGAAGTCTTAGAACATCTAAAATTGATGTTTGCCCCTGACATCACAATTTACTATTCGCAAGTTGCTACCAACCTCTGGGAAATACTGATGCTGATCCAATAGTGTTTTAACTAGAGCACCTCTGGGGATGGTTTGGGATGTCATAAATTTGAACAATGAGTGTTCTTTTTTGGCATTTTCTGATTCAAACATTTAATTAATTTGTCTTTATGAACTTTGTTTGACTTTCTACTCTGTAAACAACTGTAGTCCCCAGCATACTGAGGTGAGTGTGTAATGACACATAACATTTTCCATTGGGTGATATATTATTGAATGGCAAACAAATGTAAAATCCCCTTACAATATGCATGGCTGTTATATATATTTGCTTAAAACATTTCTCTTTTAGCTAACGGGCATAAATGAACTATTTCTAATGTAAAACACTTACAGTTTAAATCTTAAACAAAATATTATAAAGAAATTCTTCAGTGCCTGTAAATGCTGTTGATAAGGAAGCAAAGTCTGAGACAACATAAAATTGTTTGTCCTTTAGGTTTTCTTGTTTTTCTCAATGTTTCATATTTTATGTCTGTCATATTCATTTATTCAACAAGTATTGTTTGACCACCTCCTAGTTGCCAGAAGCCATCATAGGCACTTGAGATACTTCAATAAACAAAACTGAATGAATTACACAAGCTTAGTGAACAGTTTAATTGAAATTTTAAGTTGAGGAAAGTTGTTCCCTTTACACCTGGAATTAGAGCAGCATATACCTTCTGCTTTTAGAGAAGCTAGTAACAGTAAATGAGGTCGTTGTTGTTGTAAGATCATTTTCTACCTATGTGGAGAGATCAGCATGCAGTATCTGAGCTGTGTGACTCTATGAGAAGATTAATATTATTATAATTTAAGGGGAGAGGTGTTGGTGATATATGTTTAACTTATGTATTTCAGCATTGGCACATTATCTCAGTCAACTATCAAAATCATATCCATTATGACAAGAGCACATAAATCTGGTCAAGAGGATTTCATGTTCATTGGTACAAATATTTAGAGTGCCAACAATCAACCCTTTGATGTGTGTACAGTAGAGCATTTGTCAATGCTATTGCATAGGGTGTCAATGAAATTAACTATATGTATAATGTGTATCAGTCCAAGGTATCTGATATGTCAAGCTTTCTGGAAGATACTGAAAGATTATAGAAATCAGAAGTGATTTTATTTATTAAGTTCATTACATGATATCATTGATTGATGAATATTCCTACTTTACACAGCATCTACCTTCTGTGTAGGTAAAGATGATCTGTAAACTTTAGATGTTACCTCTCTTCATCTATATTGTAGCTGACTTTTTTGACATGATATTCAATTTAAAATTTCCTAACAAAAAGTCATATTTTCCAATTATAAATAACTTAGCTCATTTTTCTATCTTAATATTATATTGAATTTGTCTGAGGAAAAATGTTAAATAGACAGAATTGGTATTTACTGTTTACTGCCATCCAAAGCAAATAAATATTTTGTAAAAACATATACTTACAATTTTCCTCCGACCTTTTAGGAGTTACTCTTTAATCACATACCATAGTGCCATAGAATGATCTCTGATATTATTTTAGTTATTGATATACCTCGGAGTATAGTGGAGTCGTTATTCAGTAAAATTAACCAGAGATTAATTTGTTTGGATATCCTTGGCCTTGGTCATCTTCTGCAATGTCAGTATACTAATCTGTAATGTCACTGACAAATAAGACTACAGAGAGTGCTTAATATTGAGGTTAAAGAGATGTGAGCTGGAGTTACAGCTCTCCTAACTACTCTGTCCCTTATCATGTCACTTATTTGAATTTCAAATACAGTATCTCCAAAATGAGGGGATTGAAATAGATAAGCTGCATAGTCCTGTCTTATCGTTAAATTTAATGCTTGTAAGATGGAGCTACAGTGTCTGACAGAAATTACTCAGACAATTGGCTCTGTGCACTCTGATGAATGGCCACCTCAAAATGTGAATACAGAGTAGATTATAATAGAATGAATGATAACATAAGCATATATAACCATTGTATTGCAACCTAGACATAGCTCAGTGTAGATCCTCTGGATAAACAAAATGGTGGACATTGCCTCAATTTTATTTGTTCTCATTCAGTATGGAACTTCTATATTTACTTGACCATATTGTCTATATCTTTACAAACCTTACATGCACAAAGGTAGGAACAACTTCACTTGTTTGAAACGGCACTATTTTCCTCCTTATTCACAAGAAAGTCCATGGTCCATCATTCCAGTTTTATACTTGTCACTAACAATTTACCACATCTGTTTCTCTTTTTATTTTCCATAACCAGCAAAACAACCAAACTAGATAAATCCATCTATTACATTCTCCATCTATTATAGTCAGAACCAAAATAACTGTGCTCCATTAGAAAAAGTCATACAAAAGTGCAGATTGGTTCCACTTTAGATTTATGATTACCAAGCACAAAGGCAATCTCAACATGACCCAGAAATTCTTCTTTATTTCTCTGGTCTATTTGCTCTATCACAATCCACAAATATTTCTGACTTTTACAACTTCTTTAAAAATCCTGACTTCTCCAATTCCCTTTTTTATTTCAGTAGATTATAGTTTCCTATCTGAAGTCCATATCTGTGACTCTCCCCCTTCTTCTCATGACCTCTACAGCACTGATTATTCAGACTTCCTTAAGTACTCAACCTCTTTCTCAATTTGACCCCTTCCTTGTAAAGGATCACCTTCCTCCTAAAGGTTCACCCCACTTTCCCCTCAATCACTGCCCTGCTTATCCCTCCATTCATAGCTAAACTTCGTGAAACATCGTCCACAGTGTTTCTTATCTCACCTCCCTCTCAGGTAGGAGACCGAACTCTCTGAACTTGCTTCATCTGTAGAAAGAATTCTTTCCAAATTTAGATAATTTTTTTCAATACTTAATTTGCTGACTTCCTAGCAACATTCGCCATTTCTGTTCTTTGCTCCCAGAAAGACTCAGATTTTGCATTCCGTGACCAACACTGTACTTATTTTCCCCTCTGCTCTTTCTCTGGTTACAACTCCTTAAGGTTCAATACCAGGCTCTCTCTACTCTTCTTACAGTAAACCCTGTTAAGCAATCTCATTCGCTGCTGGCTTCAAATACCATTTATGTTATGACTTATGGTAAACAATATCTATTCTCTAGTTTACTTTTCTTTCTCATTTTCACATGAATGTTTCAAAGCATACTGATATCATTTCTCCCAAATGTAAGTCATGGACTTCCACATCAAATCTGATAATATTTCACGATCACCATGTCTTGAATAGTTCAGCATTTATTCAAAGACACACAAGCCAGAAAGCTATAAATTATTCAATCTCTTTCTAACTCAATCTATGGGATAAAGTGTTACAACTTTCTTATCTTTGTTTCTCTAGAATTTGCCTATTTTTATCCATATGACTGTCTTCACTGCAGACAAACATTACCATCACCTCTTATCTGGACTACCTCAGTAGACTTGCATGAAACATCTTCCAATCCATTTTGCTAGTAAATTTTTCAAAATGTTATTATGCCATCTCCTGTTTAAATACCTCAAAAGCTTCCCATTGCATTTAGAATAAAGAGATTAACACACACACACACACACACACAAAAACTTTATTTTCTGATTATCTGCCTTTACCTCATATGTTACTACCACTTGCTTTCTGCTTCCCAGCACCATTGGACTTCTTCAGTTCTCCAAATGTGCCATGCATTGTCTAATACTCTATTATACTAATACGTGTAGTCTGCTTTTGCATATGCTGTTGCCTCTGTCTGGAGCACTATCACCCTTTTTCCAGGCATAATCAGAGTTTTCTAGGTAACACATTATTCTGCAAGACTGTGCTCAACAGTGACTTTTACCATGCCATGGTCCTCATCTCTCAGACTAAATAAGATTCTCCATTACATGCTTGAAGACCATCTACTTTTGTTGACCATCATAGTATATGAGCCAAGCCTGACACAAAATGTATTTTATTACTGAGTGATGGACTATATGATAAAAATATTAAATTTGGGAGGTACAAAATATAATAATATTGATATAATTATATCATCAGGTGTTGTGGATGAAATATTTGTGTTCCCCCCAAAATTCATATGTTGAAATCCTATCTCCTAACATGATGACATTAGGAGGTGGTGCCTTTGGAAGATGACTAAGTCATGTGGGTAGGGCCCTCATGAATGGGATTAGTGCCCTTATAAGAAGAAAGACAAGAGAGATCTCTCTCTCTGTGCTATATGAGGACAAGTAATAAGGCAGCCAATTGCAAGCCAGGAAGAATGTCCTTGCTAGACTCTAGATCTGCTGGCACCTTGATCATGGACTTCCAGCCTCCAGAACTGTGCAAAATAAATGTTATTTAAGCCACCCAGTCTATGATATTCTGTTGTAGCAACCAGAAATAAGATACCAGGTAAATTTAGCAACATCCATATAAGAAGGAAATTTGAGTATGCCTAGAGAGTTCTGAAACTTTTGAACCAGTATACCTCATTATTTTTTCTTACAAAAGTACACAGACTGATGTAAACTCTCCTCAGGGAAGAAGACCTAAAGTAGTAGAGCACAATTTATGTGTATTTTATGAGCCCACCACTTCTCCATGTATAAAGGTCATTTAATTTACATCCTTTCCATTCTCCACTTACAGATCCTTCAATTCTTATTAATACATTAACCCCTGTATGGAAATACTTTTCTCCATTTCTTTTAATGGAACTTTACCCCATTCTTCTATTTCTTCCATTTTACATTCATCTAAGACTTAAGTTATATACCCTCCCACCATTTCCCACATTGGGCCTTTATACATTTCCCCTCGTCAAGGTATCTGCTAGCTAACACTAAAATTTCTGGTGTAATCCTGAAATATTTTTGCTACTTAAAGAAACTTGAAGAACTTTTACTACCTTTAAATATATCTGAGCCTTGATTTCCTGCACAACTAGAAAATTCTAATTTTATGAAATTTTTGTTCTCAGAGTGTGTGCGTAAGCAGATTATATATTTTATAATTCAATATTTAGGGAAGTGAACACATTTTAAATACATACAAAACAATTGGGAAATGTGAATACACGTTTATAATAACACTAATAAAATTTCCTATCATCAATGCAAAAATTTTCCACTCCTTTTCTTTGGAAACTGTATGCTAGCCTAAGCCCTCAATTCATTTTATTACAAAAAATCCTGGTTTTATGTAAAATTATTTAATACCAGGAAAAGAATGGAACTCATTTGCTGTTCCAAAGTTTGAATATAGATGTTTCTGTGTTGCTTACCTAAATGAAAGATGATTTTGAAATTAACTCTTGGTAGTTCAGACTTTTAGACTTAAAAAATTTTAAATGATTATAGTGATATGCCAACTTATTTTTTTCATAGGTTGATGCATTTATTATAACTGACCCAAACCAATAGCATATGCCTAACAAACCAAAGAGAATGTAGTAGTTGAGCTAAATAATATGTAAAATATTTTCCTGTAAAAAGATAACAAATTCTCAAGAATATGAGAAACATGGGATTTTTATATTTCCCATTTTTATATTTATATTCCACTTTACTTTTAAATTACTTTCCTTTTACTTCATTGCAAGAATTTTAATTACTTTGCCACTTTATTTGTTCTTTATACTTTCAAGTAAACTTAAAACATATAATATGTTCAGAAGAGTGCACAAATTAAAATCTGCTTGTTAAAATAAGCATACATTTTTAATCAGCGTCCAAATAAAAAATGAACCACAGATGCCTCCATTTCATTCACTGACATATTTTACTACTGACCATCTGAGTCTTTTTTTCCGAGGAAAAACGACTCCTTTGTTTTTTCTAGCCCAACTGTTTTTCCCATTTTTCCCTTTATTACCTCCAGTCTAGAAATTTCTAATTTAAATATTTCATTCACTTATTAAAACACACACAGAGTAATATAGTAAATAAGTAAAAAAGAAAAATGGGGACAAAGACTAAAAGATATATTGCCACAGAGATAAGGATTAGAAATATACTATTTTGCTCAGAATCTATATAGACCCAGCAGTCAAAGCTATAAATATCCCTCACTATCCTTTAACTGATAAATTTCTCCCTGTTAGCTGTTTTGGCAATTTGTTAATGCACTATATTTTGTAGTACTATTTTAAAAAATCTTTTAGGGGATTTTTGTTAGTGTGAAATTACTGCTATTTTGACATAAAAATCTGAGTATTTATATTTAATAGATGATATAGATCAAAAATAAATATATTTTTTTGTAGACATTATAAGAGATTAAGGGATATCTCAACAAGTTAGTTGCTGCTTACCTATAGATATTCCTCAGTCACCAATGATCTCTGAGAAACAGCTTATTAGTTCAATATCCATTCATTCAAAAAAGCCTCTTTCACTATTGTTCATTCAAAACCAACTGGATAAAAAATCCATTCTTAAGAGTCTGTTGTCAGTTCATTATAAAGGGTGGCAAAACCAACAGCTTATTAACCTGTAGAGGAAAGAAAAATCCCTCATCCAACAGAAGGGAAATGTTTTAGAAATGCCTGCAAAATGATTTTGTCTTAACCTGCTTCTTTTTAAACATATTCAAAAATGTATGGTATAAATCTTTAGGGAACTCTCATCCTTCGTTTCTCTTATAACATTAAGATCCCTTTAGTTTAAAGATTTGATGCCCAGTAAGAATAGGGACACTAATTTGCAAAAGGAAAAAACAAAACATAAAAACCCCCCAAAACAACAACATGATTAAAAGGAGAGGAAAGAGAAATCCTAAGAGATGTGATCCTTTTCGTTTCCACTTAACATTTCTTAAGAGAATCCACTAAGACACATGGTATACAACAATTCAATCAGGAAAGGAGAATGCAAGAATCTCAACTAATAAATAATAAGATCTATTCTCAAACCATCAAAGAAATATTTGTCTAAATCATTCCACCTGGGAAACACCGCTTCATATTTCACAACTCACTTAATTCTTTTTATTCCCACTCTTTTTTTTAGATTCTTTTCCCATATAGGACATTACAGAGTATTGAGTAGAGTTCCCTGTGCTCTACATTAGTTTCTTATCAGTTCTATTTTATATATAGTAGCATGTATATGTCAGTCCAATCTTGGAATTCCCTGGTGGTCCAGCAGTTAGGGCTCTGTGCTTCCAGTGCAGGGGCCATGGGTTCCATCCCTGGTCAGGGAACTAATATCCTCCATGCCGTGTGGTGCAACCAAAAAAAATTAAAAAGTAAAAAGTAAATTAAAAATAACAACTCACTTAATTCTAACAATTTTTGCCAGCTGAAAGCTTTCCTACTGATAGAAGACAATGCATCCCACAATTTCACATTGGGAAGGCAAAATTGAATTTTGCAAAGACTTAAGATGACTTCTCAGGTTAGAAGGGAGAAGTAAGGCAGAGGTGTGAGAATGTAGGCTGGGCTGGGGGGTTTGGAAGAGGTTGCCACAGTCACTCCACATTTCACCTAGAATACTCCTTGATGTGATGGGGGAAAGGTGTATTAGTTTCCTGTGGCTGCTATAACACATAATGACATGCTTCCTTGCTTAAAACAGCACACATTTATTCTCCTACAGAAGTGCAAAATCAGTTTCGCCAGCATAGATCAAGGTGTCAGCAGGGCTGTGTGATTTCTAAATCCTTTAGGAGAGAATCTATAATAGTTTTTGCCTCTTCCAGCTTCTGCAGCAGCCATCACTTCTTGGTTGGTGGCTGCATGACTGCAATCCTGTCTATGTGATCACATTACCTTCTCTTCTTCTTTCTGTGCCAAATTTCCCTCTCTTATAAAGACCCTGGATTACATTTAGTACCACCTTTACAATCTAGGGTAATAACACCATCTCAAGACCCTTAACTTAGTCACATCTGTACAGACTTTTGTTCCATATAAGATAACATTTAAAGTCTCCAAGACTTAGGACCCAATCTTTTGAGAGACATTATTCAGACTACCTTAGATTAGGTAAGAGGTTGAAAAGATAAAGGTTTCAAGTTCAAGAGTGACTCCTGAGTAAAAGAACTACAGAATATTTTTAGAATACGAAAAGTTACTTTTACAGAGAATTTGAGAATAAAATATGGAATGCTGCCTTGACCTTCGTTTTTAAAAAACTCTATTAAAAATGAAAATTTTGTCACTTAAAAATAGCAGATAGTAGGAATAACAATATTTCACTTTAACATTCTCTTAAAATTACAACTGAAATGTTGGATATACATTTAACAGAAATCAGGTTGCCTCTTTATAGATCCTTTAAGGTAAGCAGGGAAAAAAAAAATCTCCATTTGCAAATGGAACGACCAAGACTATGAAAACAAAAGTGATGTACTTAAAACCAGAGAGCCAGTAAAATATTACCAAGTCTCCTAACTCAAATTTCAATGTCACCCTCTAGCATATACAGTTATAATATATGTCAGATTTTTTTTGCCTTCTCACACATCTCTGTGTCTCTCAAGAATAAAATGTCACAAATTATGCACCTAAAATCTAGGGGGTGACCCAGTGCTTTCAAGACACAAAACAAATGTTGCTTTTCAGCGTCTGTGAGATCCAGAGTTAGAACTGATCAAACCTTTCAAAGATGATGAGGCTGGACATCCCTGGTGGCCCAGTGGTTGGGGGTCTGCCTGCTGATGCAGGGGAGGCGGGTTCGTGCCCCGGTCTGGGAGAATCCCACATGCCACGGAGCGGCTGGGCCCGTGAGCCATGGCCGCTGAGCCTGCGCGTCCGGAGCCTGTGCTCCACAGCGGGAGAGGCCACAAAAGTGAGAGGCCCGCATACAACAACAACAACAACAACAACAAAAAATGATGAGGCGGACTCTGCTTTCTTGTAGTTCAGAGAATCAAACTCTTCTGAGAACAGACAAAGCAAATCAGCATCTATTGGGGAGGTTAGGGCTTGGCAGTAGAGCTGCTGGCCCTACTCAAGTAAGAGGGCATGTCATTCTTACTTTGCATGTTCTGGATCCTTTCATGAAACACAAGCATGTACGTTATACAAACACTATGCTTTCGGAAAATCAAGAATGATTTTAGAGGTGAAAAGACAATTCTGAATTTTCTCTCTCATTTGAGTAAAATACTACCTCAAGATATATCATCTTTTTAAGATATATAAAAATCCCATGTTTCTCATATTCTTGAGAATTTGTTATCTTTTTACAGGAAAATATTTTACATATTATTTAGCTCAACTACTACATTCTCTTTGGTTTGTTAGGCATATGCTATTGGTTTGGGTCAGTTATAATAAATGCATCAACCTATGAAAAAAATAAGTTGGCATATCACTATAATCATTTAAAATTTTTTAAGTCTAAAAGTCTGAACTACCAAGAGTTAATTTCAAAATCATCTTTCATTTAGGTAAGCAACACAGAAACATCTATATTCAAACTTTGGAACAGCAAATGAGTTCCATTCTTTTCCTGGTATTAAATAATTTTACATAAAACCAGGATTTTTTGTAATAAAATGAATTGAGGGCTTAGGCTAGCATACAGTTTCCAAAGAAAAGGAGTGGAAAATTTTTGCATTGATGATAGGAAATTTTATTAGTGTTATTATAAACGTGTATTCACATTTCCCAATTGTTTTGTATGTATTTAAAATGTGTTCACTTCCCTAAATATTGAATTATAAAATATATAATCTGCTTACGCACACACTCTGAGAACAAAAATTTCATAAAATTAGAATTTTCTAGTTGTGCAGGAAATCAAGGCTCAGATATATTTAAAGGTAGTAAAAGTTCTTCAAGTTTCTTTAAGTAGCAAAAATATTTCAGGATTACACCAGAAATTTTAGTGTTAGCTAGCAGATACCTTGACGAGGGGAAATGTATAAAGGCCCAATGTGGGAAATGGTGGGAGGGTATATAACTTAAGTCTTAGATGAATGTAAAATGGAAGAAATAGAAGAATGGGGTAAAGTTCCATTAAAAGAAATGGAGAAAAGTATTTCCATACAGGGGTTAATGTATTAATAAGAATTGAAGGATCTGTAAGTGGAGAATGGAAAGGATGTAAATTAAATGACCTTTATACATGGAGAAGTGGTGGGCTCATAAAATACACATAAATTGTGCTCTACTACTTTAGGTCTTCTTCCCTGAGGAGAGTTTACATCAGTCTGTGTACTTTTGTAAGAAAAAATAATGAGGTATACTGGTTCAAAAGTTTCAGAACTCTCTAGGCATACTCAAATTTCCTTCTTATATGGATGTTGCTAAATTTACCTGGTATCTTATTTCTGGTTGCTACAACAGAATATCATAGACTGGGTGGCTTAAATAACATTTATTTTGCACAGTTCTGGAGGCTGGAAGTCCATGATCAAGGTGCCAGCAGATCTAGAGTCTAGCAAGGACATTCTTCCTGGCTTGCAATTGGCTGCCTTATTACTTGTCCTCATATAGCACAGAGAGAGAGATCTCTCTTGTCTTTCTTCTTATAAGGGCACTAATCCCATTCATGAGGGCCCTACCCACATGACTTAGTCATCTTCCAAAGGCACCACCTCCTAATGTCATCATGTTAGGAGATAGGATTTCAACATATGAATTTTGGGGGGAACACAAATATTTCATCCACAACACCTGATGATATAATTATATCAATATTATTATATTTTGTACCTCCCAAATTTAATATTTTTATCATATAGTCCATCACTCAGTAATAAAATACATTTTGTGTCAGGCTTGGCTCATATACTATGATGGTCAACAAAAGTAGATGGTCTTCAAGCATGTAATGGAGAATCTTATTTAGTCTGAGAGATGAGGACCATGGCATGGTAAAAGTCACTGTTGAGCACAGTCTTGCAGAATAATGTGTTACCTAGAAAACTCTGATTATGCCTGGAAAAAGGGTGATAGTGCTCCAGACAGAGGCAACAGCATATGCAAAAGCAGACTACACGTATTAGTATAATAGAGTATTAGACAATGCATGGCACATTTGGAGAACTGAAGAAGTCCAATGGTGCTGGGAAGCAGAAAGCAAGTGGTAGTAACATATGAGGTAAAGGCAGATAATCAGAAAATAAAGTTTTTGTGTGTGTGTGTGTGTGTGTGTGTGTTAATCTCTTTATTCTAAATGCAATGGGAAGCTTTTGAGGTATTTAAACAGGAGATGGCATAATAACATTTTGAAAAATTTACTAGCATATGAAAGACATGGGAAGTGGGTCCTTCTGTATGTGCAAACTGCTATTTCTTCTTGGCACATTCAGAACCTTGCTCTGAGCATTTTGTTTCTTTCAAACAACTTAGAAATGAAAAACACAATAATACAGTAGACACAGTTGCTAATGTATTATCCTTCTATTGCTCTTTCTAAGTGATTAACAGGAGAAAAGTAAAAGGTTAATTTTCTAATTACATACTTCCCAGAGGTAAATTATACTGGTTATCACATTCATTGACACAGTATAATGGGCTCTTTATGGAAAAGTTATTTTCTCTGAAGCTATGAACAAACAACAGTGCATTTTTAGGAATCAGGTAGGCAGCAGGCAAATCAGTGAAAAGACCTGCCTCTACCAGCAATGTATTTAGAAGCAGCTTTTGCCTTCCAAGCAAGCTGTGGTGTTTCCTAATCAATCAGTCCTACCAAACTTAATGTGACTTAAGACTAGGCTGCAGAGACCAACCTGGGTTTGACTCCTGGCTCCTCCACAACTAGCACCCTGACCTAAGCATATTCTTACATTACCTATACATTGATTTCTTCACTGACCCATGGAAATAATTAATGTGATGATGTAATTCAATGCAGAAAAGTGTTGATATATATATAGCAACCAATGCAGAGTCTGTCACGTATCAGACTCAATACATTATGAATCACAAGAGACATTGAGATTAGGGAGTGGAATATGTGGGTTAAGAATATCCTTAGTTATGGGACTTCCCTGGTTGCACAGTGGTTAAGAATCTGCCTACCAATGAAGGGGAAACGGCTTTGAGCCCTGGTCCGGGAAGATCCCACATGCCACGGAGCAAGTAAGCCCACGAGCCACAACTATTGAGCCCACTTACCACAACTACTGAAACGCATGCACCTAGAGCCCGTGCAACAAGAGAAGGCACTGTGATGAGAAGCCTGCACACCACAATGAAGAGTAGCTCCCGCTTGCCGCAACTAAAGCTAGCTGCAGAAATGCAGACCCAACGCGGCTAAAAATAAATGGATAGATTTATAAAAAAAAAAATAAGAAGAAAAAAGAATATCGTTAGTTAGAAGTGTCTATGTAAACAGTGTTTTCTCAGACCATGTTTTCATTTAGTTTATCCTTTGTGAGGAAAGGAGTTTTAAGTCCTAGAGATAGAGGTAAATCGTTTCCGTAATAACCTTATTTCAGAGCTCAGAGCATTCTTATGAAAAACAGAAAAATTAGGGATGAGAGAGCATTTGTACCTTTAGTCCAGTTAGTATATTAATCTCAGGGAGGCTCCTAAGTCTCTTCCATCCTCTGGATCTTTCACCCAGACTTATTAGAGACCAGTCATGCTTGAAATAACTAAATGGGGACAATTTGGCCAAGGCTGTCCTAGAGCTTCTTGAGAAGTTTGGTGAAAAATAAGAAAGTCCAAGACCAAAGGAGATGTCCCAGTAATTTAAGTCAGATTTTGTATCCCTGTTCCTAGCACAAAAGGCTCAAGCTAACAGAGAATACATATTTTACATATTGTAGCAGCTTCCTTCTACTATAATCAGTAACATTAAAATGTGTTTTTGTGAGTTTTTAATTGTGCATTATCAGTGAAAAGTGAAACCTGAAGATAAAAGATGCTTGTTCATTTTAAGGGGCAAATATTTCTTTTTAACTATTTCATGGAAAATTTGTTATACCACAATTTCCTTTTCAGACAAAGTAAGCTTACCTTTAATAGAGGTAATGTAAGGTAATGGAAAGAGTATGAAATTTAGAAGAAAACCTAGAGTCGATCTTACTTTCTCTGTAATTTTGGAAAAATTACTTAACCTCTCTGAAACACAGTTTTGTTACTTGTGAAATGGACACAATGGCACCAATATGAAGGGCTGTCAGGAGGATTAAATACCATCACAAAGTACTTGGCTCAA
This sequence comes from Mesoplodon bidens, assembly GCF_964165515.1. Classification (NCBI taxonomy): domain Eukaryota; kingdom Metazoa; phylum Chordata; class Mammalia; order Artiodactyla; family Ziphiidae; genus Mesoplodon; species Mesoplodon bidens. The sequence goes on from NC_138164.1 coordinate 96,428,362, forward strand.
TGCCTAACCAGCTTGTGTCACTAAATAGGTTTTTGAGTAAATGAACAAAGTAATTGTTTTAATCATCTCTGCCCTCTGTTTGTGATGGAGGACTTCCCACCCTAGGGTTTTAAGCATGGCCAAACGCACAGCATTTGACTGGGCAAATAAAAATCCATGACAGTTTATTAGTCACATATATTCACAGCCTGGAGAAAGAGGATATCACACGGCAAAACACACTAGGATTTTATCTGGGAACAGAATGGACAAGGTGGTCTGGGAGACAGGCTTCGTACTAGAGAGTAAAGTACCCCTGATACTTGCTAGAGGCTATGATTGGCTTGTCTGATTCATTCTGCAGGTCGGAAGGAGCTGAGACCTGACACTCAGGGATGAACAGGAAGTATAACTGATCCATTTGGTAGGAAGGGTTGTTTTGCTGGAGCATCTTATCCACGGGAACAGAATGAAGAGGAGATCTTAAAGTTAGGCAATTTCAGACTTTCCCACATTTCCCCAGATGTCAAGGACACACATAATACTGGGTCTCAGTTTTAGGCCTTACAGCTCAATAATAAAGCATAACCTTCCAGCAATCATCTTTATCCCACATTTTCCTCAAAAGAAAAAACAAAACAAAACTAAACAAAACAGGGCTTCCCTTGTGGCGCAGTGGTTGAGAGTCTGCCTGCCGATGCAGGGGACATGGGTTCATGCCCCAGTACAGGAAGATCCCACATGCCGCGGAGCGGCTGAGCCCGTGAGCCATGGCCGCTGAGCCTGCGTGTCTGGAGCCTGTGCTCTGCAATGGGAGAGGCCACAACAGTGAGAGACCCGCGTATCACATAAAACAAACAAACAAACAAAAAACAAAACAGAATATTTACATTTTTCAGAATGACTATCAATCCCATAGACAGTGTTATAACCTGATGATAATTTTATGCAGAAAAGAAGAGGGAGGAAGAGCAGGAAAAGGAGAGAAGGAGAAGAAATATTCAATCCAGAAACTTCTTGCAATCAAACTGTGACGTTGAACCAAGTGATGATGCTGGCTCTATCAATCTGGTGTTTGAATTAATATTACAAAAGGTGCGAAAAGGTAGGAAAAAAGAGGATAAATGGCAATGTTGGCATAATTTAATTATTGGCTGATTCAATTAGAAAGAAAGAAGCAGAAAAATTATTTTTTCCTGTAATTCTTTACAAAATGTAATTACTTTTGCAACAGACAGCTAAGAATAGCAGGATAATGAAATTCTATTTGTTGATGTCTAACCGACTCAACTTTATCCTTCCATCATGGACCTGAGTCTTTTGTCCTAACCTCTACCTGTCCCTTGTGACTGAGAGTGACTTCATTATCTGTTCTCTTCAACTCTATGATTGGAAATGTCATTGAAATCTCCCTTTTCCTAGTTCAGCTTCATACTTAGTATTTTGCATATTTTGGATGTAGTAAAGTAAAATTTCAGATCAAACTTCTGATCTTGATAATTCCTTTTAACTCTAACATCTCTCATCATTAGTCAGGTGGCAGCAAATGTTTTCTTTCTGTCCTGGTTTCAAAGACTAAGAGAGGAATAACAGTGTGTAATTTTAGGCTTTTGAGCTCTTAAGTAGACTTTGTAAAATCTGTAGGGAAAAAAAGGTGTCTTAAAATCTACACTTAAAAAATTTTATACAAGCTAAGAACTTGAAAGAGAAATGATATTTTATTCTTCTGAATTCCAAATGGCTTGGCTTGGGAAGATCAGGAGTCAAAACCTAAAGAAAAGCAAAATTAAGTTTATCAACTAAAGAGAAAAAGAATGTAAAAACGAGGTATGAAGCTAATTCCAACTCAAAGGGACTTCAATTTCTACCTTCTGGAGTGAGAAATAGTAAGAATGTGATTAGATGAGAAACTGTCTGGGGTCCTAAGAATGAGCCCGGTGCCCATTTCTATTCCCAAACTCTACCTTAGCCTGGAGGCTAGTTTGAATGAAGTTCGTATTTGGGATGAAGGATTTATGCAACTGGGGCTTCCCTGATGGCACAGTCGTTGAGATTCCGCCTGCCGATGCAAGGGACACGGGTTCGTGCCCCAGTCCGGGAAGATCCCACATGCCGCGGAGCAGCTAGGCCCGTGAGCCATGGTCGCTGAGCCTCCACGTCCGGAACCTGTGCTCTGCAATGGGAGAGGCCATAACAGTGAGAGGCCTACGTACCACAAAAAAAAAAAAAAAAAAGAAAAAGAATTTATGCATCTGAGGAGCAAAGAGATGCTTGGACCACAGACATCAGTAGAAGACAACATTGAACAATGACAAGGGCCTTCTGCTTTACATCTGAACAGAGGCCAAGATGGAGAAGGATTAGCAGGCAATGCAGGATGCCCCTCTCCAATACCAGGACAACACAAGCCTCAGCTTCCCCTGCATCTGTTCTATGTAGAGGGAAAAGGAGAACATTAAACTCACTCATTTCAAATCATGAGTCAAACATTTAAACTCAGGAATGACATAATTGACAAACTTTGCACAATTAAGTTTCTTTTACTGAATGAAAACATAAACTTAATTTTACTAACTTCTTTAAAACAGTTATTTTTAATTTACTTTTTATTTTATATTGGAATATAGTTGATTTACAATGCTGTGTTAGTTTCAGGTGTACAGCAAAGTGATTCAACTATCCATATACCCATTATTTTTCAGATTCTTTTCCCATATACGTTATTGCAGAATATTGAGTAAAGTTCCCTTTGCTATACAGTAGGTCTTTATTGATTATCTAATTTATATATAGTAGTGTGTATATGTTCACTCCATACCTGAAATATTTCCCTTAAGTATGGCCATATAACCTGTATTTTATAGTTTCTCCTTAAGTAGTCTGTCATTTTCTGAATAACCAAATTACAGGCAAAACATGAAAATGCAAACTTCAAACTGGTAAGAGGTAATTATGAACTTAAAGACATAATGACAAAAATCCTTCTTTTAAGTGAGAAGTTAGCATATAATATGATATCATATGAGAGTAAAATAGTAGGAGAGAAAATGGCACCTGAAATTGACCTATGCCAGAGTCATCTCCAAGGCATGGTGAATTGGAACTCCGTAAAGCAGAAATCAAAAGATGTGATATCACCAGCTTAAGCTAAAACAACAAACAGGTGGTGGGACTGCTCCCCTTTCATCTCTCCCACTACAAAATTGTTTACTACTTGTACCATTTAGAATGCATGTTGGGCTTTTACGTTATCTAAAAAATAACCAATACTTTTAGAATTATAAGAACTTTTAGAAGCCATTTAGTCCAATCTTGCAACAACGCAGGAATCTCTTTTACAGTTTAACTGTCAGCAAATAGGCAGCTTATTTATGAATTCTTCCAAAGATGGAAAATGCTAGTAGTTCTTCAGAGTGTTCTGATACATGAAAACCTGTCCTAGCAAATATCAAAATCTCTTGTCAAATTAAAATAACACATACTGACATAAAATAACACTATGTAATGAGTCCTTTCAATATATCAGGCACATGTGAAATATTTTATTGAAGTCTCACTACAGTGAGACTTCTGCCAACAGAAATTATTATCTGCTACAATATCAGTTGGAGAGAAGAACATATACACAAAAATTTCAGTAAACTACTATGTATAATAAATCCCTTCATAGTAATATATATATATATATATATATATATATATATATATATATATATATATATATACACACACAAAGACAGTTGTCAGATTTAAGTTGATATAATCCAAAACAATATCCTGGAAAATGGCAGAGACAGTTAGTATGATAAATTTTCAACTCATTCTCCCTGGATGTGCCCTAGCCAAATCAGTTGCAAAATAATTGGAATAATTCTTTAAGATGACCATCTATAGACTGTACTGAACAGTTTTCCTGTTATTGCTGTTCCCTTAGTTACTATTTTCACCAGCATGTTTTACTTTAAGAAAGTCTCCATCTTCACCTATCTTTGTTTTCATATATTCACTTACAGGTTGTGCTCACTTTAGATGCAATGTGTTCTTGGAGACTGGATCTTAAAGTGGATCTGTCAGGCAAAATCCATAGTGCACGGGCTTAGACTGTGTATGTGCTGTTAGTCTCATCTGTTCAAAAACTGATGACAGTTACTGAATGATGTAGTAGAATTAGCAAGAAGTGAGGTGCAGGATGTTACTAGAAACTTCTTTTCTTCAATTGAGGTAACATGGGTTTATAACATTATACAAGTTTCATGTGCTACAACATTATATTTTGACTTCTGTGCACACCACAGCATGCTCACCACCAAAAAATTTAGTTTCCATCCATCAGCATACAGCTGACCCCCTTTACCCTTTTTTTTTTTTTTTTTTTTTTTTTTTTTGCGGTACACGGGCCTCTCATTGTTGTGGCCTCTCCCGTTGCGGGGCACAGTCTCTGGACGCGCAGGCTCAGCGGCCATGGCTCACAGTGCAGCTGCTCCTCAGCATGTGGGATCCTCCTGGACCAGGGCATGAACCCATGTCCCCTGCATCGGCAGGTGGACTCTCAACCACTGTGCAAGCAGGGAAGACCCCCCCTCACTTTACCATTTTTATCTTCCCTGTCTGGTAACCACTACTCTGTTCTCTGTATCTGTGTTTGTTTGGTTTGTTCATTAATTTTGTTTTTGTTGTCGTCATTGTTGTTTAATAATCTACATATAAGTGAAATCATATGGTATTTGTGTTTGACTTATTTCACTTAACATAATACCATCAAGTTCCATTTATGTTGTTACAACTAACAAGATTGCACTTTTTTTTAGAGTTGGGTGTATTCCATTGTGTATATATATATATATATATATATATATATATATATACCACATTGTCTTTATTTATTCATCTGTTGATGGGTATTTAGGTTGTTTCCATATTTTGACTATTATAAACAATGCTGCAATGAACATAGGAGTGCATATATCTTTTTGAATTAGTGTTTTTGTATTCTTTGTGTAAATACCCAGAAATGGAATAACTGGACCATATGGTCAATAAATGGTGTTGGGAAAATTGAACAGTCACGTGCAAAATAATGAAACTAGACCACTATCTTATACCACACATAAAAATTAACTCATAATGGATTAAAGACGAATATGAGAGCTGAAACCGTAAAAATCCTATAAGAAAACATGGGCTGTGTGCTCTTTGACATCAGTCTTCACAATATCTTTCTGGATATATCTCTTTCTTTAGGCAAGCAAAACAAAAGCATAAATAAACAAACAGAGCTACCATCAAACTAAAAAAGCTTCTGTACAGCAAAGAAAACTATCCACAAAATGAAAAGGCAACCTACCAAATGGGAGAAGATATTTGAAAATCATGTGTCCAATAAGGGGTTAACATTCAAATATACATAATAACTGAAGCAACACAAGAATAAAAAAACAAACACCCAATTAAAAACTGGGCAGAAGATCTAAACAGATATTTTTCCTAAGAAGACATACAGATAGCCAAAATGCACACAAAAAGATGTTAAACATCACTTATTATTAGGAAAATACAAATCAAAACCATAATGAGATATTCCCCCATGCTCATTAGAAGGGCTATCATCAAAAAGGCAAGAAATAGCAGACATTGGAGAAGATGTGGAGAAAAGGAACCCTCATACACAGTTAGTGGGAATGTAAATTGGTGCAGCTACTATAGAAAATAATATGGAGATTCCTCAAATATTAGGAACTTTTGATTTAGCAGAGTAGGGTATGATGAGAGCTGCCTGAATTTGGTTTTGAGAACAAACCCGGATTTATCTTTCTTTTTTACAAAATTCTGCTGTTTTAGTTTTTATTGTCATTATACAAGGTTGAAAGAACTACTCTGGTTCAAGACCTTGTCCTATCACTACTATAATATGGTAGTCTTAACATTTTTTGGCCCCAAATGACAAAGAAACAATTTATTTGAGTAAGCCTAGGTTATACCACATAGAGCTGGGTTCAGACCAAGTTACCAATCCACACAATTATGAGTAAATAAATATTTTTTGTTTTAAGACACGAAGGTTTGAACGGAAAGAAACACAGGCACATACACAAGAGATCCATTAATTAATCAAAAGAAAGCAAGTAAATAGGACAAAATAAGTGCAAATTAGGCTAGTAGAAATAAATCAAATGTATAAAACATATAAGTAATTGCAATAAACATAAGTATAGTAAACAAACTAAAAAAAAAGAAATCTAAATTTAGATTATACAATATGGCTAGAGGTATGATTATCTCAGGAAACATGGTAATTTTTTGTGAAATATTAGAATTCCTTTCAAAATTAGGAATGATAACAATGTTTACTAATACTTGAGACACACCTAATACCAAAGGGTACAGAAGGCACAATTTAATATGATGGATCAAAACAAATTAAGGTAAGTACTATAACATGATTTCAGGTCCAAAACAATATTGTGAAAAATAGAGGACTATGTTACTGCAGATTTAATAAAATAACTAGAAATCCAAGAAGCCTACCGTGCCATCTGAATAAATTCTGGACTGTTACTTAGGAACAATTAAAGGCTGAGCAGCAAAGAGAATATTTCTGGGTGCTGTGGCTGACCAAGACTTCAGAGACAGAAGCAAAGATTCCAGTAAACTCCTGAATTAAAGTTCATTTTGTTGCCCAGTGAGAATACTGGGAACTCAAGGGTCACAGGCAGCTTCCTCTCTTTTCTACATGTAGGGTTATGTTGTAATTCCTCATCAGTTGTCCTTCACTAACTATTCCCCTCACTCTACTGAAGATAAACTATTGAGGACAATAAAGCCTCACTATATGGTTTTTCCCATAATAATGCAGATGCCACTGATTACTGATCAAGTACACCGCCATGTGACTTTGTATGTTAAGACTAACAAAATTTATGTCATCTATGTAGACCTAAAGGGACCTGATCCTGGGTGGAGAATGTGGTCGATACCACCCTCTCAATCAAGGCTGGATGGTGTAGAAGTGTAACAGAGGTTGGAAAGATAACCAAAATTTCTGCTTAAAGGGGATTTAGAACTAATCTTCACTATATGATTCCCCTCATCTATTTGCCCCTGTTGTGAGTTGATGTGTCCTCCAAAAAGATATGTTAGATTATTAATTCCCAGTACCTCAGAATGTGACATTATTTGTAAATAGAATTGTTGTGGATATACATTACTTAAGATGAAGTCATGCTGGAGTAAGGTGGGCCCTTACTCCAATATGACTGTTATATGGAGTATGTCCTTATATGCATATGTAATAAGTCCTTATATGTATATGTAATACATATATGTTATATGTAATATGTCCTAATAAGAAGATGATGTGAAGGTGCAGTCTAGAATATCATGTGATCACAGAGACAGAGATGAGAGCTAGTCAGCTGCAAACCAAAGAATGGCAAGCATTACTGGCAACAGGGGAAACCAGTTTTGAATATCTGGTTTCCAAAGATTTTCCTGGAAATACAATTCACAACAGAAATTAGTGCTTGAAAGATAAAATATATTAAGTTTTCTGAGTGAATTAAATTTCTTTTCTATTCTGGTACATGAGGACTAGTTAGTATATTTTAGACCATATTAGTTCTTATTACTTTTGAAATATAGCAACACATATATAAAATCTTAGTCTACTCTGGATTTTAATTACTTTCTTAAGTTATTTTTGTGCCTTATATTTATTGATGATCCACTGTGTGCCAGATACAAAGCAGGGGAGGAGAGGGTAAAGAACATCTTCATTATTCAAGGATATTTAGCAAGATAACTTTAATGCAAAGATATATTATTGATAGATGGTTATTACTTTCCTAGTTAGAGGCAAAGTGAACAATATGTGCAAAAATAGACCAGTGAGTGGAAAGAAATATGCTCAACTTACCCAATAGTCTGAGAATATATTGTGAGAGAATCATGGAATAATGTATGTATTTAAAATGGAATAATGAGACCCTCCTGCAGAGAAATAAGGCAGCAACTATATATATATATATACTATATATATATATACTATATATATATATAACAAAACAACCAGTTTTTTTCTAAATTATTATTATTTTTCTAATGACTTGTCTTTTTTAAGCGAAACATCTGATAATTATTACTGATGCCTAACATATAGTTGTAATTGTGGCACACTACAAAACCACTTTCAAATCTTTTCTCATTTTTATCACCAAAACTCTGTGAGCTGGATTTTATGATTAGTCCATTTTGCAGATGAGGGGAAAAAAAAAGCAATAAACACTCTGACATGAGTTTAGCTTAACCACAATTATACACTATTAACTGTTGGTCCCAGAATTTAACCTCAAATGGTCAAATTCCCTTGGCAATATAAAGTAGCAAATCATCCCCAAAATGGAAAGTTTGGAGACAACTCTAAGCTGCAGGTCTTATGTGAGCTTTTGTTCTGGACTATTTTTTCAAGGATGTTTGTAAAACAAAATTATTAGATAAACATGCTCTTTCTTAGGTAGAGGGAAGACTTACTTCCTGACCAGCATAATAAAGATAATGTCTCTTTCTAAGGCAAATATTGGGTAGATTTGCTAGCAGATCCCTTAAAACTTGGGGTTTCCTAAGCTGGGTGTTCTTCAGCTGTAGAACATATATACCAAAACACACTGTATATATAGCATCCCTCTGGGTTTCTCCCCCTCATCCCACGGGCCTTGGGAGCCAAAAGAAACTAATGTAAGCACAAGCTCAGGCTTCCTGCTTTGCTGAGAGTAACAAAATCTTTTCTCTCTGACTCAGGAGTCTTGTCTTCTGCCAGCATCCATGATACTATGGCAGATTAACTTGTCAACTTGAAAACAGGAAATGATAACAGATTTCACCGTTCCTGACATGCACTGTAGAAAGGTAGAAGAAATTCACCCCAGATGTCCTCTAGCTTCTAAATAAACTAGGAGGAAAAGAAAGTTATCCTATTAAAAATGAAAGAGTTGGTCTAAATTTTGCAAACTCTTGACCTAATCATTTAATTTCTAGATATTTATCCTAAGGAGATTAAAGACTGTGTATAAGGACATAGATATAAATGTATTTTTGTAATATTATTTTAGCACTATTTCAGATGACTCTGCCCTGATCAAGGCAGTGAGTGAGAGAAGTTCTGGCTTAGGCAAATTGTGATTCATTCAAGCTCTGCTTGATATAAGCCATCTCTCAAGGCACTTCAATATGGTTACAAGATACTTTTTCTTATACTACTATTCACAAGATTTAATCCTAGTTCAGATCCAAGTCTTTAATCACACATTACAATATTTCCCTTATCATCATTTGCTTTAATTTAGACTTCACTAGACAGTGTGCTCTTGTTTTCCTTCGGATATAATATTCTTTACATTCTAGGTCTGATGCATCAGTAAAAAACCTAAACAGTTTCAGTATTTCAATCAGCTAATTTCCTCCACCATAGTGAGTGATGGTACTCAGCCTTTTAAAGCTGACACTTTTACATTTGTAATGAAATGTAAAACAACAAATGTCCATGTTCCCCCCTCAGTTTCCTTCCTGAAAATAGACACAACTAGAAATAAATATAATTATCACTCAAATGGTGGACTGGCTTTTCTGGATACATGGTAACAGTTCTCGTTCTAGAGAAAGCTAAGGGGTATCAAGTTCAAACTCTATCTCAGCAACTGCAGATCACATTTGTGGTCTAGACTCAGTATTTTTAAATTTGTTTGTTGGTTTCAGGGTTTTCCTTCTATTTCAATCATTAGAAAGAAAGACCTGCTTACTCATGATTGGATCCTGCCAGCAAAACTCCCAGCTTTGGCACATAAAAAATCAGAAGAGGGCTTCCCTGGTGGCGCAGTGGTTGAGAGTCCGCCTGCCGATGCAGGGGACACGGGTTCATGCCCCGGTCCGGGAAGATCCCACATGCCGCGGAGTGGCTGGGCCCGTGAGCCATGGCCACTGGGCCTGCACGTCCGGAGCCTGTGCTCCGCAACGGGAGAAGCCACAGCAGTGAGAGGCCCGCATACTGCAAAAAACAAAAACAAAAACAAAAAACAAACAAACAAAAAAAGATCAGAAGGAAGTTTGTCCTTCTTTTTATTTATTCCTAAATCCAACTCATTATAAGACAGTATATGTTTGTGGGGGTGATGGGAGCTATTATCTTTAATATATGAAGCTTACATATTCATCCATTCGTTTTTTAAAGTGAATACATGTCTTTTGTATTAAGTAAGGAAATAAATATCACGTACAACAAAAATAATGAAGATGGACGGGATTTTAAAGGTTGGGCATTTAAACGAGAGGAGTAAGTTTAGACAAGTCACTCTGAGAAATGTGCTAGTCATTTTAGAACAATATTTTTTTTAAAAAAATCAAGCAATAATGGAAGCCTATTGAAATATAATAGCATGAATTTCCTCAGTAACACTCAGTGCCTAAGATCAGGGAGTATAAAAACCGCATCACCAGAGCCCAGGAGTAGAAAGAAGAAAGCAGCAGAGTGTCAAGAAATTGAGGATTTGAAGGAAGGAATAAGATTACTGTCAAATTTCTTGAATCTTTGACCCAGATTCGATAAAAAGGTAAGTAAAAGGGGAGCAAAGCTAATGATTTGAAACAACTGGAAAAGATTAACTGAAGTTTTATTGAGAATGAAGAGTGGTCCAAGTGAAGGGACAGGACAAGAGTGGTGCAGTATAGGACCCTGGCCAGAGGTTAAAATTTAAGATTTTGAAATTTTGTAGAAAAAAATAGTTCCCCTCATTGTGAGGAGGTCTGAAGAACAATGTGTTACTTAGAAAGCAAAGTAGAGATGGCTATCACTGGAGCTGGCGAATTCAAGAAGAGAAAGGAGAGGGTTGAAGAGGCAAGGGGCTGGAAGGGATGGGAAGAGAAAGGGAGAGGAAGGAAGAAGAGGGGAGAGAGTGAAAATAAAAGAAGAAACAGAAAGCCCTTGGAAATCTAAATCAGCACCTAGGCAGTAGCTCTAATTTAGTTTACTAGAATAAGCCATAAAATACAAGTCTTGCTTTTTTCACCCATGGGGTCCTTGTTGTTACTGGAGAAAGCCATAAACCATGCAAACACAACCCTTGCTCTTTATAGTCAGGTTATTCTGGAATGTACATTTCTAGAGAATTTGGACATTTTAAGACTTCTTTTGGGCTAAAGTTGGGGATATGGTTCTTACCAGCTAATCCAGTATTTTTATAGTCCCATTTGGAACACAAGTTAATCCATATCAAAGTCATTAACATAATAATATCATTTTTTTTTACTAATTTACTTAAATTACTTCATTGAATTCTCTTAAAAAGCTGTTAGTCTTACACACATGACATGAAAAGCTCAGGGCAAATTAATTGTTCACTCAAGGTAACACACAATGATAGAACCAATTTTGAACTGAAGAATCTGTCAGTATTTATTTTACTTAATTAACAGTCTCTGCTGTTTCAAGCAACTGTAAGTATAGGATAAGCTCTTCTAAAGAAAATCTGAGATCTCTGTAGTCACACAGATTAGATCCTAATTCCACTTCATTCTAGGTGGGTACTATGAACAAGCTTACATATTCATCCTTTCGTTCATTATTTGCTTATTTCTTCACTCATTTATATATCTATTCCTTCATTCATATATATCATGTCAAATAATATTTATTGAGCACCTACTATTTATTTAAACATTTAAGCATCAGTTGATTATTCCAGTCAAAAAAATGGAGATGTTATTACCCATTTCACAATGTTTTCTTTTAAGAATTAAACAATCCAACATAAAATATATACATTTAATATTGTATCTTGCCCATAGTATACACTCAATAAATGAAAAATATTTTATAAGTATTTTTATTATACTCTGCACCCTTTTGCATTATTATGTGTATCTGATGAAGAAACTGGAAGTAACAGTTTTAAGTCTAGTTGGGAAATGTCTTTACTCAGATAAATTGGAAAGAATGCAAGAAGCTATGTATAACAATTGCCAGAAGAAAATACCAAACGGAGGATGAAAATGTAAATATCAGTCTGCTTTGCAAAAATATAAAATAAATATTAGGTATCAATAAAAAGTATTTTTCTCAGATCCATAGGTATATATTATTTTCAAAACCAAGGATCAAAGTTTCAGAAAATTCTCTGTGAGACAAAAGTCAATAGTTTAGAAAAAACTCTTTATGCAAAATAAATGTTAGGAAATCATTTTGTTATAGAATATTTTTAAAAGTGTACAAAATATATATATTTATATGTTTTTCCAAAGAATAAAGATTAATATTGTGTGAATGACAATTTATATATTTTACATTAAAACTAATCGGCCTGTTAAAATATACGGCCAGCTCTCTATATCCATGGGTTCTGCATTCACAGATTCAACCAAACACAGATCTAAAATATATGGAAAAAAATTCCAGAAAGTTTCAAAAGCAGAACTTGAATTTGCCACACACTGGCAACCATTTACATAGCACTTACATTGTATGAGATATTATAACTAATCTAGAGATAATTTAAAGTATATGGGAGAATGTGCATAGATTATATGCAAATACTACATACACCATTTTATATAAGGGACTTGAGGATCCTTGGATTTTTGAATCTGCAGAAGGTTCTGAAACCAATCCCCAGTGGATACTAAGGGACAACTGTATTTCTATCTAGCTTCTCATGTGTAAGCTCTTCAGAAGTAAGTCCCACTACCTTTTTTATATATACAGTTTATCCTTGAAAAACACAGGAGTTAGACCACCTTAAAGTCAATAATCCACTTATAAATTTATAGTTGGCCCTCTGTATCTATGGTTTCATATCCTCTGATTCAACCAATCTCAGATTATGTAGTACTGTAATAGTATGTATTTATTGAAAAATATCCAGGTACAAATGGACCCATGCAGTTAAATCCCTTGTTGTTTAAGGGTTAAATGTATATAAAAGTTATACAGTATTTTTTCAGTTCTTCTTGATTGTGTACATTTCTCAGTTACATAATTAGGAACTTTTGACTTTTTAATTCAAGTTCCTTTAGTTATTCTTTCCATCATGACTCAAAGTGACTTTTTACCAGAAATCAGACCAACGCTATCCAAATAGTCCCATTACAGGTAATAATATGCCATGTAATACCTTTATATGAGAATGTCATGAATGAGAATTATGTGGCTGGGGGAGAATGAATATTTTTGGTCTAAATTAACCAGTACAATGTTTATATTAGTTTGAGCAAAAATAGAAGTTCTATGGATTGTAGAGTCAGTCATCCAGTAAGCAATAATATCAATTAATATACTAATTGTCAGCTGAATATAAATATCAGAAGCAATCTCTTTACAACTTTGATTTTGTCACCCATGAAGTTATTTGTAAATTCTGGAATTTTGTCAATAACTCTTGATCCAGGGTCTATAGATCTTCTAATAAATAAATAAATAAATAAGCAAACACTCGCCTTGAAACTCCATTGACTCTTTCGTTCTTTTCAGTACATTGGTGTGCATGTCTTGGGGGTTGCAAATGAAGTTCAGGGATCAGTTTGACTTACTCTATTGTTTATTACAAAAAACATATTGTTTGCTTTGTACTTCACTACAAACACTACCACCCTCTAGCTAGTCCTCCCCCTCTTCACATGAAAAATACTTTTGATTGAATATAAAAGGTTTGTGGTTGTAAACATCTATGATTCCTTATTTAATTATTTATTGTTTAAAAAATTATAAAAGGTCATGCAAAAATCAGGTTTTCTTATATCCGAAGGGAAGAGTTTATTTTTTTCTTACACTCTAAGCAAAAGGCTTTCTATCTGTCACTTATGAATATTCTCAGATACTGGAATTTCTGTGTTTTTCATATTTTATGATACGTTATGTACAATAAAAACTTCCCTTCAAATATTCTAAAGAGCAACATATTTAAATTACCACCACCATTCTAATTGTTTTTCAGAGTGTTCAACACTCAATGCTCTGATGATAACTGATTCCAAGAATACTTGTACACAAACCTCATAGCCTACAATGTATATGCTGCAAATAATGGTTCAAACAATTAAAATTAAACTCTCCAGTTCAATTACTGAAACCTACTGTGCATGGATAACCTTGACAATAATTGGCACTTGTCATGCCACCAATCCTCTCTGCTATTGAATGAATAATTACCGAGTGTCTGTCCATAGCAAGAGAAATAACAAAATCTTGGATTCCTATGAGATATCCCTTTTTCAAAAAGCAATATAGAAATGTCACCTTAAATATATCTATAAAGTTGTGTTTGACTCTAACACTGGTGCTTGGAAAAAGAGGATAACATATGTTTAGATTTACATATTTCAGGGAAAGGAGCACTTGGATAGAGTGAGCTTGATTGGAAATGCTATGTTATCAACCATGACCCAGTGAAGTGTTTTACAAGAGGAATTTTTATTGTACTAAGACTCTAGAGTGTTGAACCTTAACAGTAAATTGAATCGCTTACAAAGTCATGCCAGATGTTATTCATATCAGTTGCTAATTAATGCATACACTTCATTTAGAGGAACTTAATGTTGAGTTATTAAAATGGGAGGCTGTCAGTTTCAGAAATGATTGATGGCTAGAATTAGAAAGATTTAAGAGTTAGGTTTGAAGCAGTACCTAGACCATTTCTAGTGTGGAATTTTCACGTTGGAAAATTAGCAATAATCTTTTTTCATCATTCTACTAAACTTGCAATAGGTACCTACTATATCCAAGACCCTGATATAGGTATTGTGATCTGTCCTGAGATGGGTACTGATTCATAACTGAGTTATGGATCATGCTCTCAAAAAATCCAGATAAAAATTACATATATATCCATATGAAAATGCTGAGGCTGAATAAAATAAATACTATAAGAAAAGTGAACTACTGAGATAGATCACTTGCTATTGAAACAAATGAACTTAATAATTCTGGGGTCAGTATCCATTTGGTTAGTCTTATAACATTTGGTCTTTTAAGATCTAGTCACATAAACCCAATGCAGGAAAAATATTACTAAACATAGGATGATACTGAATTAAGGAAATGAGCTGTCCTGCAATAGAATCCCAGTACATTGTTTAATATTTTCAGTATGTGAAATGTGTAAAGCTTGGGCTTGGAGAATAAGATGGCTAGATGAGATGATGAAGCCAGCCATAAATGGATCTAAATGACAAACTCAAAGTTCAGATTTTACTTCATTGACGGTGTGGAACACTTAAGTTTTCTGAACAGTGGATGATACCTAAGGATCTAAGTTTTTCTCAAAGAGCACTGGAAAATCCACTGTAGAAAAACAGATACAGTCCCATTATTGCAAAGATGGTCTTGAGTTTTGTGACAGCCACTAAGTGTATGCATTCCAATTAATTTCCATGTTAATGATCTTGACCTCTTTAATACTAGGCTGCTATAGTATTAAAGTAAGGGGCTAGAATATCCAAATTTTCAATAGAACCATTAGGACTTGACTAATACTTTTGGATCAAAATACAAATGAGTTGACCTAGAATCACAGAACTCTTCTGTGGGATTTTTTTAATAAGATCTTAATAAGACTTTGATACCGAGGTAATGCCTCTAGATATAATAGAGCTTATTTTCATTTGCATTCAAATGAGAAATTTATAAAATGCATATGCAACTTTTGAAATACTGACTTTTAAAAATTTAGGGAAGAAAGCCAAAAAACATCAGACCGCAATTCAGTTTGCATTTCAGTGTATAAGTTCTAAGTAGTTTAAGTATCTCAGTTGAGAAGTCAAAGTTGACATGAAATGATAAAACATTTCCTTATTTTCCCAGTCAGAGTTCTGAAGTGAAACTGTATAATTCATGGCTTCATACTGAGAAGGCAATGTCCAGTTTTCCTTCTACTATAACTAAAATGTTCTAGCTTCAGCTCAGCCAAGTTCCTGCTTCCTGGCATTGGAAATAAGGGCCAGATGGCCACCCAGAATTATCAGGCCCCCATGTTGATGAACAAGTGACAGATTTGCTGAGTGATCAAACATAATTTAAAGTCTTTTAGGCATTGAAATCCACAACATCATAGTGACAGACTCAATCATTTTAAAAAAAATGCCAATAATTATCTGCTCTGTCCCCCACCTTCTCCCCACTGGACCAAATAAATACTCAAACTTCCATTACTTAGGTATAAAACCTCTTTGCAAGTCTCAGGTATAAAATTCTTTATCACGTATCCAAAATGAGAAAGATACCATCCAGACCATAGGCAGGTAAATAAGATAGAGACTTGTGTGTCTTCCTGGAGGAAGGAGGAGACTAGATATCCCCACATAGAGAAGTATCAAGAAATTGTGAATTACCTACATAGTTAATAGAGTTTTGCTAAAGATGCCAAGATAATTCAAGGGAAGAATATAATCTTTTTAAAAAATGGTGCTGACAATGTTCATTGCAGCTCTATTTACAATAGCCAGGACATGTAAGCAACCTCAGTGTCCATCAACAGATGAATGGATAAAGAAGATGTGGCACATATATATAATGGAATATTACTCAGCCATAAAAAGAAATGAAATTGAGTTATTTGTAGTGAGGTGGAGGGAACTAGAGTCTGTCATACAGAGTGAAGTAAGTCAGAAAGAGAAAAACAAATACCATATGCTAACACATATATATGGAATCTAAGAAAAAAAAAGGTTCTGAAGAACATAAGGGCAGGACAGGAATAAAGACACAGACATAGAGAATGAACTTGAGGACATGGGGAGGGGAAAGGGTAAGCTAGGATGAAGTGAGAGAGTGTCATGGACATACATATACTACCAAATGTGAAATAGATAGCAAGTGGGAAGCAGCTGCATAGCACAGGGAGATCACCTCGGTGCTTTGTGTCCACCTAGAGGGGTGGGATAGGGAGGGTGGGTGGGAGACACAAGAAGAAGGAGATATGGAGATATATGTATATGTATAGCTGACTCACTCTGTGATACAGCAGAAACTAACACACCATTGTAAAGCAACTATACTCCAATAACAATGTTAAAAAAAAAAAGTGTTGAAATGATTGGATACCCATACGTAAAAAAAAAAATCTTGACCTTTTCTTTTCTCTCTCTCTCTCTATAAAATATATATGTATGTATATATATATATTTAAGTATTGAAAAATTTATTAACTTTTAATTTAAAAATATTTACACCTGTGACACACTAAGATATAGGAGTATTACTTCTTAAAAATGTTATCCTTTAGGGTTTGGTCTTTGTTTTAGAAGTTGTGGAGTTTGGGTATTTTTTGTTCAGTACTATAAGAATTTATATATTATACAAATGAAATAGATCATATACCTAAAATTAACAGCTAAACTATACAACTTCTAGAAGAGAATATAGGAGAAAATCCTTGTGACGTTTTAGACAAAAATTTCTTAGGACACAAAAAGCAATAACCATAAAAACAAACAAATAAAACATGTAAGTCCAGTTGCCTACAGGTTTATTCGTTTTTTCTGGGGCAATTTCTTCAGAGATTCATTACAGTATATTTTATTCTACAATATAGTTTTGACAAAACTTTCTATTTTGCTAAACTATGAAATCCCTGAGGGCAGAAACCAGTTTTTAGACATCTTGGTTGTTTTGGGGCATCTAATACAGTGTCCATTACTTTAAAAATAATAAATGTATACTAGAAAAAAAAAACAGTAGACTAAGATTTCCTCCATTTATTTTATTGCTATTACTATAAAAGACTAAATCTTTATATATCTTTATACATAGTTATAGATAATATACATATGTGTGTATTTATTTATATACCTGGAACCATACATCTTGTCATTGGAGTTGCATGGAACCAAGCCAGGGCATTAGTTTCCTTTTATAGGAAATAGAGAGATCTCTTCTCAACCATAGATTTGCGCTTCCATGTTTTTTTTGTTTTGCGTTACGCAAGCCTCTCACTGTTGTGGCATCTCCCGTTGCGGAGCACAGGCTCCGGACGCGCAGGCCCAGCGGCCATGGCTCACGGGCCCAGCCACTCCACGGCACATGGTATCTTCCTGGACTGGGGCACGAACCCGTGTCCCCTGCATCTGCAGGTGGACTCTCAACCACTGCGCCACCAGGGAAGCCCCATGGTTTTATATTAATATAGCCAAATCTTTAGTATGCAGCCTTTTATCCATATGATATTCAATTTGTCTCTTCTTTCCTTCATGAGCAAATACTCAGAAAGATTTATTTACTCTACTACCTCATATATGTAGAGACTACTGGGGCTAGAAAAGCACGTCCTTCAACAGCAAGATCATCTAGTCTTATGAAGTCTAGATGGGTTGAAGCTGTAAGACTGAGAAAATCTGCTGTCTTATAGGAGTTATTTATAAAAATCCTCTTTCCATTTGATCCATTTACTCATAACAGTAAAGTTTATCATTGCCCTTATTTCTTGGGCCGATCTTAAAGGCAGCAAGAAATGCACATATTCCTGAGACAAGAAAGGTTACCACGAACCCCACACTTCTATTCCCTTCTGGAGAGAATCATAGCAAACACCCTTACTACCCTCTGCACAGGATCGTCTTGGAACATGTTTTAATTTTAAAATAAGGATACATGTTCTGAAAGTCCCTCAGGAGATGTCAAGAAAAGAGAAAGACAGAACTCTAGAGATAAGTAAATTATTTCTTTACAGAGTTGTTAAATTATTAAAGTTTCATGGTGTGCTATTGCAAGAACAAACTTGTCTCTGTAAAGTGGATTAAAAGTATGTCACCTTCAAGCTTCCTCTCATTATTATTTGATGTGTGTTGAGCACCAACAGGGAGCTTTCATAGCTTTAGAATCACCCTAAATTGTCAACATTACAGTTGAAGGGGGGTGGGGGAAAGCAGTTCCTCTGGTTCTTAGTGGAGCTGGATTGGTTCTATGGAGGATTTGAAGAAATTTTGCCCTGGCTGTATACTACATAAAAAAGCTTTCTTGAGTGCCCTAATCTTGAACTAACCTATGATACTAACAATCTATAGTGCTTATTCAAAGATAATGCCCCTTTTGTATAACTATGTGTCCACAATATTGTCTCTTCCTATATCCAGGTCTGCATCACACTTCTCCCTGCAGCTAAGTCCGTGCACTCCCATATCAAGGCTATCCCTAGGGTTCTGCCTAGTGTTCTGTACCTGCCACCTAAAGAGAGGAAAAAGTTGCTTCCTCTTCTCTGTTAACTTGATGTTTTACTGTACTACTGTCCCATGCTTATTACTGTATTGTCTATTTTGCACATTCTGTCTGTGATGCAGAAAGCCCAGTAGCATAACTTCCTTTACAGGAAAAAAAAATATATATATATATACGTATATCTCACCTTCACATACACTAGTCTTCTTTCTTTTCCTCAAACATATCATGCTTACTTTCACCAGTTTCCTTTTCTTAGAATACTCTTTTTTCAAAGTGTTGAATATCTCATTCCTCTTTATTTTACAGGTCTTTTCCTCAGATAAGATACCCACACAGTACCTAACAGTAGATACCCAGCTAGTCACTATCTATAGCATAACATCAATTATTTCTCATTATAATACATATAAATGCTGGATGTTATGTATATACGTACAATTTTCACTTCCATACCAAGACCCAGTCACCACAATGTCATCTATGAAAGTAGAGACCTCATCAGTCTGTTCATACCTATTAAATCTAATGTTTAGAATAAAACTTAATATCCTATGAATATTTTATAAATGTTGATTAAGTAAGAAAAGGAATAAGGAAAGAGTCTATAGAAATAGACTTTCATCTTGATAATCCCACTATTAGTAGGAAGGACATCCACAGTGCTGATATCACTTCTCTCAGAGCAAACCTTATTTTCTTCCCTCATAAAATAAACAATTAGGAGCCCCTTAATCTTCAAAAGGCACTGTGGAGCTTACATCTTGCCCTTCTTAGGATCACACAGTCTAATCAAACAAACAATATATGTTAATAACTGACTACTGCATAATATGTTAAAAGAGAAGTGCAGGGCCTCCCTGGTGGCGCAGTGGTTGAGAGTCCGCCTGCCGATGCAGGGGATACGGGTTCGTGCCCCGGTCTGGGAGGATCCCATATGCCGCGGAGCGGCTGGGCCCGTGAGCCATGGCCGCTGGGCCTGCGCATCCGGAGCCTGTGCTCCGCAACGGGAGAGGCCACAACAGTGAGAGGCCCGCATACCGCAAAAAGAAAAAAAGAAAAAAAAGAAAAAAAAAAAAAAAAGAGAAGTGCAAGTAATGTCCATGGGATTTCAGAGGTGGATGAATCTACCTCTGGTTGGGTGAATCAAAGAGGGTTTGTACAAAAAAGCATCCAAAGCACACTTAAAAAAACAATGTAAAGGTGATTATGGCAATGATCCATACAGAGAAAAGAGTACCTGAAGGTCAGATCGGCAAACTACGATTGAAAGGGAAGTATTTAGAAGAGTGTAGGAACAGCATAAATGTTACTGAAAGACAGGATTAAAAAGTCAAGCTGTAATCTGCAGGCCAATGTTTCTTAAAATGGAATACCTGTATCCCTGAATTAATTGGGTATTAAAGGACCCAAATGTTATATATTTCACATAAGCTTCAATTAATATTTTTTCTATATCACAATTAATTTTAAATACATATTGGAAAGAAATGCAATGTGCATTTAAACATATATTAAATATGAAAATATAACATGAGATTTCAAAAAAAAATGTCTAGACCATAGCAAGTTACTTTAGGATATTTTGGTGGAAAAAAAAAATTTACAGTAATGCCAACCAGCGGTCAGCACACTTGCTTACAGATCAAATCCATCTTTCTTGACTTTGTGAAAAAATCTTATTGGAATATATGCAAGCCCATTAATTTAGATATCATCTATGACTGCTTTTGCATCACAATTGCAGATTTGAGCAGCTGTAATGGAGACCAGATTATATACCACAAAACTTAAAGTATTTACTATCAGGCACTCTAAAGAATAATCTTGCTGTCCCTTGCTATTGGCATTTAATGTTTTTCAGAAAGTAAAATGTAATTATAATAGTGATTTGGAACTTAATTGTATAGAAACATGTAATATGAGAGAAAAATAAATACATTCCAGAAGTAAGGCAATAGATTAGGGAAAAATCAGAGTCCAAGATAATGTTACAAGGATCTGGAAAAAAGTCATGGTAACAAAGTGGAAAGGAAGGAAAAGATATAAAAGAAAAACTTTAGCAATTGTAGAACCTCATACCAAATAAATAATGGCATGAAGAAAATGAAAGTTGATTGAGTTCTAGAGTCTAAGTTACTGATGGAAGCCAAAGTAGGAAACACAGAATGATATGTTTGGAGGAAAAATAGCATGTAATAAAAATGTTTGATTGGAAATTTCAAAAGGGCATTATTGTGGACAAATACAATGGACTTCCATTTGAGCTGAAAAATAGAAATCAGAAACAGAAATGGAAAAACAACAATAGTTTACTTTGCTGTATGAATTATAACTCTGAGAGTTGCTAAGAAATAATTTGTAGAAAAATAGGGTGAAGGTAGAAAGTAAAACTCAATTTAAGAGTAGGAGAAAGAAGAAAATGTTGAGATAGATGTCTACATTTTCTTTGACTCTCTATTTTACCATGTGAATAATGGGTCTTTTCTTTCATCAACATGCTTCTGGGAAGTGAGGTATCTCACACTATGGTGGGCATAAACTACTAAAATGAAAATCAATCCAAGACACTTTGCTATCAAGAGCTACTATTTTGGTACTAAAAATTCAAGGGAGGGCTTCCCTGGTGGTGCAGTGGTTGAGAGTCCGCCTGCCGATGCAGGGGACACGGGTTCATGCCCCGGTCTGGGAAGATCCCACATGCCGTGGAGTGGCTGGGCCCGTGAGCCATGGTCGCTGAGCCTGTGCGTCCGGAGCCTGTGCTCTGCAACGGGAGAGGCTGCAGTGGTGAGAGGCCCGTGTACTGAAAGAAAAAAAAAAAATTCAAGGGACAATTTTTCATTTTAGAATGAAATAAGGAGGTGACACTTTTGGACACAAAGACCAGAATATATTTTATCTCAACATAGCACAGAAATGGAAGGAAGATGCTAAACAAAGCACTGAAAAAAAGAGAAAAAACCTCTTTCCATTTTTAGCAAATAACCATTAGTCATTTTATAGAGCATATTGAAGAGAGAAGGTCTTCATAGAAATTTACAGTAATAAAAGAGTGAGTGCCTTCTTCAAATAGAATAAGGTCCCTGAGGAAAGAGGACAACCTATTCTGGTGTGGACTGAATGGTTCAAGAACATTCTGGAACTGAAATAAGTGGAACCTGGAAGAAACAAACACTGAAACAGAGAAGTAACATGTAACCAAAATAATCTCCCTTTAAGAACTCTGGTAATGTTGAAAAGGGACTAGAAATTTTTTTGAGAAACCATGTAGTATTTACAATTTGTTAAATATATTTAGAATCAATTCTAGAATTACATGTGTGGTTCTCATTCCTTGGTATGGATTTAGTTGTCATCAGTCAAGCTTTTAATTATCTTATACAGTTATAATTAAAGAAACCCTCTATTCAGTGAAATATAGTTAACTGGAATGAATCCAAGCTGAAAATTTGAGTGAAGGCTATAATTCTATGAGTGGGAACCACATAAGTAGTATCTTCTCTGAACATAAACTTTATGAGGATCATTCCCCTCTGTGTATGTTAGAGGTTGCATTGGCACAATCCTTCTTTCTCACTACTTAATTACACAAAGAATTCTTCCACAAAGAGTGTTTAGGGATTGGGGTATTAGAAACTGCAAAAAAAATAGTTGTGTGCAATACAACAATCATTAACAGCCACAAGAAAATGCATTTGCTGAATTTGTTACCCTTTGTAGACATGTTTCAGTTAATCCTTATACCAATATAGCAAGGCATGTGTGGAATGATTACTTTTCTATTTGAGAAAAAAGAATATTAGAAGGGAAAGACCATGCCAAAATCTACACACAGGTAGAAACTTAAATTTCTGTTTCTATGTCTTTTGAAGTGTGTTTGGGTGGTCAGTTGGTTTTCTCATGTTTTCATACATTCCATAACCATCTGTGGCACATTTCTCTAACACATATGACAATATATATACCCATCAGTGATGCCGATTCTCTAGAAAAAACCTGAAAGTAGTATTCAGTTTAATCATTGATCTCAAATTTGTGAGCCTAAATGCTTAAGCTGGCAAAGATCAGGTGATAATTTTAATTCTGACATGAAAAAATAGGCCCTTACATAGTATAATTGATCATAATTAGCTCAAAGTAGAAAGATGTTGACAACCTACTAGATGTGGTCCATGAAAAATCACTGTCCAGAAATTTAGTCCTGTCAAGTAGAATATTCTGACCTGCTATTAGTCTTGACGTGAAGACATATAAATGGATATATCCACCAGAATTGTTATACTAGTTGGGAAACTATTGTGAAAGTAGTAGTCTTTGGAGAAATAGAAAAATGAGGAGAGGGTAAAAGGAAGGAGAGAAATATGTACACTTCTAATTGTGGATATTTTCAAGGCAAGTAAAACCATCGGTCCTTCTCTTTCATTTCATAACTCAGCCCAAATGCCATCAAGCTAAGTTGAGTGGGAATTGCATACAGGAATGGAATAACCACGGCAACCAGCTTAAAAAATTTGTTCCCCTGCTGAGAATTTAGCTCACAGGATAATACTTTGTTTTTACCTTTCTAAAAAACTAAGTGGAAGGTAATTCTGGAAACATGCATAAGCCATCTCTAGGTTCAATCTATTACTTGAGTTAGTTTTCCTAGAGGTAAAGTATACTAATAATTTTGTGTTCCCAATGAAATATAATACAGAATTTGAAGTAGCTAGATATTACTCAATTAGACTCTTTAAGTTACCAATATCCAGACAATATCCCAGGTGCTATTTGGCCATATATTGAAATTCTCAGTTTTCAAGAATCAAGGCACGAGGTGGAGAGAAAGAGCACAACTTATCATGATATCAGAGAGAATAAGATGTTTTCAATGATGCGGTAGAGTAGACACCTTGTCCCAGCTGCTAACTATAGCCATCTAAAACATTGGGAAAATATTAAAAATAACACATTTAAAAATGCATTGGTGGGCTTCCCTGGTGGCGCAGTGGTTGAGAGTCCGCCTGCCAATGCAGGGGACACGGGTTCGTGCCCCGGTCTGGGAGGATCCCACAGGCCGCAGAGCGGCTGGGCCTGTGAGCCATTACCGCTGAGCCTGTGCATCCGGAGCCTGTGCTCCACAACGGGAGAGGCCACAACAGTGAGAGGCCCATGTACCGCAAAAAAAAAAAAAAAAAAAAAAAAAGGGGCTTCCCTGGTGGCGCAGTGGTTGAGAGTCCGCCTGCCGATGCAGGGGACACGGGTTCGTGCCCCGGTCCGGGAAGATCCCGCATGCCGCGGAGCGGCTGGGCCCGTGAGCCATGGCCGCTGAGCCTGCGCGTCCGGAGCCTGTGCTCCACAACGGGAGAGGCCACAGCAGTGAGAGGCCCACATACCGCAAAAAAAAAAAAAAAAAAAAAAAAAAAAATACATTGGTGTATATTTAAATATTAATACCACTGTAACAACTAACAAAACCCCCCATAAATAAAATGTTTATATTTTAAAGATTTCAGAGAGCTGTGGACATGATGGCATATAAGAAACTAAATTGCAGAGAACAATGATGATCCCTTCCTGGAGGGAACAGAGATCTGTCACCATGGAGGAGGGAAGTGGGGAGTGGAGTAGGGGTGGAGCACATTTGTTAAGTCTATACATTAATGGAGGAGTGAACCTGTCATAGGCAGAGGGATTCTGCTAGTCAAAAGGTAGGCTTTTAATGGTGCTAGAGCAACTTGGCGTATATACCATACACATGAACAAACATCTATGAAATTAATCATAGACCAAAATGTAAAAGTTAAATTTCTAAAGCTTCTAGAAGAAACTAATTTTATGATCTATAGGTAAAAAACGACTTCTAAGGATACAAAAGCACAAGCCATAAAAGAAAAATAATTAACTGAATCCAACAGAATTAAGAATTTATAAAAAAATAATTAAAAAGACAAGTACAGGCTGAAAGAAACACACTTGTACTATATACATCTGATCAAAAAAAAAAAAAAAAGATCCTTCTCCTTAGAAACCATTGTGTGTGGGCATGTATAAAATCTACAAATCAGTAAAAAAAAAAAAAATGCGAAAACAACTGAATAAAAATGGGTGCAGGGCTTCCCTGGTGGCGCAGTTGTTGAGAGTCCGCCTGCCGATGCAGGGGACACGGGTTCGTACACCAGGTCCGGGAAGATCCCACATACCGCAGAGTGGCTGGGCCCATGAGCCATGGCCGCTGAGCCTGCATGTCCGGAGCCTGTGCTCCGCAACGGGAGAGGCCACAACAGTCAGAGGCCCGTGTACCACAAAAAAAAAAAAAAAAAAAAAAAAAAAAGGGTGCAACACACTTGAACAGACACTTTACAAAAGAAGATAGGCAAAATGCCAATGACGATATGACAGCTACTCGGTATCATTATAGATCAGGGAACTGTAAGTTTGGTGTTAATTATATTGAGGAACTGTGTTTCACTTGTCTTGAGCCAAATATTTTAAGATGTGTGATGGATTTATAAGTATGACTTATCTCATTGGAGGTTTTTTTTTTTTTTCCTATTTTTAAAGTGATAAGCTGTTAAGGACTTTCCTGAAATCATAGCACATACAAGGCAAGGTATTTTGTCTTCTTTTAGACTATACTGAGTCAATTTCTCTTTTCACCTTGTATATGGAGAGAGGTCCAAGTGGTCATGGACTAAGCTCTACTTGATAGCTCATATCAAATAATTTATAGGTTTATGAAGATTCTTCATACTCCGTTTCATTTAATATTACTTTTGAATACTATCTTTTAAGACAAGTGTTATTTTTATATTGTAGATGTAGAAATCGCGGCTTCAGAATACCAAGAAACTTGCCCAAAGCAGTACTGTTAGTAAATGTTAGAGGTATAAACCTTGAGCTTCTGATTTTAAATTTGTATAATTTTCACAGAAACTACACAAAATATTTACAATAAAGGTTCATCAGGAGAGAATCTCATTCTACAGTCTAAGATCCTTCCTTATTATAATAGTTTAAGTGAGTTGTACTTGGATCCTTCCTTATTATAATAGTTTAAGTGAGTTGTACTTGGAACAGAGAAGGAAAAGGAACTTTTCTTTTGTGAAAAAAGGAAACATAACAGGGTGTATTAGGGCAAAAGCACTGAAGCTATTTGTATCCGGGTTTGAATTCTATCTCTACAACTTAACTGCTCAGGGACTGTGGGCAAGTTACTAAGCCTAAGTTTCAGTTTCCTCAACTATAAACTAAGTATGTTAATAATATGTATAACACAGTGTTTCATATGAATTTAAATGATGCATGAAAGTACTAGCTTACTGTAGATAAAATGCTTGCTATTATCTACCTTATTAAGAATTGACATAAGGAGTCAAAGGGTAATGGGAAGAGAAACTCTTGGAATTACAGTTTCATAGAAATCTGGGTTCACATAAGCTATCACTCTGAGAAGCTTCCTCAGCAGAGGCTGAATTGTTCTTTAGCATTTGGGGAAACCTCCCCGCTACTTACTGTTATCACCTTGATTCATACTCTTGTGCTTGTTTGTTTTCCTTTCCTGACATTTTGGCACTTCTCATGTTTGATGCATTTCACACTGGCAATGCACTTTACTGCTCTGTCTTATTCAACAGGGAAGGATATTTATTATAACCGCTCATCTTTGTTTTGGTACATCAGAAGTCAGAAGTCTCATGTGTATCAGCATACTGATAGACATACAAAGATTCTTCCATACTTTACCTGGATAATTTAAGTAAATTGAAAGTGGAGAGCATTTCTCATAAATATTATCAAGATAATAGTTTCCCTAGACTGTAGTATTTTGACTTTGCAGAAGTAGTCTAGGTACCTAATTGCATTTCCCTTTCTCTAAGAAGAAACTTGAGAATGTATTTTTGTGTATTTCTCTGATAAAGCCTAACCTCCAATAGGAACCCTGAAATTGCTATATTTTAATTACAAAATGAATTATTTTCTAAGTAACAAAACAATTTATTTTACATTGCTGTAGCTTTAACTTATCTTCAAAATATAGAATATTTCATTCATTTCTATAGAATATAAATTAATTAAATGCACATTTTTGTGTATACAGTATTTAATAAATGCTGAGTGATTTAACTGATAGCCTGATTATCTGATTAGACTGATGATTCTTCTCTGAGCTAAGGATACTGACTTAAATTGATTTATCTCAGTATCATTTAAAACCAATATGTACTATAAAGAATAAACAAAATATATCACACTTTTAGATTTTCTGGTTTTTAATATACCTCAATTACTTCTAGATTGTATATATAAATATAAGCATTTAAAATAAGTATATAAATTATATATTTATAAAAATAGTTTATGTATAAATACATAAAATATAAATATATACTTTATAAAGCATCTGAAAAAACAAAAACACTAATTCAAAAAGATACATGCACCCCAATGTTCATAGCAGCATTATTTACAATTGCTAAGATATGGAGTCAACCTAACTGTCCATCAACAGATGAATGGATAAAGAAGATGTGGTATATATATACAATGGAATACTATTCAGTCAAAAAAACCCCAAAATTTTGCTATTTGCAAAACATG
The DNA here is from genome assembly GCF_964165515.1 of Mesoplodon bidens. Taxonomy (NCBI): domain Eukaryota; kingdom Metazoa; phylum Chordata; class Mammalia; order Artiodactyla; family Ziphiidae; genus Mesoplodon; species Mesoplodon bidens. The sequence goes on from NC_138164.1 coordinate 96,456,107, forward strand.
GATGGACTTGGAGGACATTATGCTAAGTGGAATAACACACAGACAGAGAAAGACAAATATTGCATGATATCACTTATATGTAGAAGCTTAAAAATACAACAAACCAGTGAATATAACAAAAAAGTAGCAGACTCACAGATATAGAGAACAAACTAGTGGTTATCAATGGGGAGAGGGAGAGGCGGCAATATAGGAATTGGAGAGTAGGAGATCCAAACTACCGGGTATAAGATAGGCTGCAAGAATGTACTGTATAGCAGAGGGAATATAGCCAATATTTTGTAATAGTTGTAAATGGAGTGTAAATATTTAAAATTGTATTTAATTTTTTTTAAAAAAAGAGAATATTAATACCAAGTAAAGTTTACAACAAGCGTGAATAACTAACAGCTTTTTAACCAAAAATAACTGTTTTACTAACTGCTTTTCTCATTAGTAGTCTACACCATAATTACACATAATTAATAATAAAAATTTTAGAGCCTACAATCACATTTTAAATTTGAAAATTTTTACTTCAGATGTGATCTTCTGTCAAAGTTTTCTTACATGAGTACAGCTCTTCAAAGAAGAAAATATAATGGGAGTAATAGTCTTGAAATTCGGATATCAATAGAAGGATAATAAAGTTTATTTCCTTGTTCTCTCCTGCTGCAGTACTTAATTGGTATTTGGTCTTATACAAATGGCAAAGCTTCTTTAATTTATATATAAATATATAAAAATATATAAATTTATATATATATATATATAAATACATATAGTGTGTATATATTATATATATATACACAAAATCTTAAAGATGTAATTATAGTCAACTGAATATATACATTATAAATATATAAATTATAATTCATATTAAATTTATAATATTATATTATATACAACTCAAAACCATATTCCTTAAAGTTTGTATACAATTTTTAAAAATATTTTATTTAGTTAGTTATTTAGTTAGTTAGTTTTGGTCACGTTGTGTGGCATGTGGAATTTTAGTTCCCCGACCAGGGATCGAACCTGTGACCCTGCAGTAGAAGTGTGGAGTCTTAATCACTGGACCACTAGGGAAGTCCCGATTTTTTTTAAATGTTGGAGTAATTTTAGACTTACAGGAAAGTTGCACAAATATTACAGAGAGCTCAAGTATACTTTTCCCCCAGCTTTTCCTAATGTTAACAGCTTACGTAACCAGAGTACAATGATCAAAATGAGGAAAACATTGGTACAATACTGTTAATTAAACTACAGACCTTATTTGAATCTCACCAGTTTTTCCTGTAATGTCCTTTACCTCTTTCAAGATTCAATCCAGGATCAGACACAGTGTTTAGCATGTGTCTCCCTAGTCACTTCTGATCTGTGATAGTCTTTTCTCATCTACCATCACCTTCATGTTTGTGATGAGTGTGGTCAGTTATTTTGTAGAATGTCTCTCAACTTTGGTTTGTCTGATGTTTTCTCATAGTTAGATTGAGGTTGTACATTTTTGGCAGGAATACTAGAGAAGTGATGCCGAGTCCTACTCAGCGTGTCACATCACAGGATGCAAGGTGTCAGTATATCCTATTAGAGGTGATGCTGGCTCTCATTAAGGTCATGTCTGTTAAATTTCTCAGCTTGTAAAGTTACTGTTTCTCTTTTTAATTACTGGATATCTTGGGGGAGATTATTTGAAACTGTGCAGAAATCCTGTTCTCATATTTTTGCCCACTCATTACAGCATCCTTTGGTAGTTCTTGCTTGTAATAATTATTATAGTAGTGTTCAGCTGATGACAATTTTATATTTTTCTCATTTCCTTCTACACTTATTAATTGGAGTTCTTCTATAAGGGAGAACTGTCCCTTCTCCACATTTGTTTATTGAGTAATTTGTTTGTGTTGAGTCATATATATTTGTTTTACTCTATGGTTTATAATCTAATTCTATCATTATTTATTTTATCACTCAAATTGTTCCACTATGGCTTTCAGTTTGGCTCTTTGTCATTTTTTTAAACAATTTTATTGGAGTATAATTGTTTACAATGGTGTGTTAATTTCTGCTTTATAACAAAGTGAATCAGCTATACATATACATATATCCCCATATCTCCTCCGTCTTGCCTCTTCCTCCCACCCTCCCAATCCCACCCCTCTAGGTGGTCACAAAGCACAGAGCTGATCTCCCCGTGCTATGTGGCTGCTTCCCACTAGCTATCTATTTTACATTTGGTAGTATATATAAGTCCATGCCACTATTTTATTGTTTTCTTTTTTCTCTCAACAGATTCAAACATTTACTTTCCTATTTAACTTATTAAGAACATTCTTAGATAAATTATGCCCCTAGATACTTATTCCCAGTTAATTTATTTGCCAGCTTCATATCTGCACAACTCTACTGAAGTGTCAAATCACTATAATTTGGTTCAAACTCTGTTGATGCTACAAGGGCAAATGTACAACAGAGAGAAGGAATATTAACAAAAATTCTAAACTAAATGTTAGCTCCACATTTATCAATACAAATGACTCTAAACATATCCTAAAATCAAGACATTACTCAACAGTTTCCATGGATTTCCATTATGCAGTAATCTGGAAAATGAATTAGAAAATTACTAATAAAAGATTTTGGGAAACATAGAAACAATGAATGACCAAATAAGCATGTAAAAGAGTAATCTTTAAAAAGAGCATATTCTTCAACTTCTCATTTTCATACTAGAATAAAATAAAGATTCCCAATACATTTCTTTTGAGATTTAACCTGAAGACTTTCAGTTAGATAATGCTAAAAGTTTCTCTGAACATCTTACTATATACTACCCCCCCATTATAGTAATTTTAAAAATGGTAATACATTATTGTTGAAATGACTACTTCTTTGAGAATTCTTTAGAGAAGGTATGCAATCTTCCTGCCTGTCATATTTGTAAACAAACACTAAACTGAATTAATTTTATAATATTTCAGCACTGGGTGACATTTATTCCTACTTGAGATTTCAAGTGGGCTCAAGGAAAGACTTCAGACTCAAGCCATGACCATATAAATATAAGCTCTGAGAAAAACAAGCAGATTTCCTTTCTCTGTCACAGGATTATATATTTTGCCATTACCAAGAAAAAAGACTTTGTATATGTCAGTAGAATCTCTTTTTTTAATGGTGACCTTATGTGCTCATGACATTCCTTTTCCATTTGATGAAAGGAGGCACTCAAGTCAGCTTTGGAAGAAAAAAACCTCATGAATAAATAGTTTGACACAAGAACTTCAGATTTAGCATATTATTCTGTGATAAGCAAATCTCCCTGGATCTGCATCATTCTTTGATTTAAAGTAGAGCCTACACACCAAAGAGAAGACCAAACTCTAGCACATGTTATTCATCAAATTTTTTGTCTTCTACACATTCCTTGCATAAAGTGACGATTTGCTATCAAATTTAAAATTCTCTCCATTTTTCCATTAACTTGTACAGATTTAACCATATTATATGTTATAGTCTGCACTAAATGTGTTTTCTTTCACCATTATTGGTAATGCTCTTAACTAAGTATTACAAACCTGATTTCATAGATGAGGAAACTCAGTCCCAAGCTGCATCCTTCCTGGGAGCTCTCTCATTTCTCTTTTGGGAAACTCCCATTTTATGTAACTTCGGTGGAAAGTAGAGATTCTTTAATCTCATGCTGTAGGTGGGCAACGCATAAGAAGTCTCTAGGAACTCTAAGTCTTGTGCAAGATCATGGGGAGAATTGACAATCAATCACTGCAGTGGTGTGCCACTAAGCAGCTAGATTATCTCTGACTTTGAGTCTTGCTACACAGGACTTCCAGTCTCCCTTTTACCTTCCTCCTATTTAGACTGTAACTTCTTGGTCACTTGACTGCTAAAGACAAAGTTAATTTCTGAACTTGGAAACAAAGTACCATGGATGAAGCTAAAGTTCTAAGAGAGGTATAATTGTTCCTGACCTGTGCAGCTGGGAATGGCCGAATGAAATTATGCAGTTAGATCTGTTCTAATACCAAGGCTAGTTCTCTTTCCCTTTTACAAAAATTTCATTCCTGAGATACCTAGATACTGTGTCAACATGCTTTTTAACTCAATAACTCCTTAACAGAGAAGAATATATCTCCTTACAAGAATATTGAAACCATGTCTTTTTATTCTCATATTTTCAGAAGGAAAACAAATGGAATTGACTGATACGGTATGTTTTATTAGTTACTGATTTTCACTTATTAGGCCAAGAACCACAACTGATGATCTTTAAGTCATTAATGCATATAAAGCTGAGAGAAGGTTTATCACAAAATTAAGTAAAAATTTGGTAATAAATAAGTAAATTTTAACAAGGTAGAGACAGACAAATTAATCGATAGCATACAGACTAAACAACATAGCTCTTTTTTATTTGGTGTATTTAACATGTACAAAGTGGAATACTATTTTTATTACCTGATCAAAGAAAATGGGGACACATTTTTTGTATTCTTGAATTTTGGTTATATCTTTAGAAGACGTAAATCAAAATTCCTGAAGGAAGTATTTTGACTTAAACATTTTTACCTTAAAGAATACAGAATGAGGTTTTTGTTTGTTTAAATGGATATATAAATATAAAAACTTACAAATTCTACAATTTTAATGATGCAAAATTACATGCAAAATAGCTTTTATTTAGAGGTTTATGTTTCTTTCAGCTGAGGTTAACTTAGTTTGAAATACTCAACTGGCAAACTTCAATAGTTCTAATATTTTGGGTACATACAAATTTTAGCATCTTAAATGTACTTCATTTCCGTTCCCTAAGTATTAATTTGATCATATCACAATCTTATACTTCATTAAAGAATTCAGCTATATTATTCCATCCACACCATATTTCTTGATTTAAACAAACTCCTTTAAGGTATGGATTTCCAGGTCTTTGATCTCTCACAAAAAGAAATATGGAGGCTTAATCTAGTACACACTTCCTAAGATTTTTGAATGAATAAATGAATGAATAAAAAAGTAAATATCAGAGCCTCAAAGATCTGTAAGAATAAATCTGAATTAATCTTTTAAAATGACAATATTCTTGATTCCAACTTCTTTTGGAAGTCTAGGCTATATGATTACAAAAAAACCTCTGCCCTAAATATGGAAGATTTGGAAGTGAATTAAATCTAAGCTGAACACTTAACCTATATTTGAGACAAAGCCTAGGTATTGTTGAATTATTGGAAAAAAATTCTAAGAGCAAACTTGTAAATAATTGAATATGATAAATCAAATGAATAAATAAATCAAATTTTCATTAGAAGGCTGCATATTTCCAACTGACATAGTAACTAGTTTAGTTTTTCAGGAACTACTTATTTAGTGCTATTACCAGTAAACATCTTACTTTAATTTCATCATCTTCCAAAAAATTACTTTGAAGTTTTATTTTTTTATATGTCTGAAGTCTACCTTTACCTGAAGTTTTAATGCCATAAAAAATGACACACTTTCCTCAAACATAAATCCACAAATATTTTTTGGAACCAATCTGTGCAGAAGATGACTTGGATCATATATCAGTCCAGTTACTGCCCTTGTGGTCAAGAATAGTTAAATGGGGCTCTTCTTGTGAAGAATTTGAGAAGTCTAAACAGTTATGAATCTCCTCAGAATTTCTTTTATGTTAAATGTGTGAAAACTTTTTTTTCACCACAAGTTAAGGATTATTAAATACATTATAATTTGTTAGACAATGTCAATTTTAAATAATCTTTGCTTTATGGCTTTGAATTAAAGTTTCATCAGATTTACCTAAGTCACCTGATTTCTCTAAAGCTAAATTTCTCTAAAGCTGATTTGCCTTTTTTTTTAACAGCTAACTCACTTTATCACCATTGAATATATCCATGCAGACTAAAATTCCAGGTCTTCATAAGTTTCACAAGGTTTTCCACATCAGTATGAGCTATCAGTGTCCTTTACTTGCTCCAAAATGCATTGCTGCTCCTAGGGTGATATTTATTTATAGGTTCAAGAAGTGGCATGGAATGATGTAAGCTGTGAAGCAAAATAGTTTGAAGACGTGTATACTTGTGTTAAGATGACAGCTTCTTTTGGAAGAGTGAGCTAGCAATAATCTCTAGTTTGCAAATTGACTCAATATACTTTCTTGGATGAGTAATAAAGGAGCAAGAGGACACAAACCATTCAAATTTTTTTTTCAAAACACTTGATTCAAGTTGCTCACGCTTGTACTTGCATGGCTAACCTTCTTCAATTTAGTACAACTTGTGAATGATATGTGATATACTAACAAGTGTAAACCCTTCTCAGTCTTCTTCCAAAGACCTAACTAAGATCTCTGGGTTAACTATGTGCTGGCTATACACCACCTAACAAGATGTCCCAATCCATACAACTGATGTTTTCCTCTAAATCCTAAACAACACTTTCCTCTACAAGACTGGAATTTCTTATGGAATTCAACAGACAAGGCAAGGTCAACACCCTGCATCCATTCTCCTGTCTTTAACTGGTAACAAGAAATAAACAAATAATCAGTCATAGTGCTTATACAATCATTCATTTTAAGTTCTAGTTTCAAGTATCACCTGCAAATTAAACCTCCAAAACTGAAATGAATGAGTTGTTCTCTGCAACACAGAAGAGAGAGCACAAGATAAGAACTCTTAATTACTCATTTCAGCTTATAGAGTTTGGAGCAATGATAGCTAATCAGTTTAAGTTTTCTTCTTTTCTCTTTTCCTTTCCTTTCCTTTCCTTTCCTTTCTTTTCTTCTAGTTGTCCTCCAAGTATTCTAGTTCCTTTGTGAAATTTGTGAAATTCACATAACCTTTTGTTATATATTTTGAAGAAATGAACATGGAAGATACATAGCTGCTTTAGAGCAAAGCACATGGAAATCACTGGAGGAGTATGTGGCAAGATGTTGGGGAGGAGAGAGTGAATAGAGGAAAAACCTAGCACAGCTATTCAGAATAAAGTGTGGCAAGTGGCAAATAAGATACATTGACACTTTTCATGAAGGCTTTGAAAATATTTGAGAGGGGCTAAATTTAAGTTGCATGAGTACCTAAGCACACACAGTCCTTAGAACACTGCTTGACACCAGACAATACATATGCATGTGTTAGCTGTTATTAATATTATTGTTATTATTATTATATTTATTCCTGCCCTCACCTAGAATGCTGGATTTGAGCTTTGGCTTGTTTATCTTATTTTTTGGATATTTAAGAAGAGAGTTACTCCAGAAAATCAGAAAACTTAAAAAAACTCAGGTTACACATACTATACAGTATCACAGTTTCCCCTGCTAAGGTGCCAAATTCTCCATTTAAACCGATTAAAAATATGTATCTCAATTAGGGATACAATTATTTAAGAAAAATCATCATGGTTATCATTGTTATCATAGCTTTAACCCTCATGAGATCTGTGCCTTGTCAAAAAAAAAAATACATAAATAAATAAATAAGTTCTCAGAACCTCGGTTTCTGTCTCAGAGGTCAATTGTGAAAGTTAATTAGATTGAACTTATAAAATCATTTAATCTATTTATTCATTAAAAAGTAATTATTTTATGGAGGGTGTTGTTCTAGGTACAGGAGATAAAATTACAAAGAGAGATAGACATTGTCTACCCCCATGGAGCTTTCATTCTTGTGTTTAGGATATAGAGAATAAATAAATAATCATAAATAAATAATGTAATTACAAACTGTGGCAATGCTAAGAAGAAAATAAATAAGTTTACCTGATAAAGACAGTCACAAAAGGCATCTCTGAGGAGGTGCCATTTGAGCTGGGATTTGAAAAATGAGCAAATGCTATCAAAGGAGGAAAATAGAAAGTACAGAGACTCAATGTGGAACACATTTGACATATTGAAAATCAACAAAGAAATAAATATGGCTGAAATGAAGAGAGTAGCAAAGGAAATAAGACAGGAGATGTAAGCAGACGGTAGAGCATATGTGAGCCTTGTATAGAGCTTGGCATTTATTCTAAGTTCAAGGGGAGCCATTGAAGGGCTTTAAGCAAACAGCGGTGAATGACATATTTGATTTTCTTTCTTAAAATCACTGGCTACTATGAGGAGATGTATTGTTAAGAAACAAACACAGAAGCAAGGAGCCTTGTTAAGAGTCTGGTACTAATCAGCCGTATAGTAGCACTAGAGATAGAAAAAAGTAAAGGGAGTCTATAGTTTGGAAGTAGAACCAACAGGGATATATGGATTGCATGTGAAAGATGAGAAAAAGGAAATAGTAAAGGTGACTTCAAGTTTTTTAACTTAATGATCTTGATGGATGGTGGGGTCATTTACAAACATGGAGAAACCTATGGAAGGAGCATGCTTTATTTTATGTATTTCATTTTACTGGGTGTTTGTGGTCTTGAAGACATAGACAGATTATACTTATATGTTATTATACTTCAAAGAGAAGATGTCTATGGCACTCTGGGAGATCTCAGGAGTGATGATATAGATTTGAGATTCAGTAGTGAATTGCTAATATTCTAAATCTGTAATAAATGAGGTTGACTGAGGAGATTATATAGACAAAGTGATTAAAATCGAACTCTGGAGCATTCCAAAATTAACGACAAACCACAGAAAGGAAGGGAAAATAAAGTAATAGAGAAGGAATATCTGATTTAAAAAAGTCAGAATGTTGTTTCGTGACAGAAACCAGGAGAAGAAAGTGTATCTAGAAAGTTAGTATAAGGTAAATGAAAGGAAAATGCGACGTAGAGATTAAAAGGACAGAATGCAACCCCAAATGCCTGGACACTAATCCAATCTCCAACAACCAAGTGGACAGTCATGAGAAAGTTACTCACTCTCTTTGTGATACTCAATTTTTTTTTTGTTCTGTAAAAGGTGATCATAATCTTACAAACCTCAGAGTGGTTTTGTATTAAATTAATATATGTAGAGCTCTTAGAACATGTTTGGTACACAGGAATTTTAATATAAGAATTTGCTTCTAAGGAAAATATAAACAACTATTTTAAGTATTCCTGAAAGGTTGAGTAAAAGGAGGATCTGATTATTAAATTGATTATTTGCTTGTCAGCATGGTAGTTGTTGCATTAATGAGGTGATTTTAATTGAGTAGTAAGGATATAAGTCAAATTGGTGTGGGCTAAAAAGTGATGAAGAGGTTACCAATTGAAGAAGCTATACATATACAACTCTGTTGAGAAGATGTGTGTGCGTGTGATGTGTGTGTGTGTGTGTGTGTATAGAAACAAACAACTGGAGGATGGCTGGAAATGGGTTTAGAGATAGGATTAAAGGAGAATTTTGTTAGATGATAGACATGAAAACAAAATGTGAATTCTGGAGTAAAGTCCTAAAGAAGAAAAAAATGCCCATTATAATTAGTGGACATTTGGTAAAGCAGACCTAGTTTTCTCATCAATATATTTTATTATCATTAATCACCAAAACATCATTGATGAAGTCAGTATACTTCCCAGTGTGAACACAAGAACTGAATATATACCATCTCAAGTTGAATGAAAATCAATAGATCTGCTCACATAACTGAATTCTCCGAGTAGGAGTAGCTTAGGTATGACTAAAAGTTCACAAATAATGGCACCAGATCCCTGTCTCTTTTTCCATTGATCATACACATAGTATCCAAGTGGCTAATGCAATGGTGAACAATAGTCTAACATGCCCCTACCTTAGAGAACCTGGAGAGAAAAAAAAAAAAAAAAAGTAGTTGTCTTTGTTAATAGTTCAGGTAAAAACCTTTGGACACCTCTGATTTCCCTGGCTTGAGTCATGCACTAACCCTTGAATGCAGCCTAAGATGTAGAGAGTTTAAACTGTTCAGGACTGCATCAATTTGGGGGATTTAGGAGAGGGGGAATCAACCCCAAACTAAATGAGTAGGAAAAAACTTTGTTTTAGAAGGGAGAAGAGTAGTTTACAGGAAGGTACTGGCAGATCAAACAAAGCAAAACAAATGAAAATGTATCTATTCTAATCATCCAATAAAAAAGGGTTTAGTTCATTATGTCAGTTGTACTCTCATGTCCTCCTTAACTTGGTCTGTGACCGTTTTTGTCTTTTCTTTTGGTGATTATAGGACATATTACCATACTCTGCACTTACTCTATTCCAATTATAGGTTATTAGGGCTTTTCTCCCTTGACTGTAAATCGTTACACACTTGAATTCTTCTTATCTTTCCTAAACAGTATTTTTTTCTTTCCTTCATTATCCTCTTTCCTTTTGTTACACTATGGCTTTTGCTGCTTCGTTACCCTCTTTTGGGCTCCATTCCAATGATGTTATGGAGCCCATGTGCATACATTTTCTATGGAATACTTACTTCTAAGAAGAGGTACCAGATCATATCCTATAATTTCCTGGATCAATACTTTTCCTGGATCAGAGGAGATGCCTCTCTACTCAAGATACATGTTTGTATTTGTGCTCCCAAAGAAATTAGGCATTTTGAATATGATGATCCTGGCTTCTCTGTTAAAGGGCTTCAATGGAAGGAAAACTAAACACCCAGTTTTAAGGGAATCTCTTAAGTAGAAAAAAATATCCTTTAAATAACATTTCTTATTTTCCTCATTTTTATATGTTCTGCTATAACAGTATATAAAATAGGGAATCCGTTGTGCTTTCAAGGCCCAGCCAGAAAATGCTTATCTTCTTTGTGCTGAATATGCAATGGATTTTTAATCTCCTCTCACTCTGCAATGTTTCAGTTTATTCTTCCTGTGAGAGGAATAATGGTGACTACAGATGGACACAGGCTTAATATTAAACTTTCAACTTCCAGTCTCTGCCTAATGATTCAGATCTGTTCTGTCAAAAGGTCAAAGCACAACCGCTGTAAAACAAAATGCTCAAAAATATATTTAATACATATTTCAAAAAATACACAAATTGTGAGAAAGATATTCAGCCTATTTCTGGGTCATGTTTATATTTATTCACAGGTAACCACATATGTTTTTGTATATATAAGTTGTGATCATTTCTGATTTGTAATGCAATGGTCTTCCCAGGGCACATCTGTCAGAATTATTGAACAGGCCTTTACTGGTTTCTCAATGGAGGTCTTTTTTAAATATGTAAGGCTGTCTTCGTACCATCCTAAGACTGGCAGTTTATTCAAGTAACGAAATACTATACCTCCCAAACCTCTTTAGATTCTTAATGAGAGGAAAGGAGAATAGATATTATTTTAAAGTACTTCTATGGAAGGGAGGTGAGCAAGAAAGATGAAAAATAACCTGGTGATTCCCATTTCTTCTAAGGCTCCTGCCAAGGGTACTTTCTCTTATCCTCTGAATGTTCCTGCAAAACTTCTGCTTATTTTCATGTATAAGATAATGATTTACATGAAAAAAAAATCATTCAAGCACTCTTACTTATTACTGCTTCTTCCTACCTTTTCTTAGTTCCTGACTGTTACAGTAACTGTGGTAGATTAGAGTACAGAACACTTTTAATTCAGCTCTCAAGAGTTAACAGAATAAGGGCAACACGATGGGCTAGACCAGCCTCCCAATTCTGAGAACTCTGTGGGCAAATTCTTCCATGAAAGACTTTAGAGAACTTGGCCAACGCCCCCATCAGGAATTCTTCAACAAGGCCTCCCTGTCCCAGACTCAGAGCTCTGTCCATGTGACTGAGCCTCTTTGATTGAAGCAAAGCAGATCTCTTCTGGGGGTTTTTATATCTGATATCTTATCCCTAAGAGACTGATTGGCAACTGGGAGTTTTGGGGAGACTTTTCTTCACATCTAAGAGGCACATTAGTTATATTTTTTCTGTATTTAAAAACTCGGTGTATCAATGTAAAGGGACTTTAGAATACATTAAGCTATTTACTTCACTTAATAAATTAGCAGATTCTTAGTAGGGTCTTGAACAGGGGGGCAATGAAGGTTTTAGGGTGTGGTTTTAGGTAGGGGCTTGATCAGGATTGGGAAGATTAGTGAATAAGAGTTAAGGATTGCTGGGCAGAATAAGGCAGAATTTGGAAGTGAGTCTTGAAGAATAAATGGTTTTTAATACTAGCTATTGTCCTGGGAAAGGGATATTTGTGCTAGTAAGAGTAAATTGAGTTGTATGGTGTTCAAATAAATGGATTTTTGAGGGCTTCCCTGGTGGTGCAGTGGTTGAGAGTCCGCCTGCCGATGCAGGGGACACGGGTTCGTGCCCCGGTCCAGGAAGATCCCACATGCCGCAGAGCGGCTAGGCCCGTGAGCCATGGCTGCTGAGCCTGTGTGTCCGGAGCCTGTGCTCTGCAACGGGAAGAGACCACAAAAGTGAGAGGCCTGCATACAAAAAAAAAAAAAAAAAAGCATTTTTGAAAAGTTCCTGGAATGAACAATAAATTCATTTCCCATTAGTAGAACTATCCCAGAATACCCACACGGATTAGTATTATCACGTGCCCAAGAGGTGCCTTCTCAAATTTTTCATTTATGATGCTTAAACAAAAGACAAAGAAAACAAATAAGCAAAATAAAAACAAAAAATATGATTAACAACAATAAGCTGTCTCATCTTTTCTAACCGAACTAAACAGTCCTGTTAATGAATAGCCAAAGGTTGAAGGGAAGTGTAATTTTTATTACAATTTAGGCTTAGCTAACATCAAGGGACAGAACACAGAAACTGCATTATATAATTTCCCACACCTCTACTAACTCAAATCATGTGTTAGAAAAATGTAGATAAAATCATTGTTAATGGTGCAGGCTTTGGGGGTCATATATTTCCAGTTACATCATTTAGTGATGCTTTGGCTTATAGGACTAAAAGACAGTAAGCAAGACTGATAATTTCAGATTTTTTTTTTTTTTTTGTGTGTGTGTGTGTGCTATGTGAGCTACTCACTGTTGTGGCCTCTCCCGTTGCGGAGCACAGGCTCCGGACACGCAGGCTCAGCGGCCATGGCTCACGGTCCCAGCTGCTCCGTGGCATGTAGGATCTTCCCGGACTGGGGCACGAACCCGTGTCCCCTGCATTGGCAGGTGGACTCTCAACCACTGTGCCACCAGGGAAGCCCAGAAATTATTTTTATGGCTTTGGAAGTTTTATAATTTCTTTCTGTTATGGCACTATAAGTGTTGAAGGGGAGTAGATTCTGCTACTCCCAAATACGCCTCCAATATGCCTCCTTGTCATAAGGTTTATTTTGTGCTGATTATTTTTAAAAAGCAGCGGACACAGGAGAAGCTCTGAAAACCAACTAGAAGTCATCCTTTGTAAGAGAAAATTACACTGATAAGAGAAATTTCCTTTGTAAGGGTGTCTCCCTCTCTGAACCAGGAAGAGAAGGATGACTAAGTCTCTAGAAACTCTTATCAATGGAGAAGCAAAAACCTAAATCTGCACAACCTTACCCTTGTTTACTGTGCTTTTCCTGATAGCCTTATATAATTGGCTTCCCTATCCCCCATATTCTTTTATCTTTAGCAGGTGATGGCATTTAAGGTGATGGCTGGGCCATTTTGGAGTTACTCAGTTTTCCTGGGTATCCCTCATGTATACAAGAGGTGTATATATACTATTAAACTTCTGTTTATTTTTCTCTTGTTAATCTGTCATTTTTATTACAGGAGATTTCTTAGCCAAGAACGTAGAAGTTTAGAGGGAAAGTTTTTTTTTTTTTTTTTACTCCATAGTGTTGTTAAATAAGTGTCTACTCTTGGAAAATATCAAGTTATTGAAACTGAATCTGGAGCTAAGGATTTATATATCTCTTTGATTTCCCTTTCAAGACATACTTGAGGGTTGTGCACCCATGGAGGTCATGTGTCCAAATAATTTTTCATTTGACACTCAGAACAAGCATGCCAATCTCTTTAAAATATGGAGCCTATTAAACATTAGGAATAGCAGCATGGAATCCTTAAGACTTAAAGGTAAGCCCAAATGTCAGCTTCATAATAGAAATGCAAATTCTCTAGGATGAAGGTAGGGGAATTGAGAAGCAGAAAGGAGACAGAGATTGTCTTTTTTCATCAGACACACAATTACTATTAAGCAAAATTGAAAAATTCTTTCATTTAACAGATATTTATTGAGAATCTATTATGTTAAGCATAATTTTATGTGATAACTTTACATTAGGGTACAACATAAGCTAATTCCCTGTTCATGGAGCTTACACCATAACTGAGCCATAGAGAAAATAAACCAATAATCAGATTATTACATAAAATCACAGATGGTGATTAATGCTATAGAGCAATGAATAATAAAACGAAGATTGAAGGCAAGAAGAGGAATAGAATGAAACCAAAGGGAATTTCTTTTATTATTCTGTGTTTCTTCCCCTATAAGTTCTCTGTTCTTTAATCTCTCTTTCTCAATGCCCAATTAGATTTATTGTTCCTCCTGAATTAACCCATCAGTTGTCTGAGTTTTTGGTTTTTATTCTCCAGAGCTGTGTCAATTCACTTTATGTTTTGGGAAATTTCTTAACATGTTTTCCCAATTCCTTCATCATTGTTTGATTGTCATATTTTTAGTTAATAAAGTCACCTTTTCAATTTGTGATCATTTCTTTTTCTTTTCAGTCTATTCTTATTTTATGACACTAATATCTCAAATACCTTGTGAGAACATCAATGATATATATTAATTATAATAATTTTAAGTTGTGCTTCCTGAATGATTACTGTTTCCTTTGGCATCAATTGTTTCATTTGTTGATTTTACCTTTATATTTTTGCTCTTTTGTCCAAAAGAATCTTGATTGTTAATTCATATTTGTGGACAAAGTACTTAGCTGATTTATACATTTAGCTTTTGAAGTAGGTAGAATAATGGCTTCTGGAAAATGTCTATGTACTAATCCATGCGACCTTGAATAAGTGACAGCACATGGCAAAGGGAAATTAAAGTAACAAAGGAAATTAAGATTGTTAATCAACTGAGTTTAAAACAAAGGTAATCCTGAATTATCTGGTGGGTCAGATGTAATTACATGGGTCCTTAAATGTAGAAGAGGAGGCAAAAGAGTGTGTCAGAGTGATGCAGTGTGAGAAAAGTTCTACTAGCCATTGATGACTTTAAAAATGCAAGAGGTTCATAAACCAAGGAATGAAGGTGACCTCTAGAAGCCAGGAAAACGACAGCAGCAGCAACAACAAAACAAGGAACCAAATTCTTCTCTAGAGCCTCCAGAAAAAATGCAGCCCTCTTTACATCTTGATTTTAGAACATCACAACTCACTTTGGACTTCTGACCTCTAGAATTGTATGATAATAATCAATTTGTGTTATTTTAAGCCACTGAGTTTGTGGTAAGTTGTCACAGAAGCAATAGGAAACTAATACAGCACTCCACTGGGTTTTCTTTTTGGGTTTTCTCCACGGACCTGTATACATTTCATTAAAAAAGTATTAATTGTCAATATTAATTTTCAGATGCAAGGAGGAAGCAAGTAGACCAAAATATGAGTGATTTTATTCTCAGAAGTTTAAGTCTATACTAGAAATTGTTGCCTGATCAAGATAGATCATTCAATTTTTAGAGTATATTGCTTTTTTTAAACTGATGGTGAAAGTTGCTATTGCAATTACAGAAGTGAAAATAGGACAAAGGCCATTTGGCATGAATATTCTGTAGATGCTGGCTAGTAGTAACTTTTGTTTAATCTTTGATATATTTAATCTGCCTATTTTTTTCAGGAGTCACCAAAATTTCCAATATTCTTATGTTCCATCATCCAATTCATATCTTTAAGGTTTTGTTCCTGTGTGTACATTTTTACTGTTATTCAATGGGATTTACAAGTGGAGAGATCAAATGTAAAGTCATATGCCCAGCCATCCAACTTGAAGTAGAAACAAAATTTAGTTATTATATATATTTTGTTCCCTAGAAATCACCACCACTAGAATGAAAACTAATAGTTGGCAGCAAGAGCTCAAGAGTTGTTAGAGCCTTTTGGACCAAATACTATTCAATGCTCAGAAAATAAGGTGAGGTATTTCTCTAGGCTCATCAATCTAAAGAAATTGTTTTTATTACAGAATGTTAGAATCAGGGAAACAATTGTGCCTAAGTAACTGACCATAAAATGCAGGGCTGAAGAACTTGGTTTTACTTCACTTGCCCTAGAAACTCTCAGGGTGACACTTACAATCTCTCTACACTTACAGTCTCTTTATATATGCAATTACCTATGGACCATTGATTTCTCTGCCGTGACAACTTTCCAGTCCCAATTCCTTCCATATTCCTGGAGATTTTATAGCATCTATCTTACAACAAGATCTACACATCTTTAACTTGCACATGCCACCTGGTTTCATGATGACTGGCCTAGCTTGTCCTCTATTTTTCTGTTTCATATTATGATACTTAACCCTTCACAAAGAGAAGTGGTAATCCTCTTAAAGAGTTATTAGCTGGCTGACTTCATCACACCAGCAATAACTAATCAATAGGTTGGGGGTATATATGAATATAGACATTCCTAAGAAACTCCAATAAAACCTTCTTCCCAAAATTTGTCCTGATAAGGGAGACTAATCCTTGCCCCTGTGAATACTATATTTTAATTTTAATGATGGCAGAAAAAGAATATTTCTCTTGAAAGGGGGGCCAGTCTAATAGAACTGATCCAGATTTTACATATGTAAGCAAAACCTGATTTAGATTTGGTTGACCACTGCAGTAACTGCAGTTCAAATTAAAACTTCATTGATTTTCCTTGTTTCCACCATTTTAATGGACTCTGAGTAATATTTACACTTGCCTTAGAAAATTCTTTGCCAAAGGCAAGTTTATCTCCCAGAAGTCCATAATGCCAAATTCTAGAATGAATTCATCCATGTGCCTTGGGTCTTCCGAAACCAATCATTCCTATGAACACATCCAGCTGACTTGACTGTACTGGGCAAAATAATACATTTATCTCACCTAATCAGATGGGTACAAATAATTATAAGCAGCTAAGATTTACTCTCAAAATTAACCAGCACGTTTGTCCAATTCAAGCCTTCAAAGAGCCAAATTCCAGATTTTCAACCATGTTAAACCTGACAGATTAAGTCTGCCTGCCTGTCAGAGATGAACCTGAAATGTCACAACAACACTTCAGAGATATGCCTTACATGGTGGGACAGGAGTGTGTTGCTATTCAAGCCAGTTAATAAAATAACAGATATGCTAATTCCTACAAAAATAGAATTGCTAAGTATTCTTTTAAATCAGACCACTTTAAATGTAAAAATGCACGTGCATCTTTCCTGCAAAGGCTTTGCAGAATGGAAGATCATTATCTACTGACCCCCCCCCCCGACATATGGTGAAGGTACAAACAATATTGGAAGCTAACTTTTAGAATGGTGAAGAGTGAGAGATCACTGCATACATAATAACTTTAATTTTTAAAGGAATACTAATTGGGTAAAGAGCTAATGAAGGGTACTTGACTGGCAGCAGCCAGTTTGCTGTTCAAACGTAAAGCCTAGTAAGAGAGTTGTCTCTTCCATCAAGAGCCTCGAAGAAGAAGAAGAAGAAGAAGAAGAAGAAGAAGAAGAAGAAGAAGAAGAAGAAGAAGAAGAAGAAGAAGAAGAAGAAGAGAAAAGAAAGTCCCTCTGATAAGAGAGACCAGTGTCATTTTTTGCTTAGGTGGTTCCAATAGGTCCCTTATCCTCAGACTGAGAGCACAGATGCAAGTTGACTAACAAGAATCTTTGCAATATAGTAAAGAGCTACTATTAATTGACCCTGCACATTCTAAAAGTCTTCAGAACTAGCCCTTGACTAACTCCTGGGAGATAACTTCTGAGCTCTTGCAATATGTTGACTGATAAGAGAGTCTTTGTGTACCTGAGGATTTGGGTCACTGCAGAAAAATTATGCTAATAATATGATTGATGGTTAATGTCTATTTTTGTTCGCTTGGAGTCCTAAGCTATGTTATATTAGATTGACTCTGGGAGACTGAAGGTTGAATATCTAATTCCAGTAATACTGGCATTCCATGTCACTCCATTTGGAAAAGACAACTTGAAACTTGTGTCTGGTGTGTCCTGGTCTCTGCTTTACACACATTTTTCCATTGCTGATTTTAATTGGCATCCTTTTCCTGTAATAAGCCATAACCCCGAGTATAACAGCTTTTCTGAGTTCTTTGGGTCCTTCTAGAAAGTCACTGAACCTGAAGGTGATCTTGAGGACCCCCAACAGGATATTCTTTCTAAAGGAAAGATCTTGGTCATGGACCCAACAGTTCACTCCCTAAGGTTTCCTTAACCTTGGAATCTCATGAAAAAACAGAGTTGGATTTCAAGTTTTTTTTTAAATGCTTGATCTCCTTACTTAATTGAGCAACTACCCCCCTCTCTAGATGGCTATGTACCAAGGGCAGGAACACAGATGAACAAACCAAATAATGGAGAAATGTCATTTTATGCCCTCTTCCAAAGGGAAGGTTTGCCCATGGGCCTTATTTTAACATATAGAAGGAAAGATACTCAAACAAATTTTCCTATAACAAAAATTTGTGCCCCAAGATGACTTCCTATTTCCACCTATAAAAGTGGCTAGTAAATGTTTTTTCAAATAATGAAATTTTATTCTATATTCAAATTTCTTTAAGAACATTAAAGTGGAGCTTATAACCTACTGTAAGCTCTTTCTTCACTCCCAAATTTGCTCTAAATAGGTATCTACATACATAATAAAAATTCAACATAAGTAATATCTTACAAAGTTTTGTAACAAGGGTTCCCAGCTTGGTGGCTTGTTTTCCTTCTGAATTGATATTTGAGCACTAATATGGTGCTCCACTCAGTCAATCAATGAGTCAATCAAAATAATGAAGAATGTTTTTTTTTTAATCACTGAAGTTATAGAGAAATATCAAGAAAAATATAGTTAATAGCTCTTGCAATTTGCTTACCATTAGCACTAAACTTTTACTTTTGAGTAGAGAATCGGCTATATTTATCATCCTTGAAAAGCCATACCCAAGTACCTAACAGTGCTATTCACTATGGCCAAAAAGTGAAAACAATCCAAGTCCATCAACATATAAATGGATAAACAAATTGTAGTATATACATACAACAAAATATTATTCCACAGTAAAAAGAAGTGGAGTACTGATGCATGTTGCAATGTGAACGAACCCCGAAAATATTGTTCTGATTGAAAGGAGCCAGACAGAAAATGTCACGTATTGTATGATTATTTTTACATGAAGTATCCAGAATAGGTAAATCCACAGTCACAGAAAACAGATTGGAGGTCACAAGGGGCTGGAGAAATGGGTGAATGTGGAGTAACTGTTTCATGACTGCATGGTTTCATTTTGCAGGGATGAAAATGTTTTGCAACTAAACACAGGTGTTAATTGCACAACTCTGTGAATGTACTAAATGTCACTAACTTGTATACTTTGAAAGGCTTAACTCTTTGTTATGTATATTTCACTTCAATTTAAAAAATGAAGAACAAGAAAAGAAAAGAAAAAGAAAAACACCCAAGTAGGTTATTTCCTTTTCAAGGTGCCTGATTCTCAAAAGATAGACAACTCAAAACAGCAATCCAAGCCAAGTATTTTAGGTGTCCTTCTCTTCAAGCAGATTTACAACTCTGAGAGGCTTTAACCCAGGAAAGTTGAGCATATCTTGATCCTAAAAGTGGATCCCAGAATTAAAAACTCTAACAAGTTCAGGACTTTTAAAATTACTTATCAAATATTCTTCAGTTTGCTGTCCTTAGGACTATGACCTCTTATCTCTAAATCCATTTCATCCATTATTGTCTGGGAAACTCAAATTGTACTTTTTAATTCACAATCAATAATCATTTTATATTGATGAATTTATTCACCAGATTTTTATAAATGTACTGTGTGCTGGTTCTGAACTAGTTAACAAAACAGAACCCCTGCTCTCACAGTTTTAATATTACACTGGAGGAACCAGAAAATAAACAATAAACAAGTAAATCAGTTATTTTCAGAAAACCATCTGTATTATGAAGAAATTAAAACTTGATAATAGAAGAGAGAATGTGTGACAGACAACATTAAACAGAGTGTTTAGCCAAGGTTCTTTGGAAAGGTCATATCTGAACAATGATGGGAATAACTCAAAGAATCAAATGCACAAAGATGCAGGGGAAGAGAGTCCTGGGCAGGCAGAATAGAAAACCTAAGTGTTGTAAGACAGGAATGAGCTTGGCAGGTCCCAGAAACAGGTAGGAGGCCAGAGAGACTGGAAGTTAAGGAAAGAAAAAAAAAAAAAAAAACTGTAAAAGACAAGGAGAGAGAATAAATAGAAGCCAGATCTTACAGGCCAGGCTTAGAAGGGCTACTTTAATTGAAGTGTTACTCTTTCCATGAAAACTGGGTATAGGACTGGGGAATAATTACTAAACCTTATAATTCTTTTGTGCTCTACAGGGTCTAGAGAAAAAATAAAATGAGGCAAGGAATAGCATATTTTAAATAGCTGCTATATGCAAAGAGAGAATTTGACTTATGATTGGCTCTAGATAAATAGGGGAGGATCAATATAAACTAATTTAGTTATCAAAGATTTCCTTCTTCCTTCATATGGCTTTCTTCTATTGTATCCTACCTTTTGGCTGGTAACATTCATTCCACTTAATTTTTCATTTTGGAGTTCCACGTTACACTTCAGTCAAACGTCCCAGCAACAAACATTGGATAGCTATTGTTTCCTTCAGACAATGAATTTCAGTAAATGAAAGGTGGTTGATTTAAGAGAGCAGCTGCTAAATTTTCCACTGTCTAAAAGGGCTGTTTTTGCAGAGTGGGTGCTCTTATCAGAAAGTTCTAGTCCTCTGTTTTCAGCCAGCTCAATGAAATGAGGACCATTACGTGAAGGACCATTCCTATCACTTCTCCAGTGCACATTTTACTCTTAAACCACTTCACCAGAAATACCCATTTCAGCCAAGCTCAGTAAGTAAACACCAAAATAATCAGGATAAGTCGCCTATGTTGCGATGCAGGAAGGATAACCTTCAGAAGGAAATTAACAGTCTGAAAGAACACTAACTACAACTCTGATTTGGGGCCACTGGATCATTTCTCTCAAACTGGGGAATATGACATATTTATTTTTGAAAACAGAACATCATGGTGTTTCAAAATTGATTTGAAAGTGGCTATGTGGGTGACCATCTTGAAAATATGTGACAGATGAGGCATTGTCAATTTGAGATTTTATTTCAATATAGGCAGGCTCTTCTTTCTTTGTACTAATATTTTAGAAAATCATATATCACCTGTGGGAGTTAATTCTTATCCATTGTTTTTATAACATATATACTGCATAACTGTTTGCTTACTATGAAATAATTTAAACAAATTCTTTGATGCAAATGGATTAATTTAAGAATTAAAACCCATTTTCCTTTCCACGTTGGTCACCCACCAATCCTAGTCTCTTCTCTAGCAATACCCATTAATTACCATTTGATGTTTCTTTCTAAATCTTTTCATATACACCCACAAAGGCATTTAAATACACACACCCTCACACATATACACTTTTTAATGTTATTATTTTTGAACATCATTTGGAACGGTGGTCTGCTTCATAAGAACATACTGTAAAGATTGTCTATGAAAGTAAATATAAACCTACTTTCTCCTTTTAAAACTCTGCTTGAAATTTCAGATGTGGATTCCCCATAATTTAACTTGCCAGTTAATTAATCTTCCACTGATAGATATAAAAATGGTTTTAAATTTTCCTTCTGGCAATATTTCTTACATCGTGCTTTTATATACTTCTTGTCCCTAAATAAAATATAAAACTTGGAACCCAAATCTATCATCATAACCATACCTAAGATTTCACTCTAAATTTCTAATTCAATGGAATAAAAACAATTCTATAACTCGTACAAATTTCACATAACAAATATGCAAAAAATACATTACCCATTATTAAAATATGTTCAAATATAAAAATCCTATTGTAGAAACTCTACTTTTAGATTATTTTCATTTTTAATAGATATCCTTATTACAAATACTTTTTTATTAATGCTTCATGAATAAAATGACTTGGGTGAAAAGAATGTGTACTAATCATTTACTTGAGAATTATTTTGCATATATTACTAGAATATCCAGGTGATGGGAGATACTGGGTAATTCAATAAAATGAGAGAAATTTTGTTCAGTTTACAGCAAATGGAAAAGTTATATTCTCCAAATTATTGGCAGATAGATGCTAGGTCATCTATTAAAAATAAAACCAATTAATTATGAAAATAATAAGTATAAACAATTAATACTACAGAATGGAGAAAAAAAATCTCACACAGTGCACTATCCCAGCCACCAGAAGACTAATATTAGGGGTTTTCTTTGCAAATACCTGGTACATAGGAACCAGCTTTGTACAAAACAAAGGCAACAATGCATTGTCCTCTAATAATAAAAATGACAATAATAATAATTTTAATAATAAATTTAAATAGAAAAATTATAATACATTTTGTAACTTTTATTAGATATTTAAATTATAGAAAAGTTTTAAAAATGTATAAAAAGGTGAAAATGTTCTATAAGTACACTTCCCAGATTTTTTGGTTATTATTTTAAAAAACTAAAAATTAGAAATACATTCAGGTTATAAAAAAAATACATTGCATAAACCACAATGAGGTATCACCTCACACTGGTCAGAATGGCCATCATCAAAATATCTACAAACAATAAATGATGGAGTGGGTGTGGAGAAAAGGGAACCTTCCTCTTCTTTTGGTGAGAATATAAATTGATACAGTCACCATGGGAGAACAGTATGGAGGTTCCTTAGAAAACTAACAATAGAACTACCATATGACCCAACAATCTCACTACTGGGCATCTACCCAGAGAAAACCATAATTCAAAAAGATACATGCACCCCAATATTCACAGCAGCACTATTTACAATAGCCAGGACATGGAAGCAACCTAAATGTCCATCAACAGAGGAAAGGATAAAGATGTGGTACATATATACCATGGAATATTGCTCAGCCATAAAAAAGGAAGGAAATTGTGCAATTTGTAGAGACGTGGATACACCTAGAGACTGTCATACAGAGTGAAGTAAGTCAGAAGGAGAAAAGCAAATATCATATAATATTGCTTATATGTGGAATCTAGAAAAATGATACAGTTGAACTTATTTGCAAAGCAGAAATAGAGATACAGGCATAGAGAACAGACGTATGGATATGGGGGGTGGGGAGAGGGGGTGGGATGAACTGGGAGACTGGGATTAATCTAGTACATATAAACTAGATAACTAATGAGAACCTACTGTATAGCACAGAGAACCCTACTCAATGCTCTGTGGTGACCTAAATGGGAAGGAAATCCAAAAAAAGAGGGGACATATGTATACATATAGCTGATTCACTTTGCTGTATAGCAGAAACTAATACAACATGGTAAATCAACTATACTCCTATAAAAAATTAGTTTAAAAAATAAATTAAAACAACAACAACAAAAATGAATCTATCTGCTTCAGGAATACGTATTTTAGTAATCCCTCTATGAGAGAAACTGTGTAGAAACTTCCTGAATCCTATTTACTGCTGGAATCCAGACATACATATTTTTTAAACTTCTGAAGTGATTCAAACATGCAGCAAAGTTTTAAAAAGAGCTAGGCCCAATCATGTTTATTAAAGTAATTATAGAATATTATAGAGCAGCAAAAAGGAAAACATTATATATTGCATGTTGTATGTGCATACAATAGCATTATTAGTTTAAAACACAATGTATTCTTATTTGCACAGTGGACAGATATTTATTAGTCACCCACCACTAACAATATAGCAAATTACAGAATAATATGCATAAAAATTAGCAATGCATCATTATCAATTTACTTCAAACCATTTGTGTAAAAAAGAATATGATTATCTACAAATTGATGACAAATATTTTTATGTGAAAATATAAAAATGGTCTTGAAGAATACAGTCAAACTCATACTAATATCCCTCTCTGAAAATGGAGGAGGTGTAAGCTTTGGCAAAGGGATAATATTTGCACTGTGTACTATTTTATTTTTTAGAGGAAAACAGGAAGGAAGTTAACATATTAAATATTATCAATATTATTTCTTTTCTTTTTGAATGTTTGAATTTTATTTTATTTATTATTTTATACAGCAGGTTCTTACTAGTTATCTATTTTATACATATTAGTGTATATATGTTAATACCAATCTTCCAATTCATCCCACCACCACCAATCCCCCTCCGCCAGTTTTTCCCTTTAGTGTCCGTAGGTTTGTCCTCTACATCTGTGTCTCTATTTCTGCCCTGCAAACCAGTTCATCTGTACCATTTTTCTGGGTTCCACATATATGCATTAATATACGATATTTGCATTTACCTTTCTGACTTACTTCGGTCTGTATGACAGTCTCTAGATCCATCCACACCTCTACAAAAGACCCAATTTCGTTCCTTTCTATGGCTAAATAATATTCCATTGTATATATGTACCACATCTTCTTTATGCATTCATCTGTCGATGGGCATTTAGGTTGCTTCCATGACCTGTCTACTGTAAATAGTGCTGCAATGAACATTGGGGTGCATGTATATTTTTGAATTATGGTTTTCTCTGGGTATATGCCCAGTAGTGGGATTGCTATGTCATATGGTAATTCTATTTTTAGTTTTTTAAGGGACCTCCATACTGTTCTCCATAGTGTCAGTATCAATTTACATTCCCACCAACAGTGCAAGAGGGTACCCTTTTCTCCACATCCTCTCCAGCATTTGTAGTTTGAAGATTTTCTGATGATGCCCATTCTAACTGGTGTGAGGTGATACCTCATTGTAGTTTTGATTTGCATTTCTCTAATAATTAGTGATGTTGAGCAGCTTTTCATGTGCTTCCTGGCCATCTATATGACTTCTTTGGAGAAGAAGCTATTTAGGTCTTCTGTCCATTTTATGATTGGGTTGTTTGCTTTTTAATATTGAGCTGCATGAGCTGTTTATATATTTTGGAGATTAATACTTTTCACTGATTTGTGTGCAAATATTTTCTCCCACTCTGAGGGTTGTCTTTTCATCGTTTGTAGTTTCCCTTGCTGTGCAAAACCTTTTAAGTTTTATTAGGTCTCATTTGTTTATTTTTGTTTTTATTTCCATTACTCTAGGACGTGGATCAAAAAAGATCTTGCTGTCATTTATGTCAAAGAGTGTTCTTCCTGTGTTTTCCTCTAAGAGGTTTATAGTGTCTGGTCTTACATATAGGTCTCTAATCCATTTTGAGTTTATTTTTGTGTATGGTGTTAGGGAGTGCTCTAATTTCATTCTTTTACATGTAGCTGTCCACTTTTCCCAACACCATTTATTGAAGAGACTGTCTTTTCTCAATTGTATATCGTTGCCTCCTTTGTCATAGATTAGTTGACCATAGGTGTGTGGATTTATCTCTGGGCTTTCTATCCTGTTCCATTGATCTATATTTCTGTTTTTGTGCCAGTACCATACTGTGTTGTTTACTGTAGATTTGCAGTATAGCCTGAAGTCAGGGAGTCTGGTTTCTCCAGCTCCATTTTTTTCTCTCAAGACTGCTTTTGCTCTTCGGGGTCTTTTTTGTCTCCATACAAATTTTTTTCTGTTCTAGTTCTGTAAAAAAATGCCCCTGGTAATTTGATAGGGATTGCATTGTATATGTAGTTTGCTTTTTGTAGTATAGTTATTTTCACAATATTTATTCTTCCAATCCAAGAGCATGGTATATCTCTCCATCTGTTGGTATCATCTTCAATTTCTTTCATCAGTGTCTTATAGTTTTCTGGTATACATCTTTTACCGCCTTAGGTAGGTTTATTCCTGGGTATTTTCTTCTTTTTGTTACAATGGTAAATGGGATTGTTTCCTTAATTTCTCTTTCTGATATTTTGTTGTTAGTGTATAGGAATGCAAGCAATTTCTGTGCATTAATTTTGTTTCCTGCAACTTTACCAAATTCATTGATTAACTCTCGTAATTTTCTGGTGACATTTTTAGGATACTCTATGTGTACTATCATGTCATCTGCAAACAGTGACAGTTTTACTTCTTCTTTTCCAATTTGTATTCCTTTTATTTCTTTTTTTTTCCCTCTGATTGCCGTGGCTAGGACTTCCAAAACTATGTTGAATAATAGTGGTGAGAGTGGACATCCTTCTCTTGCTCCTGATCTTAGAGGAAATGCTTTCAGTTTTTCACTATTGAGAATGACATTTGCTGTGGGTTTGTCGTGTATTTATTATGTCGTGCCTTTATTACATTGTGGTAGGCTCCCTCTATGCCCACTTTCTGGAGAGTTTTTGTCATAACAGGTATTGAATTTTGTCAAAAGGATTTTCTGCATCTATTGAGATGATCATATGGTTTTTATTCTTCAGTTTGCTACTATGGTGTATCACATTGATGGATTTGCATGTATTGAAGAATACTTGCATTCCTGGGATAAATCCTACTTGATGATGGTGTATGATCCTTTTAATGTGTTGTTGGATTCTGTTTGCTAGTATTTTGTTGAGGATTTTTGCATCTATATTCATCTGTGATATTGATCAGTAATTTTCTTTTTTTGTACTATCTTTATCTGGTTTGGGTAACAGAGTGATGGAGGCCTCATACAATGCATTTGGGTGTTCCTCCCTCTACTATATTTTGGAACAGTTTGAGAAGGATAGGTGTTAGCTCTTCTCTAAATGTTTGATAGAATTCGCCTGTGAAACCATCTGGTCCTGGACGTTTGTTTGTTGGAAGATTTTTAATCACACTCTCAATTTCAGTGCTTGTGATTGTTCTGTTTATATTTTCTATTTCTTCCTGATTCAGCCTCGGAAGTTTGTGTGTTTCTAAGAATTTGTTCATTTCTTCCAGGTAGTCCATTTTATTGGCATATATTTGCTTGTAGTAATCCCTCATGGTCCTCTGTATTTCTGAAGTGTTAGTTGTTACTTCTCCTTTTTCATTTCTAATTTTATTGATTTGAGTCCTCTCCCTCTTTTTCTTGATGAGTCTGGCTAAAGGTTTATCAGTTTTGTTTATCTTCTCAATGAACCACCTTTTAGTTTTATTGATCTTTGCTATTGTTTTCTTTTTTCCTATTTCATTTATTTCTGCTCTGATCTTTATGATTTCTTTCCTTCTGCTAACGTTGGGTTTTGTTTCTTTTTCTTTCTCTAGTTCCTTTAGGTGTAAAGTTAGATTGTTTATTTAGGATTTTTCTTGTTTCTTGAGGTAGATGTGTATTGCTATAAACTTCCCTCTTGGAACTGCTTTTGCTGCATCCCATAGGTTTTGGATTGTCGTGTTTTCATTGGAATATGTCTCGAGGTATTTTTTGATTTCCTCTTTGGTTTCTTCAGTGATCTCTTGGTTATTTAGTAACGTATTGTTTAGCGTCTATGTTTTTGTGTTTTTTACGTTTTTTTCACTGTAATTGATTTCTAATCTCATAATGCTGTGGTCAGAAAAGATACTTGATAGGATTTCTATTTTCTTAAATTTACTCAGGCTTGATTTTTGACCCAAGATGTGATCTATCCTGGAGAATGTTCCATGCACACTTGAGAAGAAAGTGTAATCTGCTATTTTTGGATGGAATGCCCTATAAATATAAATTAAATCTCCCTGGTCTATTGTGTCATTTAAAGATTGTATTTCCTTATTAATTTTCTGTTTTGATGATCTGCCCATTGGTGTAAGTGAGGTTTTAATGTCCCTCACTATTATTGTGTTACTGTCGATTTTCTCTTTTATAGTTGTTAGTAGTTGCCTTATGTATTGAGGTGCTCCTATGTTGGGTGCATATATACTTATAATTGTTATATCTTCTGCTTGGATTGATCCCTTGATCGTTATGTAGTGTCCTTCCTTGTCACTTGTAACATTCTTTATTTTGAAGTCTATATTATCTGATATGAGTATTACTACTCCAGCTTTCTTTTGATTTCCATTTGCATGGAATATCTTTTTCCATTCCTTCACTTTCAGTCTGTATGTATCCCTAGGTGTGAGTGGGTATCTTGTGGATGGCATATATATGGGTCTTGTTTTTGTAACCATTCAGTGAGCCTGTGTCTTTTGGTTGGAGCTTTTAATCCATCACATGTAAGGTAATTATCAATATGTATGTTCCTATTACCATTTTTTGAATTGTTTTAGGTTTGGTTTTGTAGGTAATTTTCTTCTCTTGTGTTTCCTACTTAGAGAAGTTCCTTTAGCATTTGTTTTAGAGCTTGTTTGATTGTGCTGAATTCTCTTAGTTTTTGCTTGTCTGTAAAGGTTTTGATTTCTCAGTCGAATCTAAATTACATCCTTGACAGTTAGAGTAATCTTTGTTGTAGGTTCTTCCCTTTCATCACTTTAAACATACCATGGCACTCCCTTCTGGCTTGTTTTTTTCTGCTGAGAAATCAACTCTTAACCTATGGGAGTTCCCTTGTATGTTATTGGTTATTTTTCCCTTGTTGCTTTCAGTAATTTTTCTTTGCCTTTATTTTTTGTCAGTTAGATTACTATGTGTCTTGCCATGTTTCTCCTTGAGTTTAATCTGCCTGGGACTCTCTGTGCTTCCTGGACTTTGGTGGCTATTTCCTTTCATATGTTAAGGAAGTTTTTGACTATAACATCTTCAAGTATTTTCTCTGGTACCTTCTCTCTGTCTTCTCTTTCTGAGACCCCTATAACGTGAATGTTAGTGGATTTAATGTTGTCCCAGTTTTCTCTTAGGCTGTCCTCATTTCTTTTCATTATTTTTTCTTTATTCTGTTCCATGGCAGTGAATTCCACCATTCTGTCTTCCACGTTACTTATTCGTTCTTCTGCCTCAGTTATTCTGACATCTTCTTGATCTTTGCCTCCATTTTTTCCCTAAGGTCCTGGATCATCTTCACTATCATTATTCTGAATTCTTTTTCTGGAAGGTTGTC
This sequence comes from Mesoplodon bidens, assembly GCF_964165515.1. NCBI lineage: Eukaryota > Metazoa > Chordata > Mammalia > Artiodactyla > Ziphiidae > Mesoplodon > Mesoplodon bidens. The sequence goes on from NC_138164.1 coordinate 96,485,076, forward strand.
TATCTCCACTTCATTTAGTTGTTTTTCTGAGTTTTTGTCTTGTTCCTTCATCTGGTTTATAGTTCTCTGCCTCTTCATTTTGTCTATGTTTCTCTGAATGTGGTTTTTGTTCCACAGACTGTAGGATTTTAGTTCTTCTTGCTTATGCTGTCTGCCCTCTGGTGGATGAGGCTTTCTAAGAGGTTTGTGCAAGTCTCCTGATTGGAGGGACGAGTGGTGGGTAGAGCTGGCTGTTGCTCTTTTGGGCAGAGCTCAGTAAATCTTTACTCCACTTTTCTGCTAATGGGTGGGGCTGGTTTCCCTCCCTGCTGGTTGTTTGGCCTGAGGCAGCCCAGCCCTAAAGCCTACCTGGCTCTTTTTTGGGGGCTAATGGCAGAGTCTGGGAGGGCTCATGCCAAATAATACTTCCCAGAACTTCTGTTGTCAGTGTTCTTGTCCCCACTGTAAGGCACAGCTTCTCCCCACCGCTGCAGGAGACCCTACAACACTAACAGATAGGTCTGGTTCAGTCTCCTATGAGGTCACTGCTCATTTCCCTGGGTCCTCATGTGCACACTACTTTGTGTGTGCCCTCCAAGAGTGGAGTCTCTGTTTCCCCCAGTCCTGTTGAAGTCCTGCAATCAAATACTGCTAACATTCAAAGTCTGATTTTCTAGGAATTCCTCCTCCTGTTGCTGGACCCCCAGGTTGGTAAGCCTGACATGGGGCTCAGTATCTTCACTCCAGTGGGAGGACTTCTGTGGTATAAGTGTTCTCCAGTTTGTGACTCACTAACCCAGCAGTTATGGGATTTGATTTTATTTTATCTCCTACCATCTCTTTGTGGCTTCTCCTTTGTCTTTGGATGTGAGGTATCTTTTCTGGTGAGTTCCAGTGTCTTCGTGTTGATCATTGTTCAGCAGTTAGTTGTGATTCTGGTGCTCTCACAAGAGGGAGTGAGCACAAGTCCTTCTACTCTGCCATCTTGAACCAATCTCTATCAGTGTTATTTCCTGATGGTGAATCTTTGAATTATTTTTCTTGTTTGAAATTTTCCAAATTTTTATAAAAATGAGGTTGTATTCAACTGTATCAGTTTAGGTTCTGTCAGGAAAACGGAAAACCATGAATTTTAGGCAGGAAGAAGTTTAATTATGGGTTTCGTGGCTTACACTTTCACACGTTCATTGGAGAGGCTGGAGGAGCATACATCTGGCATAGCCATTGATCTGAGGAAATCTGGCAGTAGTAGAAATCACATGAAACTATTACTTACTCACTAAAGTAAGTGAGTCATAGGAGAAATTTCCAGAGCCACTGGAAAACCAGGCATCAGCTCTCTGCAAAATTACCTGCCAGGCAATGACAGAGAAGTTACTTTGGCTTCTACTTCACTACTATTCTCCAGACCTCACAAGAGCTTGTCTCCCTGACAGATTCTAAATCTGAACTCCACTGGCAAGATATTCTGGGAAATGTAGTTTCCAGGCTTCTATCCCTAACAAAACAGGGAGAAAAACAGAGGAAGGATTCTTTCATGCCCAAACACAAGCTACCAAGTGAACAAATCAAAATAAACAAATAAAATAGTATACAGCATGCCATATTGTCCTTTTCATCTTTACAGAGATGAAAGAGTAAAAGCACAAATAGAGTGCCTTCAGAAAAGTGTATGAGGTCACTTTGAAGCACACATTTCAGCTGGGATTGATCATAATACTGACTTTATATAGTTAGTGATTCCTGTCATTAAAAAGCAGAATCCTGGGAAAATGAACACATGGAGGATGAGAATAATAGCATCTCAATTTACTGAGTATTTATCATGTTGTAGGCACTTGAATGTCATTTTCATTAATCCTCATAGCAACCCAGTAAGATGGATGTTATTAACCTCATTTCTTAGATAAGGAAAATGAATTAGAAAGAGAATATTATACTTGCCCCAAATAACCTGGGTAGCTAGAGGAAATATTAAAATGAGACTGCAGTTTGGTCTGATTCCTAATCAAATTTTCACATCTACTCTCCTATAGCAAATTGCCACTTGGTTTAAAAGCCTTAATTTGCAGTGGATACAATTACAATTGAGAACTGAACTAAAAAACCAATCAAACAAACAAAACAACAAAAAACTACAAAGCAAACAGTACCAGACTGATAGATGAAAATAAACTGGAAGAGACAAACACAGAAATAAACTTTTAGTCATAGTATTATAAATATTGCTAGTGAGAAACTATTGGAATTACTTTTATATATATATATGTATCTGTGTGTATATCATTGCTAAGATTTATTTTTCCAAAAGCTCTCTAAAATCTCATTCAATCTTCACAATGACTCTGTTTATTAGTTTCCTAGGGCTGTTATAACAAAGTACTACAACCTGAGTGGCTTAAAGCCACTCACAGCTCTAAAGGCTTGCCTTCTAAAATCAAGTTTCAGCAGGGTCTTACATCTTCTGGAGGCTATAGGGAAGAATACATTCTTTGCCTTTCTCAGCTCAGGTAGTTGGTCCTCATTCCTTGATTCACAGTCCCATCACTCCAATCTCTGCTTTGGTGGTCATATTGCTTCTCCTTCTTTCCTTTTTATCAGATCTCTCTTTGCCACTCTCATATTTATTTTATTTTATTTATTTTTTATATAGCAGGTTCTTATCAGTCATCAATTTTATGCACATCAGTGTATACATGTCAGTCCCAATCACCCAATTCATCACACCACCATCCCCACCCTCCTTGCAGCTTTCCCACCTTACTGTCCATATGTTTGTTCTCCACATCTGCGTCTCAACTTATGCACTGCAAACCAGTTCATCTGTGCCATTTTTCTAGGTTCCACATACAGGCATTAATATATGATATTTGTTTTTCTCTTTGTCACTTACTTCACTCTGTATGACAGTCTCTAAATCCAACGACATCTCAACAAATGGCCCAATTTCGTTCCTTCTATGGCTGAGTAATATTCCATTGTGTATATGTGCCACATCTTCTTTATCCATTGGTCTGTTGATGAGCATTTAGGTTACTTCCATGACCTGGCTATTGTAAATACTGCTGCAATGAATATTGGGGTGAATGTATCTTTTTGAATTATGGTTTTCTCTGGGTATATGCCCAGTAGTGGGATTGCTGGATCATACGGTAATTCTAGTTTTAGTTGTTTAAGGAACCTCCATACTGTTCTTCATAGTGGCTGTATCAATTTACACTCCCACCAACAGTGCAAGAGGGGACCCTTTTCTCCACACCCTTTCATGAATTGGTGTTTGTAGATTTTTTGATGATGCCCATTCTAACTGGTGTGAGGTGATACCTCATTGTATTTTGATTTACATTTCTCTAATAATTAGTGATGTTGAGAAGCTTTTCAAGGGCTTCTTGGCCATCTATATGTCTTCTTGGGAGAAATGTCTATTTAGGTCTTCTGCCCATTTTTTGGATTGGGTTCTGTGTTTCTTTAATATTGAGCTGCATGAGCTGTTTATATATTTTGGAGATTAATCCTTTGTCTGTTGATTCATTTGCAAATATTTTCTCCCATTCCGATGGTTGTCTTTTCTTATTGTTTATGGTTTCCTTTGCTGTGCAAAAGCTTTTAATTTTCATTATGTCCCATTTGTTTATTTTTGTTTTTATTTCCATTACTTTAGGAGGTGGATCAAAAAATATCTTGCTGTGATTTATGTCCAAGGTTGTTCTTCCTATGTTTTCCTCTAAGAGGTTTATAGTGTCTTGTCTTACATTTAGGTCCTTAATCCATTTTGAGTTTATTTTTGTGTATGGTGTTAAGGAGTGCTCTAATTTCATTCTTTTACATGTAACTGTCCAGTTTTCCCAGCACCACTTATTGAAGAGACTGTCTTTTCTCCATTGTATATCCTTTGTCATAGATTAGTTGACCAGAGGTGTGTGGGTTTATCTCTGGACTTTCTATCTTGTTCCATTGATCTATGTTTCTGTTTTTGTGCCAGTACCATATTATCTTGATTACTGTAGCTTTGTAGTATAGTCTGAAGTCAGGGAATCTGATTCCTCCAGCTCCAATATTTTCCCTCAAGAATGTTTTGGCTATTCGGGGTCTTTTTTATCTCCATACAAATTTTAAGATTTTTTGTTCTAGTTCCATAATAAATGCCATTGGCAATTTGATAGGGATTGCACTGAATCTGTAAATTGCTTTGGGTAGTATAGGCATTTTCACAATATTGATTCTTCCAATCCAAGAACATGGTATTTCTCTCCATCTGTTGGTATCATCTTTAATTTCTTTCATCAGTGTCTTATAGCTTTCTGCATACAGGTCTTTTTTCTCCCTAGGTAGGTTTATTCCTAGGTACTTTATTCTTTTTGTTGCAGTGGTAAATGGGAATTTTTCCTTAATTTCTCTTTCAGATTTTTCACCATTAGTGTATAGGAATGCAAGAGATATCTGTGCATTAATTTTGTATACTGCTACTTTACAAAATTCATTAAGTAGCTCTAGTAGTTTTCTGGGGGCATTTTTAGGATTCTCTATGTATAGTATCATGAAATCTGCAAACAGTGACAGTTTTACTTCTTCTTTTCCAACTTTTATTACTTTTATTTCATTTTCTTCTCTGATTGCCATGGCTAGGACTTCCAAAACTATGTTGAATAATAGTGGTGAGAGTGGAATTCCTTCTCTTGTTCCTGATCTTAGAGGAAATGCTTTCAGTTTTTCACCACTGAGAATGATGTTTGTGGTGAGTTTGTCTTATATGGACTTTATTATGTTGAGGTAGCCTCCATCTGTGCCCACTTTCTGGAGAGTTTTTATCATAAATTGGTGTTGAATTTTGTCAAAAGCTTTCTATGAATCTATTGAGATGATTGTATGGTTTTTATTCTTCAATTTGTTAATCTGGTGTATCACATTGATTAATTTGTGTATATTGAAGAATGTTTGCATCCCTGGGATAAATCCCACTTGATCATGTTGTATGATCCTTTTAATGTGCTGTTGAATTCTGTTTGCTAGTATTTTGTCGAGGATTTTTGCATCTATGTTCATCAGTGATATTGGTATGTAATTGTCTTTTTTGTAGTATCTTTGTCTGATTTTGGTATCACGGTGATGGTGGCCTCAGAGAATGAGTTTGGGAGTGTTCCTTCCTCTGCAATATTTTGGAAGAGTTTGAGAAGGATTGGTGTTAGCTCTTCTCTAAATGTTTGGTAGAATTCACCTGTGAAGCCATATGGTCCTGGACTTTTGTTTGTTGGAAGATTTTTAATCACAGTTTCAATTTCTTTACTTGTGATTGGTCTGTTCCTGTTTTGTTTTTCTTCCTGTTCAGTCTTGGAAGGTTATACATTTCTAAGAATTTGTCCATTTCTTCTATGTTGTGCATTTTATTGGCAAAAAGTTGCTTGTAGTAGTCTCTTGGGATGCTTTGTATTTCTGTGGTGTCTGTTGTAACTTCTTTTCCATTTCTAATTTTATTGATTTGAGTCCTCTCTCTCTTTTTCTTGATGAGTCTGTCTAATGGTTTATCAATTTTGTTTATCTTCTCAAAGAACCAGCTTTTAGTTTTATTGTTCTTTGCTATTGTTCTCTTTTTTTTTTCTATTTCATTTATTTCTGCTCTGAACTTTATGATTTCTTTCCTTCTGCTAACGTTGGGTTTTGTTTGTTCTTCTTTCTCTAGTTCCTTTAAGTGTAAGTTTAGATTGTTTATTTGAGATTTTTCTTGTTTCTTGAGGTAGTCTTGTAGAGCTATAAACTTCCCTCTTAGAACTGCTTTTGCTGCATCCCATAGGTTTCGGATCATCGTGTTTTCATTACCATTTGTCTCTAGGTATTTTTTGAATTCCTCTTTGATTTCTTCAGTGATCTCTTGGTTATTTAGTAATGTATTGTTTAGCCTCCATGTGTTTGTGTTTTTTACATTTGTTTCCCTGTAATTCATTTCTAATCTCATAGTGTTGTGGTCAGAAAAGATGCTTGATATGATTTCAAATTTCTTAAATTTACTGAGGCTTGATTTGTGACCCAAGATGTGATGTATCCTGGAGAATGTTCCATGTGCTCTTGAAAAGAAAGTTTAATCTACTCTTTTTGGATGGAATGTCCTGTAAATATCAGTTAAATCTATCTGTTCTATTGTGTCATTTAAAGCTTCTGTTTCCTTATTTATTTTCATTTTGGATGATCTGTCCATTGGTATAAGTGAGATGTTAACTTCCCCCACTATTATTGTGTTACTGTCGATTTCCCCTTTTGTAGCTGTTAGCTGTTGCCTTATGCATTGAGGTGCTCCTATGTTGGGTGCATATATATTTATAGTTGTGTATCTACTTCTTGGATTGATCCCTTAATCATTAGGTCATGTCGTTCCTTGTCTCTTGCAACATTCTTTATTTTAAAGTCTATTTTATCTGATATGAGTATTGCTATTCCAGCTTTCTTTTGATTTCCATTTGCATGGCATATCTTTTTCCATCCTCTCACTTTCAGTCTCTATGTGTCCCTAGGTCTGAAGTGAGTCTCTTGTAGAGAGCATATAGATGGGTCTTGTTTTTGTATACATTCAGCTAGCCTGTGTCTTTTGGTTGGAGCATTTAATCCATTCACTTTTAAGGTAATTATCGATATATATATATATATATATATATATATATATATATATATTCCCCTGATGGTTTTCTTAATTGTTTTGGGTTTGTTTTTGTAAGTCCTTTTCTTCTGTTGTGTTTCCCACGTTGAGAAGTTCCTTTAGCATTTGTTGTAGAGCTGGTTTGTTGGTGCTGAATTCTCTTAGCTTTTGCTTCTCTGTAAAGCTTTTGATTCCTCCATAGAACCTGAATGAGATCCTTGCCGGGTGGAGTAATCTTAGTTGTAGGTTCTTCCCTTTCATCACTTTAAGTATATCATGCCACTTCCTTCTAGCATGTAGAGTTTCTGCTGAGAAGTCAGCTGTTAACCTTATGGGAGTTCCCTTGTATGTTATTTCTCATTTTTCCCTTCCTGATTTCAATAATTTTTCATTGTCTTTAATTTTTGCCAATTAGATTATTATGTTTCTAAGTGTTTTTCTCCTTGGGTTTATCCTGTATAGAACTTGCTGCACTTCCTGGACTTGAGTGGCTATTTCCTTTTCTATGTTAGGTAAGTTTTTGACTATAATCTCTTCAAATATATTCTCGGGTCCTGTCTCTTTCTCTTGTCTCCTTCTGGGACTCCTATAATGCGACTCTTGTTGTGTTTAATGTTGTCTCAGAGGTCTCTTAGACTGTTTTCATTTCTTTTCATTCTTTTTTTCTTTATTCTGTTCCACAGCAGTGAATTCCACCATTCTGTCTTCCAGGTCAGAAGGTCCGTTCTTCTGCCTCAGTTCTTTTGCCTTAGTTATTCTGATATTAATTCTTCTAGTGTAGTTTTCATTTAAGTTATTGTATTGCTCATCTTTGTTAGTTTGTTCTTTAATTCTTCTAGGTCTTTGTTAAACATTTCTTGCATCTTCTGATCTTTACCTCCATTCTTTTTCCAAGGTCCTGGATCATGTTCATTATCATTATTCTGAATTCTTTTTCTGGAAGGTTGTCTATCTCCATGTCATTTAGTTGTTTTTCTGGGGTTTTATCTTGTTCCTTCATCTGGTACATAGCCCTCTGCCTTTTCATTTTGTCTATCTTTCTGTGAATGTGGTTTCTGTTCCACAGGCTGCAAGATTGTAGTTATTCTTGCTTCTGCTGTCTGCCCTCTCTCTTTGCCACTCTCTTATAAGGACATTTGTCATTGGATTTAGGCCTCACTCAATGAATCCAGGGTGATTTAATCCCAACAGTTTTACTTTAATTACATCTGTCAAGACTCTTTTTCCAGATAAGGTAAAGTTCACAGGCTCTAGATGGTGGACATATATTTTGGAGCACTATTCAGCTCCTTGTCCTCTGGAAAGTAGGTACCATTATCACTATTTTATTAAGGATGAAACTGAAGCATTTCATGTTTGACATAAAAAAATGTATATCATAGCTTTTCTGTGTCAAAGTCAGGTTTAAATCCTGCTTTTTTCAAACTCCAAAGCTTATTACATGAAACCCTTTTTAACAGTTCTGATCACCAATCCAGTTCAGTTTGTGTTGTGTTTAGATTCAGGAGGAAGTCTCCACACCTCTGACATCATCTATATATGCTAAAATTCAACTCAATTCTGACACTATCTACCTGGATATAGCATCTGATCCTGCAGGTTAAGGGTTCAGTCCTAGAAGACTGCCATCCCCCAACACATTTCAGATGCCAATCATGAGTCCATGTTGTTAACTGTGCTTCTCATTGACCTAGTATAGATTAGAGGTTCTAATGAACCCCTCCTTGGGTTTGATTAATTTGTAGAACAACTCACAGAACTCAGAGTAACATTCTACCTACTAGATTACTGGTTTATTGTAAAAGGATATAACTCAGGAAGAGCCAGATGAAAGAGTTTCATAAGGCAAGGTGTGTGGAAAGAGTCATGGAGTTTCCATGTCCTCTCCAGAAGGACCACTCTCTCTGTATCTGTGTGTATTCACCAACCGAGAAGCTCTCTGAACCTTGTCCCTTGAGGTTTTTATGGAGGCTTCATTGCATAGGCATGATTGATTAATTCATTGGCCATTGATGAGTGATTTAAACTCTAGCCCCTTTCCTATCCTTGTAAGTCAGGGAGTAGGGGAGGTAGGACTGAAAGTCCCTGTCTCTGGTGATAAGGATGCCTTCTACCCTCTTTTTCAAGGAAGGGTACCCTTCACATGAGAGATTTATCTTTTGTTTCAGGAGGAGAAAAGGAGAGTCAGAATGTCCTTCTTATGCTGGCTTTTTCTCAAATACCTTTATTTCAAAATAATCAATATGCAAAAGTTGCATACTTGGGATGATATATTCTAATCCCCTATAGCCACAATACAAAATTATTATTTTACTAAACAGAAGAAAGTTTAGAATGTACTGTTTACCTTATTCACTTGAGTAAATAAGAATTTTTTTATTATTTGGTTGTTTTTTCTTTGACTATGTATCCTCTGAAATTTTGTAATCCTGAGTGATTCTTTTCTTCTGTAATTCACATTTAAATCTAGGTACTTATTTTGAAAACACTGATATTCAAAGGAGCCATTCTGAAAGACTGATTCTGTCTTTGTTTAAAAGTCTTTTTTCAACAATTTTGGTTTAACAGATAGAAAAATATATGAACTGGAAAAAGAAGGGGAAAAATGGAGCAGGGAAAGAAACACAGGGTTAATAGTTGTCAGCAAATTAAAGCTTGTCATGTGATAAGTACATGAAATGCAGTCAGCAAATTACATTTAAAAAAGAATGTAATTTTAGGTATGTTATCAACATATCAATAACTGGATGATGGATACAAAAATATTGTACTGTGTAATCAACAAAGCAAAGCATTTTTCTTGTCATTTTTTTAAAACTCCACACTTTCACAAGACTTTAGGATATAAGAAAGCTCCCCAAAGATGAGAAAAATCTACCCTATTCTTGTCCCTAACCCCTCTTTTCCCATAAATGTGTTTCCATTTACAAATAATATACCAGGTATAATAAATCTCATGCCACAAACCAGTTGTACAAATAAAATTATTTCCCCCATAATAAAACTTAATTTCTATTTTAAACGCCAATTCCAGCAGGATTTGAAAATTTAGGTTTGACCAATTCAAGGACTCAGTGATTTGGGAGTTCTGCCTCTTGACTTACCTTGTGTTTTATTCTAAAGCTTCTTGGGAGCTATTTGATTGCTAAGGTATTGGATAGGAAGATATCTACCTGGCCCTCAGTCACTGTTCCCTTCTCCATGTTGAAATAAGCACTGTTTCTTTTATATACATTTTTTCCATCCATGTACATAACAGACAACCTAAATTCCATCTGTTGTTTGGTCCCTTATCTATAGCTACATCCTTGACAACTGTCTTCTCAGCTCTGGCTCTCTCTCAAGTATGGCTTTTCTTGGGCATTCAGGTAGCACATCACTATTTTCACACTCCACTGGAGTTCAAGGATTGCTGATATGTCACAATATGCATATGACAGCAATATGTCATATTGCTGATATGATATCTCCTATGTATCTAATGTGGCCATCTCTCTTTTCTTGCTCTTAATTCATGTTGTTCATGCAGGTATTGTGTGGAGCTGGCTACCTTCCTGGTTCTCCCAGGATGTCCCCTGCTCTTACAGCCTCTGAAACTACATGGAGTTCCTGTCATCCCTCTCAATGTCTCACCCTACCATGGTTGGAAGGCAGGCACAGGGTCCATTCTCTGATTATTTTTACTCCCATAGTTAGCCTAACAAATGTTTATCTACCATGGGCCAGATAGTCTTTGACATCTGTTATGAAGGGCAAAAATATAATGTTCTGAATCCTGTAGGATTTAGGAAGTCGAATCCCAGTGGCTCAAATTTGTGCATTTCAAATTATTTTTTCCACTAAACACTATTGTCATGCCATTAGTTTCAAAAATCCAAAACCTTTGTCAAAACTCATTGGACTACACATTTAAAAAGAAGATGTTAAATTTTATGTAAATAATACCTCAATAAAGTTAATTTTAAAAAGACAACAAACACTCAAATTTAGTAAATAAATCTCCGTACTTATTAGTTATTTTTCTCTCAGGCAATTGGTAGAGAATTCCCTTACCACTGCCTTATTTTTGGAATGTAATATTTGAGATAAGAGGATGCAGGAGAAGGGAAATTTCAAAATAATACCTTATGCTATAATATTAATAACAGTAATAATAGTGGGATGAAAACTAACACTCATAGGTTTCTACTGTGTGCCAGAAAACAGTTTCTATCAGTTATTCTTCACTATAATTCTGTCAAATAGGTGTATGATTGGCTAGGTTTAGAAGATTCAGAGGGGTATGTGAGATCATTAAGCTTTTTAATGGTGAGGAGTGATTTAAAAGCAGACAGTCTAACTTCTGAGTATTCACTCTTAACCACTACTCTATACCAATATTTAAAGCTAATTTTTCTGGTCAAAGCTACAATGATAATGCAAATGAAAATAACAATGATGAAAACATGATGATATTGTCAATTTTTAACATTGATGCCCCTCATTCTTAGTGTCTAATGTGCATTTTATCCAATTATTGCTCACAAAAGTCTTCTGACAATGTTATTGTTATTATCTCAATATTGAAAATGAGAAAACTGAGGCTCAGGGAAGATAAAATAACACACTTGAAATATACAGCTGAAAAGTATTACAAGTTAAATAGGAATCTAGGTTTGATTGGCATCAGAGCTCACTCAACCACTTTGATGTAATTATCTCAGTAGTTTGTTTTTCCTCTCTCTTTTTGAAATAAGCACATATTTCTGGTGTTATCATGTTTGGCTACCCATACTGAGTAACTTAACAATATTCCATTATTGTTTTTCATTTGTGATTGTTAACTAAATAATGTGTCACTGCTTTTTCAAGAAAAATATATGCTGTCATCTTGTACAAAGATGGGGCTGAGAAAATGAGAAAAAAATAGAACTCAGCCGTTTCTGAACTCTGGATTGTATCAATGTATTCAACTCCATATGCATGTTCATCAATCCATCTCTACCTCATACCTATCTCTATCAGTAGAGCTGTTCAACGTCTGTATAATTGTGTTGTGTTAAGACGCATGAAGATCGAAGGAGAAACAAGTAAAGTGATCACTTTTATAGCTCGTTTTTTCCTCCTTACAACTAGTTGATAAATAATGTTTTATAAATACCTCTGGAATCCACAAATGCATGTAAACTCACAAGCAATTATTTGCTAGTCTCCCACGGGTTCTTAGTCCTTAGTGTGAAAACACATTGTTCTACAAATTCAAGAGTCTCAGGGGAAAAGGGAACTGTAAAGCTTATGAAATAACTCCAGTCATGCTGTTCAGACCCTTGCAGGGAATCCATACTGGTAGCAAAGAAACGTTGGCCAGTGTTTGAAGGTCATAAGAATGTCAGGTAAACAGGAACCAACAACTGGATCTTTAGGCTGGACAGGTATATTTGGAACTAAGAAATTAGAAAGCACTTGAGGGTAGAATAGGGGAAAAAAAGAAAGCCTGAGAAATCCAAGTTGAGCTTCAATGCTCTTCAGGCAGGCATGAAGCTAGAGGCAGTAGCAAAGCTTAATTTAAAAGTTGTATTTTCAGAGTTATTTTCTTTAATACTGTTTAACACTATAATTTTATTAGCCACTGGACAGAGACAAAGATGATTTCAGCAGCTCAGTGTACACTGAACATGTTTTAACAACTCCCATGAAAAGTCACCGCATTGTAATGACATGCTGTCACATACATCATCAGAGAGAAAATAGTTTTGTTTTAGGAAGAAAATCATGCTCACCCAGGAATATTTCGTATGTACCTATTATTGGAAAGATCTCTAGAGCCTCAAGGCTAAGATCCTTTTATCCCTCCAGTAGTGTTCTAAAAATTTGTGACCCTGAACATGTTTCAACAATTTAACTTTACTTCAAAATGTGAAAACCTACAGGGATAAATGGTTTTTCCAGGGTCTGCTATTAGTATAAAAATATGTCCAGTATATAAAGAGCATATGTCCACATGTTTAAGTTAACATTATTTATTTTACATAAGTTTATATATAAAAAACAAATTCTACTCCAGAACCCAAGTGAAGCAGTGATTTGGAAAGGGGATTTTTTTAATAAATTCAAATTAAAGGTTTATCAGAGTCGTTACACTTTTTCTACTTTATCAGGCTACAGCATTGTGTAAGGAAATTATTAGGATACAGTAACTGTGAGAGTAACCAGGAGAAATGGTTGGGGGAGTCTGAGAAATTGTGAGAAGGTGGTAAGCTCCTGTTTCTATTTACTAAGTAAACCTTTGACTGCCCAGTAAGTCCATGAATTTGACCAATAGCAGCTAGGATATATGGTTGGAACATTTAGATGAAACTCCATCGGTTCAGCATTTTTGCAACTACCAATCGAGCCATCAAATTCAACAGTGCATCCTATGTGCCATTGCACAGGTGTATGTCACTGATAAAAAAAAAAATGCTGATAACATGACTCACCTAGGTTATGGAACATTAAACTTATGAGAACCTAGAGGCCATGGAAACAAACTGCACTTTATTGCTTTCTCTTGCAAGGTTTTCTTTATTTATACCTTTCTTTTCTTATAGAATGGGGAAAAAAAAGTGAAAGTCAACAGTCAACCAGAATGGTTTCAGGTCTGTGGAACAACCATACCTCCTTTAAGCCTTTATAAATAAAAATATAATATGGGTAGTTCTCAAATAAAAATAACAATTCAATTAATACTCATGAAGAAAATATAAATATGTACCCCCATCAAATTATTGTCCTAAATTTAAGTGGCATTTTCTTCTCTGTGGAATTGCCTTTAATCATGTAATGAAAATATAGCAAATGACATCTGGTTGCCACAGCAACATTTTTCTTTTTCTTACATATAGTTAGACAATTTGTTTTTCATTTCCTTGGCTTTGTTTTAATAGGATAAAAGTCTCTCTGATAAGTGCGATTTTGCAATTTCACTATCCCAGTTTCTGGGTTTGCTTCATTATAATGAATACATTTGAAAAATGGTCTACATCCCAATAATGGAATATGTTCATACTTAATTACTTGGTGGTGTTATTTTGAAGACATAATGCTCTGACAAATATAGTGGTTTCCTGCTTCATGAGGTAATTAATAGTGTTGTTTATTGTTCTATAAGTTTTCTCTTTTGTTAGACATAATTCGTTAAGTAAATTAGATGCTAAAATGCGTTTGGACTTAACAGATACCAAATAATAAAGTATTATCAAGGATTTAATGATACAGAAATAGATCTGGGAAAAAATAGTACTCTGATGCAAATAGTTGCCATGGTGAGAGCTTGAAATCCCTGTGTGATTTTTTTAAACTATATTTTAAGAACATGTGAATTTTACTAACATTGAAAAAAACCTAGACTACACTAGATTAAAAAAAAAACACTTAGATTTATTTTTCAAAGTTTTCATATGTTTCTGTTTCATATCAAGCATATGAATATTGACTTGCAGAAATGTTTACTTACACATATGATAACTATATCAAATGGTACAAAGCAATTCATGTGTTGCTTGTGGGATTGGACTAAATGAACTTTGTATCATTACCAAAACCAAGGCTCTATGACATATAAACATATAATTATATTGATATGATTATATAATTTAATAGATCACAAGCATGAAAATTAACAGTGTCAAAATCAAGATTAGTCATTAGAAATACCTAGAGAAATTATAAAACATAATTAAAAGTTTATCAAAATACTCAGTGTCAAAAATACAGTAGACACTCAAGAATTTGTTACATGAGAAACTAAGTGCTCTAATAATGCCATTTACCAATCCTCATTCCATAATATATGTTGAATCCCTGAAATGTGTAAGTTTTTAGTAATATTTCCCTTCAATATGTAAAGTTTAAAATAGTAGAAGATATATTATCTAAACTTAATGAATTAGTATACCGGAGGGGATACAAATCCTAGTGTTAAAAAGCAACCATTACCAATAAAGAATAATAGACAATGGATGTCCACCCATTACTTTCACAATGCAAGACAATACTTCCTAAATCAAATGGAAACTTTGGAAAAAGTCATCTAAGAATACTGCCTATATAGAGGAATGATTCAATGACTATGTCAAATGGGTTAAATTAAAATAAGTCCATGGATATGCTCTCATATACTAGCACTTAGAATGTCCTACATATTAACTTTTTAAAAGAATCAACAGATGAGAGAAAACTCTGACTCCACACTCTTTCACATTTATTTATAAACTATCCTCTGTTTTCACTGACTAATAGATTGCTCTCAAATAATTTTGAATTCCTAGTGATTGGTTCGGATACAGACACACAGACACACACACACACAGTTTAGCTAATCTTTTAAGTAATAATGTTATTTGGTTAACATTTTCTTACTGTTTAAAATTACCTATCACTTTCTTGTCAATTAATTCATTTGATATCTATAGCAATCCTGAAAAATATCATAATTTCAATTTTACAGATTGATACTAAGAAGCAAAGTAGTTAAGTGTTTGAACCAAGGTAAATAAGGACCCAAACACAGGTCTTTTGATCAGAGACCCCACGTGCTTGCAAATCTAGACTTTTTTTCATGTCACATAGTTTCACATACTGTATTTTATGACTTGAACACAAAAATGGGTAGAGGTTTGCTTTAAATTTACATATAAAATCCAGTGACCACACAAGGTGAACTGAAGAATTGGTGAAACAGTTCTTGCAGGTACCTGGGCAGATAATTTTTTTTCCAAGTAGAAGAAATAGCAAATGTCAAAACCCTGGGAAATAAGAAGAAACAGAGCACTGTGAAATGGACTGCTTCTGAGTTTTAGGAGAATGAATCAGACAGGTTATTGTGGGAGAGGCAGATTTTGTAGAACCTCATATGCTGTGTATTCAAGTTTAATCTAAATGAGGTGAAAAGACAATGGGGTGTTTTGAGCAGAAGTATGTCATCTGACATGTTTTAAAAGATTCACTCTGCCTGCTGTATTAAAGAAATTAAACAAATAGTTCAGTTGAGAGATGAAAGAGGCTTGAATAATGATGATAGGGTGGAAGATGTGAAAAGGGTCTGGAATCTAAATATGTCATAAAGGTAGAGATGGTAAGGATTATTGATTCATAAAATGTAGGATACTTGAGTAAAAGAAGAATCAAGAACAAGTCCAAGATATCTGGCCTGAGCAAATATAAAAATGTATTGGCTATTTATTGAGACAAAAAAAAGGGTGGCAGAGGCAGATTGTGATGGGATTGAGGGCAGGTTGGTGGCTTAGTTTTTAACATGTTAAGTGTGAAACACAGGTTATATATCAAAGTGGACAGTTGAGCAGGCAGCTAGATATATGAATCTGAAGTTCAGGGAACAAGTCAGAGCTGGAAATGTAAATTGGGGTTTGTCAGTATATTAATGGCATATAAAACTATGAGATTAGATAAAATTGCCAAGGAAATAAATTTTGATTTTAAAAAATGAGAAAAAAATTCAAGGATTAAGCCTTATAGAGATTTGGGAGATGGTGATGAACAAAGGTTTGTGACAAGGAGAAGCCATTAATAGAAAATCCTGGGGAATGTATTGACTTGGAAATGTAGTGAAGAAACTATTTCATGGAGGGAGTGATCAAGCATGTCAAATGCTATTGACAGATCAAGTAGGGAAAGAGCTGAGAACTGATCATTGTATTGGCATTCAAGGACATCACTGGAGACCTCGAAAATAGCAGTTTGTTTAAAGTGTACATTAAAATCTGACTGGACTGCCTTCAGAAAAGAGTGAGAGGACAAAAACTTGGGACAACATGTATAGAAAAAAAGAGTTTTGCTCTAAAAGGAAGGCAATAAATGAAGTTGATGGTGATGACGGTAAGTAAAATCAAGAGGTTTTATAGATATGAAAGGTATTGCAGTTGAGCATATTTGTATCACCATCATAAAGATTGCATTGAATGAGAAAATTGATATTGTAGAATAAAGAGAGAGAGGAATTAATAATGCAACACCCACTCACATAAGAGTTTCACCTATGACACGACCATACAAATTATTACTTATAGTTTCCAAATACACTGAATTTTTTCACATTTTAACATTTTTCACTGAGTGTATTTTTTTTCTCCTGTATTTTTTCCACTTGGTAAACACATATCCACATTTCAAGACTTAGACTAAGCATACTCTCTTTTTTGTGTGTCAAGTGTCTTCAATATGCTCAATAACTCCCTATGTGTGTTTCTATTAATAGTACTTATAATACTTTATTGCATTGTCTACATATTTATCTCCCTCTATGAAACAATATGCTCTTGAGAGAGAATCTTAACCATCTTATTTTTCTCCCTACTCCATCAGGCTACATTAAGCATAGTAGGTGTAGAACAAATGTACTTTGATTAGATGAACTGAGACATAAAGCTATGAATTGAATATTAAATAAATAAAATTCTCAAACCTCATAAACCTATAATCATGATAAATATTTACCCACTAAATTGCTGTAATATTGAGAGACATCTTTTTGGTATCATAGAGATAAGATTTTAGTTATATATGTTTAAATAAGATAGAAATTTAATAAACAAGTGTGCATGATTTAATCAATACATAGATACCAGATAAATTTGTACTAATTACTGGTATTTCAAGTTCAAGTTCACATCATCTTCCCATTTATGTTTTTCTAAACCATCCTAGACTACAGTGATCTCTTTCTCCTCCAAACTTGGCAAGTACTTATTATCTGTTTTACTCACTTGACTATTAATTATGTACTACCTTGTGATCTTTCTTATACTGTTATATTAAATAAATTGAATTACTTTTTCCCTTTAGCATTTTGCATGGTTGTTCTGTGTATTCTAAACCAATTATAATATCATAGAGAATTTTAATTTATGAATCCTGTCGGCATATACTCATTGAATGCCTATGCTATGCCAGGAACCCTTCTAGGTATTGAGAAAAATGTTATAAAAACTAACAAACAAACAAAAAACTGAACTTCTCCAAGAGTTACATCCAACAGGAGATTAATGCAATAAATATACATAGCAAATGCTAAGAAAATCCAGGGGACTCATCCAAGGAAACCTCACAGAAAAGGTAGGATATGATTTTTGTCTTAAAGGGCAAGATAAAATTTTTTCAGTTGAAGAATGAAAATAAGACCATTCTTGGCCAAGAGAATAGAATATACAACATGAGTGGATTTTTGAGTAACTAGGAATATTTTAATATGACTAGAGCAATGTAACATTAAGCTGATTTTATTTTAATTCTCAATTTAAATTAGGTTCAATTTATCAATCCACCACCACCATTCCTCTACCTCTGCCATGACACACACAAAATAGAAAATTGTAGAGTTAGTTGAATTAGTTTGAGAAAAATACTTGACCTTTTAAGTAATATTCTGAAAGATTTTCTCTCACTCATAAGCTAAAATCATCACATTAGCATATTAAAATCTGATATTAAAGGATTTAGCTGATAGAGTTCTCCCTCGTCTTGAGAAGAGAACCTCTTCTTTGCTGGAGTAAAGAAGAAATAATATATGCAATAGGGGAAAATATCAGAAAACCCCACTCATTTTTCAAGCCCAAGGCATTTGAATGAAAATTTAAAAAGTAAGTAGGCAAAGCTGTCAAAATTCAACTACTGATTTCTGCTCTCTGAACATCTATTTGGAGGATATAGATAAGTACACTAGCTAGTTAAGCATTTTCAGGCAAAACGTTGTGATGGAAGTTAGTTACAAAAGTTTGAGGATAGAGGTGGTTAGATTCTGTGGCTTAGGAGTGAATTATCAGACCTCTGGACTGCATAGCTAACTTGGCCAGGATCTGGAAGCCTGTAGACCCTCCATGGTCAGGTGAAATGGGAAGAGCAAGCTAGGGAGAACTAACTAGCCATGAGAGATTAGATGACAAGCCATTCCAGACACAAATGCCCATAGAACAAGGAACACACAGGCGGACATGGAATCAAGCCTCAGAGATCCCAGGGGTAACAAAGGATTCCTTTTATTTATTTTTTCTTCTCTGATTGCTGTGGCAGGACTTCCAAAACTATGTTGAATAAAAGTGGCAAAGAGTGGACATCGTTGTCTTGTTCCTGATATTAGAGGAAATGTTTTCTGTTTTTCACCATTGAGAATGATGTTTGCTGTGGGTTTTTCATATATATGACCTTTATTATGTTGAGGTAGGTTCTCTCTATGCCCACTTTCTGGAGAGTTTTTATCCATCAATGGGTGTTGAATTTTGTCAAAAGCTTTTTCTGCATCTATTGAGATGATCATATGGTTTTTCTTCTTCAATTTGTTAATATGGTTTATCACATTGATTTGCATATATTGAAGAATCCTTGCATCCCTGGGACAAATCCCACTTGATCATGGTGTACATTCCTTTTAATGTGTTGTTGGATTCTGTTTGCTAGTAGTTTGTTGAAGATTTTTGCATCTGTGTTCATCAGTGATATTGGTCTGTGATATCTTTGTCTGCTTTTGGTATCAGGGTGAGGGTTGCCTCTTAGAATGAGTTTGAGGGTGTCCCTCCTTCTGGATTTTTTGAAAGAGTTTGTGAAGGTTAGGTGTTAGCTATTCTTTAAATGTTTGATAGAATTCACCTGCAAAGCCATCTGGTCCAGGACTTTTGTTTGCTGATACAGTGTATTTTTAAGTGGTCACATAACTAAGGATTCTCAATGAGGGGCTAACCACCTACTAAAAATATCAAGCTAGCACAGACTCTAAAGAAGAGAGAATTTTATATTATTACATCAAATGGCATTATTGTAGGTAGGATTGTTCATATTTACTAATTTGTTCTTTTTTCATTTTTGTTTTTGTCCAGCACCTAGTCCTGGAAATTCACATAACAAGGGCTCCATAAATTCTCATTAACAAAGCCATCACCTCACAAATTTATTTTTTTCTTTTTGGTAAGAATATTTAAGTTTTATTCTCTTAGCAAAATTCAATTATACAATACAGCATTATCAGCTACTGTCACCATGTGTTTCATTAGATCCTCAGGCCGTATTCATCTTATAGTTGAAAGTTTGTACCATTTAACCAACCTCTCCCTATTTCCCCACCTACTGTCCCTGGAAACCACTTTTCTACTCTCCATTTCTATGAGTTTTTCTTTTTTTGATTCCACATATAAGTTACACCACGTAGTATTTGTCTTACTCTGACTTATTTCACTTAGCATAATGCTCTCAAGATCCACCCATGTTGTCAAAAATTTCCTTCTATCTCATGGCTGGAAATATTTCATAATATACCAAAGGCATGAACTGTTGAGGAATACACGTCTGAAAACAAACAAAAAGCCTTATCGAATTTAGTGTATGTGTTTTTCTATATGTGAGTTTGCTAACAAGAGCAGAACTAATAGTTGTTGCTGTTTTAATTTGTGTTTGTTTTAATTGTGACTGTTGCTTTGTCATTCTGGTGGTCATTCTGTCTTCCACACAGTTTGTTCCACAAGGATGGTTCTTGAAGTTGAACTTTCCCTGGTATTCTTTTGTGTGGAGTGTAATGCTTCTTTTTCCTTCAAATGGAAAAGAAAAACAAAAATTTCCCCGTTGATTAAAAAAAATTGTTGTACTTGAAAAATGAGTGAAACAATTTCATTCTTGTCTTAGTTTAGTCTGCTATAACAAAACTAACATAGACTTGGAGGCTTAAACAACAAAAATTCATTCTCACAGCTCTAGAGGTCGGAAAGTCCAAAATCAAGGCACTGGCAGATTTGGCGTCTGGTGAAGACCAGATTTCTGGTTCATAGATGGCCATCTCACTGTGCCGTCACATGAAGGAAGGGGTGAGAGAACTCTGTGGGGTCCCTCTTATAAGAGCACTAATCCCATTCATGAGGGCTGCCCTCATGACCCAATCCTCTCCCAAAAGCCTCACCTCTGAATACCATCACACTGAGGAATAGGTTTCAATACATGAATTTTAAGGGGCACAAACATTTGGCATATGGCAATTTTGAAACCCAGAGAAGCTAAAAACAAGTATCTTGTTAGCATGACCATCCATAAACACTCACCTGTTCCCCTGATGTACTCCAATGTTGTAGTATTTGGGCTTTTCCAAAAATAAGAAATATATATTTGACTTGACCAAGAAATTAAAAGTCTCTTAATAAAAGCATTCATTTTTTGAAATGATAATTTGTATAACTTCCTGATTATCACTCACTTATACTACCAATTGGTTTGTTGTTTTTGTTGTTGTTGTTATTCCCTTTGGTTAACAAAAATACAGTCTTCATAGCTTTCCTTTTAAAAAACAATTACGGTAAGCCAACATGGATACATGCTACATTCAGGTACAAAATACTAAATGCTGTATCCCTTACAATCTATAACACTGGAGACAAATTAATAAACATAAATGTATTCGTGATTTTAATCATAGCTGTGATTTTCATTGTCATTTTCAGTTCTCAGAAGTGGTGGAGTTCTGCAATGGTATAATCCCCCACCCAAACCTCCCAGCTTAAGATATATATTACAGTAAGAAAATGATGTTCATTGGAATGAGGGAGAATTAAATATAATAGTAAGATTCAACTGGATGATGAATATACTTAAACACTTTTTCTTTGTTTGAATTTAGTTGCTTTTAATTACACTCTGCCTTGCTTTATTGATCAGTGGTCCTTTGAAGTGATACTTGAAAAGAGAATTCTGAATTATTCTATCAAGAATATCCTGATGCATATATCAACCTCGGTGAATTTGGACTTTTTTCTCTCTTAGAATAATAGATGTCCCACTACATTGGAAATTCAATTAAATGACATGTTAAATGCATACTGTAACTAACTGAATTCATCATGGTGTCTGATTTTTGTGGGTATCAAATTGCAAAATGAATCAAAAGTTGTTGAACAAAGGTGCCATTTTTCAAAGTCTTTCCAGATGTTTCTAATTTCTTTTTGTGCTCAATTTTCACTTCAAGTTCTGATAAAAGTGCTTTATAGTTAGCTGCCTTGTTGAAAGTTTCTTGTCTTGGCACCTATTGTTCTTAAGACCATGTTATTTTTTTAAGGATAAAGATACACAATTTAATACTTGCAGTAGCATGAGAGTAGGAGACCTTGTGATGACTTTGGATAAGAGATTAGTCTTTGTCAATGTGTCTCCACTGTCTGAGCCTCTACATTGTGGAGGGGGTCTCCTTTTAGTCCTTAGGTCCAAGAGCCATTATGTGACAGTCCATTTAATGAAAGATCACATCTTCTACAACTTAACTGGGTCATAGGTATTACACCTCTATGGAATAAAATAAGTAAAACCTAAATTATCCTTTTAGTTAGTCCATTGATAGTATCTTAATCACTGCTATATAACATACGTTTTTGCAAGTTTGGGAAGGATACAGAAAACATGTTCATGATAGAATATTTAGGAAATGCAGAAAACTAAAATTGAAGGATTTTTTTTCTTTATTAAATGTAATTCTCCCTCTTAGTGGTAATGTCTATAAACTAAATTGTTTGCATATGTCTTATTTATTAATGAGCAAATTTTAAAATATGATATTAATGTCACATTATAATCCTATGTTTTAATTCTTTTATTTTTACCTAATACATAAAAAATATTTTCCTATGTCATTGAATAGTCTCATACAACATAATATTTAATAACTATACCATATTACATGATATGGTTTGATGATAATTTATTAAATCTTCTATAGGTATACATTCAATTGTTTCAAATTTTCAGTGAATTAAATTCTTTAATAAACATTCTTATGGAGAAAACTTTCTGTCTTTCTAATTATTTCTTTAGAATGAATCCCTAACAGATGACTCTCTGAGCCAAAATATAGTGAATCCTTTTAAGATGTCCAATGCATTTTGTTAAACTATCCTCAAAAAGTATATTTTTCCAATATATACTCTCATTAGAAAAATTTGAGAGTATCAACTACTCAAAACCCTCACAGTGTTGTATGAAATTTTGAAAATTCATAAATTATTAGTGGAAAATATTATCCTTATTTCCTTGACTGCTAGGGAAGTTGAATATATCTTGGCTAAAAAGTAGTTCTTATTCTCTGTGATTTGGGACAATTGAGAAATACACCATGAGCAAATTTTATAGGTGAGAAATGGAGCCTGAGGAGTGATACAAGGCAAGGAGAGTGGTAATGTCCTGACATTATAATTTTCTAATATTTTTGTATGGAAATGTTTTGTCAACAACAGCAAAAATGTATGAAGAAGCATAAATCAATGGTGGTTCTGTTTGAAGTCTAAGTGATGATTCTACAGTATCTTCCAGCACCATGGTTTCTGTTCTGCATCCCCCATCCCTGAGGAGGTTCTGGAGATGTCCCTGTAAAACCCTCTCCTATGGATCAGCTGTTTTCCATGGCTGAGACACTCACACCTCATTCCTCTGTGGTGCAGCAGAGGAGGAAAAAGCTTTTCAATCAAAATTCTTTCCTGAGGAAGAAAGAGTAACTTTCAAATAAAAAACCAACGACTCTGGACTTCCCTGGTGGTGCAGTGGTTGAGAATCTGCCTGCCAATGAAGGGGACATGGGTTAGAGCCCTGGTCTGGGAAGATTCCACATGCCGCAGAGCAACTAAGCCCGTGTGCCACAACTACTGAAGCTCGTGCACCTAGAGCCTGTGCTCTGCAACAAGAGAAGCAACCACAATGAGAAGCCCCCACACCTCAACAAAGAGTAGTCCCTGCTTGCTGCAACTGGAGAAAGCCCACGCACAGCAACAAAGACCCAAAACAGCCAAAAATAAAAATAAATAAAATAAATTTATATAAAAAAAATGACTTTGATGTTAGCATCTACATATGGCTGAAAGTACAGCCCTGGGAACATTTTTGTTCTAGTTTTGGAGAGGCTCCATTATCTTCTTTAATATTTTTAAGTTTTTAATAATGAAATAGCAATGAGAAAATTAAGTTGTAAGGAAAACTCATCAAGTAGGAATTAAAGCAGTCAGATATTCCAAACAGTTAGGGAAACTAAACCACTGTTTTGTCTTATTCAAACATGAACTTTGCCAAATTAGCACTGTCTCTTGAGAATGTGTCATCAGAGATCATTTCAGGAGACACTGATCATATGACATAAGCAGAGAGAACTGTGTGTTTGCTTAGTTAAACCAGAGGCAAATCCCAGGGGCCTATGGGTCGCATCTAAACCCACAGCCTCTTCATGAAACCAAGTATTCGGTGGTGCAGTGTTTATGTGAAAATTAGTTCACACTACTCTAACAGATTTCACAGAAACAAGATAGATTTCTGACTTATTTTTTAAAATTTGATAATCAACTGGCTTTAATTTCCATGTAGCAAACATCAGTTGTTGCTGAGAAGGGTCTCTCGTCTTTAGACAGGGCATGCCTTTCCAGTTACCACAATCCTTACTACAATCTACTGCCTCCCTGACACTTAGACATAATGTCAATTGCCATTTGTCATTTTACCCACGACTGATTTTACTTCCTTTATATTACTTCTCAGACCTTCTAGGTATCTGAGTTTATGATTCCAGGCAAATATTATTAGATCATTTACATGAATCTGGAAGGAAAATAATACAGAGTGCCCCCAAACTTGAAATGATGTATTTTGAGAATGTACCAAGACATAGGAACATTTTTCATGTATTCATTAATTAACTCATTTACTCTCTTATTTATTCATTCAATATTTATTGAAAACCAACCACATACCTGGGATTTTGCTGGTTGTTAGATAATTCAGTAAACAAGATGGTTATTGTTCTTCAAGCAGAGAAAAAAATTACAAACTTGAAATCGTATATAAAGAAAAACACAGGATGCTATGAAATCATGTAAGAGAGGACATGGATCTTTTAAAATAGGGAAGAAAGTCATTCAAGTACAAACAAGATAGCCAAATTATAATCATGTGACTAAAATATGATTGATGAAAAAGAGCTGTAACAAAATAAATTATAGTAATAGATCTGAAAAATAAGAGCTGCATTGCTATAAAAAGAGACCATTTACTAGAGACCAAAAAAGATACTGTAGAACGAGAACTGAAGTAGAATATGTAATAATATATTCTATATAGTCTATATATTCAATGTATAATGGAAGTGCATATATATGCATATGTATATATATGTGTACCTATTTATACACAATTATTATTTGGCAGGCATTGGATTAAATGCTATGATATGCATCATCTCATTTAATTCTTTTAAGAAACTTATGAGGTAGGCAGCATTATTATTCATGTTTTAGAGGTGAATCCATTGAGATTCAGAAAAGTTAAACTTTTTTTTGTCTGTGCTGCACAGCGTGTGGGATCTTACTTCCCAACCAGGGATAGAACACGTGCCCCTGCAGTTGAAGTGCAGATTTTTAACCCCTGGACTGCCAGGGAAGTCCTTAGAAAAGTTAATCTTACCCAAAGTTATATAGTAAATGGCAGGGCCAGTTCTCGAACAGAAATTATCTGATTCTAAAATATAAAAATAAAACAACTCAGTTTTCCATGACCTGGAAGGAATGTCCCTCAAGATCAGCTAGATGGCTTTGTTTAAAATCCAGACCCATCAATCAACCTTGTACCTAATTATTTGCATGCTCATGTAGCCTTATCCCAGAGAACGTGGTGCCCTAGATAGTAGACACGCATTCCTGTTCATGAGAAAAACACATAGCATTGTAAATTCCAGGATTGACAGTTATTTATTTAATCACTCTTATTTTTTCTTGGCTACATGAGTCAAAACCCAGAGTTTAATCAACTCTGCATGGGATGAACCACAGAGCTTTGGGCTTTGCAAACTTTGAAAATATTGGACCTATGCTGAGTTTAGCAACAAGCTAGAGTCAAACTTTAAGTTCAACACGTGAAGAGATGGGAATCAATCTGCCATTTAATTACATGCGCATATATATATATATATATATATATATATATATATATATATATATATATATATATATATATAACCATATCTTTATCCATTTATCTGTTGAAGGATACTGAGTAGTTTCCATATATTGGTTACTTTAAATAATGCTGAATGAACATGGGAGTGCAGATATCTTTTGAAGACACTAATTTTATTTCCTTCACATATGTACCCAGGAGTGTGATTGCTGAATCATACACAAGTTCTATTTTTAATTTTTTGATGAGTCTTTATAATGTTTTCCATACTGGCTGCACAAAATTTACATCCCCCCGAGTGCACAAGAATTTCCTTTTCTCCACACCCTTGCCAACACTTGTTATCTCTTGTCTTTTTAAAAATAGCTATTCTACCAGTGTAAGATAATATTTTACTTTGGCTTTGACTTGCATATTCATAATGATTAGTGATGTTGAACACCTTTTTCATATACCTTTTGGCTATTTGTATGTTTTCTCTGGAGAAATGTCTATTCAGGTCCTTTGCCTAACTTTTAACTGGGCTGTTGTTTTCTTGCTATGGAGTTGTTTGAGTTCCTAATATATTTTGGATATTAACCCCATTTTCTCCCATTCTGTAGGTTGTCTCTTCACTCTGCTGATTATTTCCTCCATTGTGCAGAAACATTTTAGTTTTATGCAATCCCCTTTGTCTATTTTTGCTTTTGATGCATGTGCTTTTGGGGTCACATCCAAAACATCATTACCCAGATCAATATCGACAAGCTTTTCCTTATGTTTTCTTCTCACATTTTTGTGGTTTCAGGTGCTACAAGTAAGCCTTTCATTCAGTTTGAGTTGATTTTTTCTATATAGATTGAGTCCAATTTTATGTTTCTGCATGTAGTAAACCAATTTTCCCAGTACCATTTATTGAAGAGTCTATCCCTTCTGTTTTGTGTGTTCTTAGCACTTTTGTTGAAAGTCAGTTGACTGTTACAGTATGAATTTATTTCTGGGCTCTATTCTGTTCCATTGGTCTATATATCTATTTTTATATTAGTACCATATGTTTTAATTGCTATTGTTTTGTAGTATATTTTGAAATCACGTAGTGTGATAACCGCAACTTTGCTTTTCTGTTTGTTTGTTTTGTTTTGCTTGAGATTCATTTGGCTATTTGCAGTCTTTTGTGGTTCCATATGAATTTTAGGATTATTTTTTCTATTTCTGTGAAAAATGCCACTGGAATTTTGATACGTATTGAATTGAATCTTTAGATTGCTTTGGGTTTTATGGACATTTTAACAATATTAATTTTTTCGGCTCATGAACACAGGATATCTTTCCATTTATTTGTGCCTTTTCCAATTTATTTCATCAATGTCATAAGTTTTTAGTGCATAGATCTTTCACCTCCTTGGTTAAATTTATTCCTAAGTATTTTTTATGCTATTGTAAATGGAATGGCTTTCTTTATGTTTTTTTCAGATAGCTTATCATTAGTGTTTAGAAACAGCTGATTTTTTATGTTGATTTTATATCTTTGCGTTTACTGAATTTATTAGTTTTAAACAGTGTTTTGATGGAATCTTTAGGCTTTTTCTCTATATAAAATCATGTCATCTGCAAAATGATACAATTTTTTTTTTCTTTCTTTCCAATTTGGGTGTCTTTTACTCTTTCCCCCCCCCCCCAATTGTTCTTTCTAGGCCTTCCAGTGCTACACTGAATAGAAGTGGTGGTCGGGGGCAGGGTCTGGGTGGCAAATCTTCATCTTGTACTTGACCTTAGAGAAAACGGTTTTAGTTTTCTGTAATTGAGTTTGATGTTAGCCGTGGGCTTGTCATATATGGCATTTATTTGTTAAGCTACATTCCTTCTATGCCTAATTTGTTGAGAATTTTTATCATAAAAGGGTTTTGAATTTTGTCAAATGCTTTTTCTGTATCTACTGAGATGATCATATAATTTTCATCCTCCATTCTCTTAACAAGGTATATCACATGTATTGATTTGTATATGCTGGACCATCTTTGCACCCCAGCGATAAATCCTCCTTGATCATGGTGTATAATTCTTTTAGTGTGTTGTTGAATTTGTTTTGCTAGTATTTGTTAAGGATTTTTGTATCCATGTTCATCAGGGATATTAGTCTATAATTTTCTTTTCTCGTAGTGCCCTCATCTGGATTTGATATAAAGGTAATACTAGTCTTGTAAAATGAGCTTGGAAGTTCCCATCTCTTCAATTTTGGGGGAGAGTTTGAAGATTGGTGCAAATTCTTTTTTACATGTTTAGTGGAATTCACCAATGAATCCCTCAGGTCCTGGAATTCCTTTGTTGGGAGGTTTTTGATGAGTGATTCACTCTCCTTGTCATGGGTCTGTTCAGATTTGTTCATGACTCAGTCTTATTAAGTTGGATGTTTCTAGGAACTTATCCATTTGGTCTGGAGGTTATGTCTGTGGGGACCAGCCTGGCACTGGAGTGGTCTAGAAGCCAGTAGTCATGGTAGCCATCCTGGAGGTTGGGGAGAGCTTGGAGTCTGGATCCACCAGAGCCTATCTTGAGACTAGTCTGGCATTGGGGTGGGCCCTGAGGCCTAGGGCTGCTGGTGCTGGCCTGAAGCCTGGATTCATGGAAGCAGGCTTGGTGCTGGGATGTGTGTGGTGAGGTTGGCAGCCAGGGCCCATGGGAGCTGGCCTGGAGGATGTCTGCAGAAGCCTGGGTTTATGGAAAAAGGCCTGATGCTGGGGCGTGCTGAGAGCCTGGAGCCACAGGAGTAGGTCTAGAGGCTGGATCTGTGGGGCCTTGCCTGGTACAGGGAGAGGTTAAGAGTCTGAATCTTCAGGAGTCTATCTGGACCCTGGGACCCCAGTGGCTGGCCTGGTACTGGTGAGAGCCTGGTGCTGCCAGGCACTCACTACTCTCTCCATCTCCCATGGGAAGGATGTCTCTCCACTCTGGGCTGCCCAGGCCTGAGGGAGGGTTGACAGGGTACTGTAAAACCATCCTTCCTATTCTCTTCAATGTTATCTTTCTTATTTCTGTGCTTCGCCCACGTGTAATCATCTCTTACATGGAATCCTTAGCCTTGTGAAGGTATTGTCACATGTGGATAGTTGTTCAAATTGATGTTTCTGAGAGAGGAGGAGTTTCTGGAAACCCCTATACCTTCATCTTGCTGATGTCACTACTGAGAATTCTTAAGAGTTTCAACAATTTTAGGTATAGTTAGATTCCAGATTGTAAAGGTCCAAGTAACATTATATAAGAAAAAAATCACTTATCTGCTTAATTTTCAGATTATATGAATTTGGTTATATTATTATTGTTATCATTATTATTTTAAATCTGTAAAGTGACATGTCTACCACAGGGGAATTTAGGTGTTTTCTTAATGTGCACTTGTTGATAAAATGTGTTTGCATAGCAGTATGCCTAGGGAAACATTATACTTTATTGATTGACTCAACTACATTTGTGTAGAAAATAAATCTTTCACAATAAGGAATATTTATTGTCCCATCTACAGAGAGCAGAACCAAAAGGATTAACAGCATTAGAATCACTTTCATGGACATTATAAAAAAGTGGGCAAAACATTATATAAGTCCTAAAAAAAGCTTCTTGAAATTCATTTCTTTCTGATAAATATATATACATGTTTTCAAACTACTTACTATATCTGATATAACTATAGCCTCATAAAGGATACTATTAAATTAGTATATTATCCAGATTTACATACTAGATGAGGCATATTTTATTAAATATATTTAAAATGCATAATTCACTTTGTCAAAGCACATAGATATCTATGAATATCCAAATAATAAACTCCCTAAATAAAATATGTAGATAAATAATACATGTTGATACAAATAATTTCTATTATTAATTTCTTTTTTTTATTAATGGAATTGCACTGGTCAAACGTACTCAGAAAAGATGAGATATTAGGACAATAGAACAATAAAAAATAAATAAAATATGTTCTTCTTTTATTTAGAAGCATAATGTGGTCATATGAAGAATGCTGAAAGCATCTTCAGCATGGTAATTCATAAAATCATTATGGTATATACGCAGATTTATGAAGACAAGAAACAATGATGAAAAGGATATACAAGATGATCCATGACTTTCAACTAGAGAAAACATCAAGAAACAACAATAATGAAACCTTTAAAAAATAATCAAATAGAGGTATGAAGAGAGGCAAGAACTTGGGAAAACAGATAAAAAAGAATAAAAAAGAGAAAGAGAAAGAGAAAAAAAATGGATCTTCCTCTGCTTAGAATGATAATGTCAGATATGTGATGACAGAGATTTCAAACACCATGAAAAGTCTTATCAAGGATGAAAATGACATTGCACCTAACCTTATAGTAAAACTAGAGCACATGACATGTTTAAGTCCAATGAAATATGTCCTGACAGTGTTTATAAAATACTCATAAAATTGTTTATTCTGGAAGAAGCCCAGACATTGAAATGAGGATTCCAGACGTCCCCTCAACATATCATCAAAGTTCAGATTAAAACCATTCCATGGGTTGCTATGAGAAATGAACATGTTTTGGTAACATTCTAAGACATAATATTGTTGGATATATATTTTTCCATGTGTCACTCGTGTTGTTCTCAGAGAAGAATACAGAAGTAAATTCTGTGTCAGACCCAGAACTCAGAATGTTCTCACAGAAGCAAATCATTCACTTGTTGTTACTTGATTGCCATTTTGACCAATATTATGAATGAAAAATAGTGTCTGGCAAGGAACAGATTGTAAATTATATAGATAAGAGTATTTTTTCCATATAAATTTAATTACCTGCTTGTCAAGTTTGTGAAAAGAAATAAGGTTTTATTAAATCTTGCTGAAAAAGCCAGACGCAGGTATTTTCAAAACCTGTGTGTGTGTGAGAGAGAGAGACAGAGAGAGGGAAAGAGAGAGAGAATTAGGATTATACATGACAGAAAATTATACTTTTGCTCTTAGACCTTTTCATTCATTCCAGAATTTGTGTTATAAAAATAAACCTGTATCAGTCAGCGTTCAATCAAAGAAAGGGAACTAATATAATTAGCATGGAATGAAGGATTTATTTTAGGATAAGAAAATCTATAATTACTGAAGAAACTGAAGTAATAGGGGTCAGAACCTGGGGGAGCAGAGAAAAGTCTTTGAACAGCCTTCCTTGAGCACTGACACAAGTGGACAAGGGCACCTCAGCAACCACTTGTAATCAGCTGCCAGAGTGCTTCCCAGGAGAGAGCTGGTGTAGGTGTCCTTGGACGATGTTGCCTCTTTGTTTGGTAGTGGGCCGGGGTTTGCTGTTGTCCAGAAAAGCCCTGGTTGGAAAGAAGAGCTGAACACAGAGTAAAGGGGGGTAAGGATAAGCTGGAATTAGCCAGCCCTCTTCATCAGGCTCCCATTACTTGTAATACATTAGATACACCTGAGGGCTCTGCTGGTCTTCCAGTTTGTACAAATATCCCAACAATTTCTCATTTGGACAACTCTACCTGAAACCATTCAGAAAAGATGGTTCTGGAAAACTTACTTCCAGCTTAGTCAAGTGGACACAATACAAAACTATCATAAAACATCATATAATAATTTGCTTCCTCAACGGTTCTCGGGTTTTCTTTTTTTCTTTTCTTTTTACTCTTCCTTAAAAATTAAAAAAAAATACCCCATTTATTCAACACTTTCTAAATATGTCACTATGCTGGGTGCTAAGATATAATGATAAGTCATATGTAGAGATAGTCTCTGACATCCAGCAACTTAGTGTATGGTTTCATAGCTTGAATATTTGAGTCAAATCTACAGAGTGGGTTGCCCTGAATGTGACAAACCTACCAAGACAATGGAGCCAAAGGTCACATGTTCAAATACCTACAGGGCCCAAGCATGTAATTAAACTATGCCAAGACTCTTGGCATAATGTAAGAAGAGGTAGAAAGTTTTGTAGGAACTCAATAGTCTCCCTAAGCCTTTCAAGTATAAAACATAGCTTCTAAATCTGCTAAAGGATAGAATAAATTGATTTTTCTTTTGTGTGCTAAAGAAAAAGATAGATGCAAAAATCAGCAAATGAAATATGATTTCTTTGGACAGCATGATTTAAGATTATCCATGAAGGTGTTACCGAGTCCAAGCTCATTCTGCTTGCCGCACAACAGGCCAATGAATCGGAGACGAGGTGTTGAGGCAGGGAATACGACTTTATTTGGAAAGCTGGCAGACCGAGAAGATGGCAGACTAGTGTCTCTGAAAAACAATTTTACTTGGGTCTGGATGCCAGTTTCTTTTATAGAATCAGAGAGGAAGTAAAGTAAAAGAGCCATCAGTCTTGCAAAGCATCTCCTAGAGTGACCAGCCTAGGTGAGGGGATGTGTTAGTCTATTTTTTCTTGCAGCCATTCACAGGTGGGTAGGTTTCCCTGAGGCAGGCTATTATGTATGATTATAATAACAAAATCAATAAAAAGCAAAGGTTAAAGTCAAAGAAACAGATCCAACATGGAGTCTGATTTAGCTCTTCCCTGTTACAAAGGGAGTTAAAAAGTGCTGCAAAGAATAAATTGTGGCACTAGATCCATGATTGTTACAAGCCCACCAAAAGAGTATTTCTACAAAGTGGGAAGCCTTCCTTATGTACCTCAAAGATATTTGAGAATAAGTTAAATAAACTTAGCAAATTTAGGTTGGAAAGGTACAGCAGCACACTTACTTTATTATCCTTATTTGACTGAAAAAATCATTAACTGTCCCCATTACCAAAAGTGGTATTTCCTCTACCATATGTTGAAGCATGAAATTGAGATGTGAATCCCTCTCTTTGCTTTCTCTTGTACATTTACTTTCATTCTGCCTAGTGATCAGATCCTCCCAAGGCTAAACAAGGGGCAATGTCATAGCTTTTAAATCCATAGGCCAGCTGACAGAAACAAAAATAATTTCAAAAAGCTTCATTCATGGATTTGCATTTTGCTATATCTTTGACAGTTATCCAGGGCCCTGAGAGTAATAACAAAGGGAAAGAAAAAAATAAAAAAAGATTCCAGTTTTTTGTTTACTATGACAGGTTACTGAGTTAGGAAAAACTATTAGGATCCAACAGGGAAGAGTGGTGCCTCTTACTTATTCCATGGGGTCTTGACTAGATCTGATTCATATTCTAGTGGAATTGGCCTTTTGTGGCCTGCTGAAAAAACAAGAAACCTTTGACAGCAAGAATGACTGCATCACAAATGAGTCTTCCTCTCATTTCCATCTCTGTTCTCCCTTGGGACTGTCTTCATTATGAGAACACCAAATGCACTAGCTTCAGGTTCTTGTTTCTTCTTGATTCCATGGTGCATGCTTTGACTGCTTCACCCCTTCTACCCGGAGTCTCAAAGTTATCCAGAGAACACTCTTTGTTCCTTTTCTCACACTGATAGTCTTGAGAAATCTATTGGTTTTATCAAGTGCTTGTGAAGGAAACATTGATACTGATGTCATTTGTCCATCAGAATCCAAAACAATCTGCCAACAATTTAAATACACGTATGAATACACACACACATACACACACACCATACACATCAGGGTGAGGGTTTCTGAAGAGCTGTGGTTAATTTATATTTACAGATGAAATTAAGCTTGGACTCATGACTGGACACTCTTCTCTGTTTTGAGAAAACATCCTTAAAAATTAATTTGGTTTGAGATAAGTGTTATTTTTATAATTTTTAGGGGGTAATGAATTTTGTTACTGTTAAGAAATGATACCTAGCAAATTTTTTTAAAAACTCAAGTCATGCATACAAACATAAAAATGAAACTTTACAAAATCCTGCCATTAATAACTATCATTATGACATTTGGTGAACAAGGTCTCAAACACTTGTCTATGCCTATAGACATGGACAGAAAAGGTACAATGAACTATCTATATTCTTAAAAATTAACACTCACAGTTTACTTGTACTTAACTTTAACAAATGCAAAGAAACCACATGGAATAGAAGATGTATGCCTTACTGATTCCAGAAAAATCTTTCTTTACAAGATGTATAATTTTTAGAAAACTCTTCCAAAGATAAGGGAAAATGTCTTGACTTCTTTATGCAGTTGGATACCTTATAGTTTAACTTTATAGTGTCTATTGACTCTATACTATTGACAGATGATACCCATATTCTTCCTATTGAACTATTATATTTTATTATGTGATTTTATATTGACTATATCATTATCAAGTTTATTAGACAAAATTGTTTGAAAATTTGTTTAACTTGGTACATAAATCATTTCAATGTCTTTCTCTGGCTTTTTACCACAATTCCCATTTTCTAACCTCATTATATTTAATATATCTTCATCATTGTCTACATTTCATCACCTGGTAATTTTTCAGAAGACAAACACATGGGTTTGCGCTTGTCTTAGTTCCCAAGATCTTACAAACTTGAAAGTATTTTTCTATTGCCCTTAGAGTTTAAAACCAAATTGGCTGTACATAAAATTCTTGAATCATACTCTCTTTCCTTTGAAATTCCATCTGTTATTTTATCTTCTGGCTTCAGAGAAACATGAGGAACACTCCAATCCATGCTGTCCATCCAAAATAATTTACAAAAGTTTTTTTTTTTTTTCTGCTTGTACATTTAAATGATATTTTCCTTCAGATTTTATTAATTTTACCAGGGTATATCTTGGTGTGATTGTTTCTACAAATTTCTATTAGGACAAAATTGCCACATTTAACTTAATATATAGGTCTTTAAGTTAGAAACATTTTATTTTATATTTAACAGTTTCTCTTTTTCTCTTTTAGATATTATTTTCTCTTTCTTAGTAACGATGTTTATGTGAATGGAAAATTTCCTTTGTCCTCATGTAGCATCCTCCTGATCTTATCATTTGTATATTACTGTTCTTTTCAATTTTGTGTAATATGTTGTCTTTAGGCTGTTATACATATTCAATTGATCCTTGAGTTTTGCTATTTCACTTTGCATTTCCTTTCACTGGCTTCTATTCTCTTCCTGAACTTTTATAATTGTTTAGCTCTTTTTGAACATAGCTCATGCTGTCTACAATTTTTGAGACTATGGATAATATTATGGGATGTGTGCTTTTCACTCATTTTTTGCTTATGTTTTTTATCACTTAACTAAAGCTCCAGATTTTGTTCATGTAGATTTTATTTTATTCATGGGACTCATGTTGGTTCCTTTATACTTTTTAATACTCTTGTAAAGGACCAACTGCCTTCGAAGTAATAATACAGGGAATGGCAAGCATGAGTGAGAAATCTTTACTTGGATTTGTCATCTCAAACACCATCTCATCCAATATGTTACCTTCTTCATTCTAGGGAAGAGAACATATTTCCCCTTGGTTTTTCCTGCTCAAGAGTTCAGTGTCATTATAACAAAGTCTTTCATGTTTCAGAATCTATGGATTTCAATGTGGTCCTTACAGCCTCCTCTTCCTTAGCACTTCACTTTTTCTCCTATAGTCACACTCAGCTAAAACACTTGGCCATAGACATAGGTTTACATGTCTTCTCTGTCATCTCACTCCTCACCTGACATTTTGTGGTATTGAGCTGTGTCTCTATAGGGACATTTCCCACCTTCATAGAGGCTTCTCCATGGCATTAGATCACCTGTTTTAAATCAAAGCATCATTGAGTATGCCTTTCAGGATGGTGACACTTACTTTGCAGGAAATATGAATGCTGCTGGCCATCTGAGGTACCATGTGTAAACTCTCAGCATGCTCCTTTATCACAGACATTACAGTATTTAGCAGATGTACTTCAAGGTTACTGGCTTAGGGCTATGGCATTTCCCTTGCTTTGTCAATTTATCTCTTTCTATCTCTCAGCCTTTTCCTTATATATTATTTATTGTGGTATTCAAAGACACCAGTGGAGTAAAAAGTCACTACTTCATCATTAATGTAAAATTACCCTAAATATTTTCAAATAGAAGACTATAACTTAAATACATATAAACTGATGAAACAAAGGCTTCTAATTCAATTTAATTCAATCCACCTTTACTGGAACACACTGTGTTTCAGCTACTGGAGAAAGAAAACTATATTAAGGAATGAAATAAAGGGAAGGGCGGGTTTTACAAAAGGCCAAGATGGTCAGTTGACAGGAATAGTGACCCTGGAAAAGGCAGAAAAGTTGCAGAAAATAAATTAATAAGATAGCACATACTGGCAAAACCAGTAGTATCTATTGCTTGCTATATTAAAGGATTTATTGCCATGTATATCTCCAGGGAACACTGTGTTTGATAGGACCCAGCTAACATATGGCTTATAGGTTATGAAGTAACAAGACAACAACCTGGGAAGTGTGAAGAGGAGAGATGATAACCTTTTGTCTGAGACTGTCCTACAGGATAATTACCAGCTATTTCCAAGCCTTTGCATATACTTAGGGGTCCAGTGCAAACTTGGAGGCTGATTATGAACAATTCCCTCTCGTAAGGATGAAGTCATCTACATCATCACAGAATGGAGTAAGCCATCAATGGTTGCAGGTAATAAAATATAATCAACAATGGTCAAGTACTTCTAATATACAAGGCCTTGTTCAAAGCACTTAACTCATGTAATTCTCACAGCAGTCTTGTGAGAGGTCAACATTTCTGTGGTCATCATTTTGCAAATGAGGGAACTGAGAAAAGAGAGCATAACTGTCAAAAGGACATTGAGTGAGAAAACAGTGAAGTTGAGATTGAAACCCAATTCTGACTAACCCCAAAGCCTTTCAATTCAGTCACCATGTTAAGCAATTTCATCACATTTTTCCATGCTCTAGAGAAACCATCACTTAAGCCCAGCTAGTTCCCTTTGTGGTGGGTACACGTACTTTTCAGAAAATGTAAAGTAATACATAAATAACTTTCATTCTCAACTACACCCTTAGAATACCTAGAAAGTAAATATCTGTTGCAGTGTTTATATGTGGGGTGAGCTTGCAGGTCGTTCGATAATTCCACATTCTGCTCTCATTCCTTTGTTCTACATTTTGTCGTATCTTGTGTGCACAATCTTTTATGTCACATCTCTTGATTCAGTTTGTCTCTGAGTCCCCTCAATGAGGTCTGCTACTGAAAGGTCCCTTTCCAGGAACAGCAAGAAGCTGAGCTGTACACAGGTATTCAAATTAAGCAAGCCTTTCTTTATAAGCCTCCAAATATCAACAAAATATTATTACACTATTTTTCCTGCAATTGTATGACTAGCCAAAATTTTATGAGCCAGAAAAAGTGAGAATTTCATTAAATCTTTTGCTCAAAAGTAACAGCATAAAGTTAAAACACATTGCTTTGTTGAATGTTGGAAATTTGGGGAATGTAAGAGAATGTTGATAAGCTCCATAAGTAGAAAATTATAAACTCCATATGTAGGAAGTTATTTATTTATGAGGGAAAAAGAAAACATCTTGTTTGGAAGGACTTGAAAGTTTTGACAGGAAATGTTAGGAGGTAGAATTTTGTACATGATTAAAACAGCCTATATGATTAAAAAGGGCAAGAAGGGCTCAGGAGCTCTGCAAGAATCACAATATTCTTAGAGTAAACCAGTGACCACAAAGTGAGAAACAATCTTCTATTTTTTATTATTTGTATAATTAACAAATGAATTGACATATTTGTATACATCTCTATGGCTTTTATCATGTATAGATTTGCATAATCACTGCTCTGATCAGATTAT
The DNA here is from genome assembly GCF_964165515.1 of Mesoplodon bidens. Taxonomy (NCBI): domain Eukaryota; kingdom Metazoa; phylum Chordata; class Mammalia; order Artiodactyla; family Ziphiidae; genus Mesoplodon; species Mesoplodon bidens. The sequence continues at coordinate 96,522,319 of NC_138164.1, forward strand.
GGAACAGTTCCATCACCCCAAGAGATGCATTCTTGGAGCCCCTTTGTAATCAGACCTTCTCCCTCCTCCTAACTCCTGTGAATCATTGAGCTACTCATTGTCATTATGGTTTTGTCTTTTGGGAACATCAGATAAATGAAATCATACAGTATACAACCTTTTGAGACTGGATTTTTTTCACACACCATAATGCCTTTGAGATCCAACTAAGTTGCCTGTGTCAGTAGTTTCAATCCAGCTTATGGCAGAGCAATATTCTTTTGTATGGATGTATTGTACAACAGTTTTATCTATTCTGTCAAAAAATGTTGGGTTGCTTCAACTTGTTCTATATATATATATATATATATATATATATATATATATATATATATATATATTATGAACAGAGCTGCTTAAACATATATTTTCATTTCTCTAGGGTAAATACCTTGAAGTGTTACAATGGCTCAGTTAAATGGTAAATAAATGTATGCTTAACTTTGTAAGAAATTATCAAACTAAAATAAGAATATTTTTGAAATAAAACCACCATGAGGCCAAAAGTAGAGTGTGAAATATTAGACACCAGCACTTCTCTTGACCCAGATACCCATATGTCAGACTCTTGCCAATGGGAGACATCGGGTTGAGTGAATCTACAGGGTCACAATTTTGGGAGGTTCAGGTAATTTCTGCTTGGCTTATCCTTAGCAGAATATCTCTCAACTAAGTACAGTACTCCCTTACAGTTTGAAGAATTTGTCATTTTGACATAGCAACAAGTAGAAAAAGAGGTTCGTTCCCAGCTTCATCATTTTGGGAAAGCAATAAATTATAACAGTAGCTTCAAGCACAGTATCTCCAAAGATTGTCCAAATTTTGACTCTAACACTAAGCCTCTTATTTTATTGGCAACAACATTGGTTCTCATTCTAGAGCAATGTCCAGGCACATTTAGAGTACTGTAACATTTATCAAGGGAGCACATTGGAGATCCAGCTCTGGGGCATGGTAAAGAAAACACCTTGACACGTTTATGGACATATCAGTGAGGAGGAGACTGCATTTCCTACTAATCTGGTTGAATTTTGTACTTTAGGATATTGGTAAGAAGCCACATAATTGAATTGCTCTTCAAGATGTAAACAATGAGTTGACATTAGGTGATAAGCATTAATGTAAAATTTGCTATATTTTGCGTTTGCTCACAGTTTTGGGAGAATTATATTGTCAACAGAAAGAATGAGATACATACCTCTCACTATAACATGGATAACTTCATCTTTTGTGTTATGAAGAAATAATTATTAATAAGTGGGTGGATTATTGCTATTAATCATAGTCAATCCTTAAGGAGTGAAGACCACATATAGAATACACACACAAATGTATTTCGTCCTTTTGACAATCCATGACAGAGAATGCTTCTATCTTCATTTACAGTTTTTTCACTGTTTTTACATCCACTGATATAAAATCAGGAAAACAAGGCCCACAGAGATTATATAATTTGCTGAATATTGTAGAGCTAGCAAGTTGTCATATAAGAAGTTAAACCCAAACACCTTGATTCCAGAATCCAGATGTTGAACATTGATGATATGTGACTTCAAATATGTCACTATTTACAGACTAATCATTGTGGTAGGCAGACTCCAAAATGGCCTCCAATGATCTCTATGCCCTGTAGAGTTCCCACTGATGTTAAATCAGGACAGTCTTTTGTGATTAATAGAGTATGGCAATACTGAGAATCCATTATTTCCAAGCTAGATCACAAAAGGCATTCTGTTTTCTATTTTGGTCACCTAGATCAATTGCTCTGAGGAAAGCCAGTTACCATGTTGTGAAGACACCCAAGAATCGTGAAGAGAGTTCCCCATGAAGAGGAAACAACTTGCAACACCAACTCACCCACCTTTTGAGTGAACTACCTTGGAAAGAGACCCTCCAGCACCAGACAAGCCTTCAGGTACCTACAGCTCTGGCTTCAGCCTCAGAAAAGATCTGGAGTCAGAACTGTCCAACCAAACTGCTCATGAATTCTTGACTCATAGAAGTTGTGATAGGTAAGTGATTACTCTTGTAAAGCATACATTTTGGACTAGTTTGTTAACTGGCAATAGATAACTAATACAATGGTATATTTATTGTTCATTATTCAAAACAATTTTGTTGACAATAAGTAAAAGTGTATTAAAATTTTGTTCAATTATTTTACCTTCTTCCCAACCACCTATTATTTCAGATTCTGAGACAAAGTAGGATTACAGACATTGCCGGAGTCCAGCTCCAACGAGTCCAGGGATACCCAAGGGATGGATAGCATTGGCGAAGGAAATAAATCTATTACATTTCTTAAAGTATCAGCATCACATGTTTCTCTCTCTCTTTATTGTTTACAATCACAGGTTTATATATTGTAGTTGATTACATTACCAGGTACATGACCAAACAATCTTAGCACACTCAAACCTCAAAATATTCTATAAAGATTTGTTTTAAAAAATATCCCCTAGTTTCTAGATGTCCTATTAAAATATTTCCCCAAGTTCCCATTAATCACAGGTTATTTCTTAGTAATCAAGCCAAGCAGTTATATAATTATTTTAATTGTAGAAGGTGGAGCTACTTGTTCCTATTTCTCTTCTTGCATGGGCAACCTTTTACAATGGTTCCATGAAAATATTTACAATATACTCTGCATGCCCTTTTTTGTTGTTTCCTCCAACTGAGACAGTGTTTCCTCCCTATCCTAGCAACCAATTCTGCTCTAGGCATTTGCTTTTCTATAATTAATCTTCCTTTATAATAGAACCATAAATTTCCTATGTCATCAGGAATGCTGGCCCATGGCCATAACTCCATACTAGACGGTGTTTTTAATAAAAACATCCCCTTAGTTCCAGGCTCTTAATTCTTTACCCATTTTCCCAGGGCTTTAGTGGGTACTTACAATTCTGTGGTAGTTTCAGGAGGGGGAGTCCTAGAGGAATTTTTCTTTCACGTGGAGCAACATCCTCACGAAATTACCCCTATATGTAAATTTATTATCATAAAACATAACAACAGAGCTGTGGTCCACCTTCCTGGCATGGTGCTGCCTTGTAGTTTTGCCTTCCATTTCTTCATGACTTTCTCATGGTGCAATGGCTCTAGGATGGCTTCCAACAAGACATTCTATGTTCATGGATAGGAATACTCAATATTGGCAAAACATCAATTCTTCCCAACTTTCTCCATAGTTTCAATGCAATCTCAATAAAAATCCCAGGAAGTTATTTTATGGACATTGAGAAACTGATTCTAAAGTTTATATGAAAAAGAAAATAATCCAGAATAACCAACACAGTATTGAAGAACAACAACAAAGTTGGAAGATTGATGCTACCCTATTTCAAGACTTACTATAAGTATAAGCCTACAGTAATCAGGACAGTATAGTATTGGTGAAAGAATAAACAAATAGATCAATGGAATGGAATACACCACCCAGAAATATATAGAGTCAACATACCTTTGACAAAGGACCAAAGGCAATACAATGGAGCACAGACTGTTTCTTCAACAAATATCCAACTGCGCATCCACATATAAAAAAATTGAATCAAGACACAGACTTAACAGCCTTCACAAAATTAACTTAAATTTGATCACAGAACTGAATGTAAAATGCCAACTGATGAAACTCCTGGAAGATAAAATAGGCAAAGATCTAGAGGACCTTAAGTATGATGATGACTTTTTAGATATAACACTAAAGATACAATCCATGAAAAAAATAATTGATAAGCTAGACATCACTAAAATGAAAAACTTCTTCTCTGTGAAAGACAATATCAAGAGAATTAGAGGACAAGCCACATACTGGAAGAAAATACTTGCAAAACACACGTCTGATAAAGGACTGCTAACCAAAATATACAAAGAACACTGAAAACTCAACAGTAAAAAATAAACAACTAGACTAAAAAATGGGCCAAAGACCTTAACAGACACCTCACCAAAGAAGATATACAGATGAGAAATAAGCATATGAAAATATACTCCACATCATATCTGCTTTAAGGAAATGAAAATTAAAACAACAATGAATACTACTATACATCAATTAGAATGCCCAAAATCTAGAATACTGACTTCAAATTCTGGTGAGGATGTGGCACAACTGGAACTCTCATTCAATGTTGGTAGGCATGCAAAATGGTAAAGCATTTCTTGAAGATGTTTGGCAGTTTCTTACAAAATTAAACATACTCTTACTTTACAGTCCAGCAATTGTGGTCCTTCGTATTTACCCAGAGGAGCAGAAAACATCTTTACACAAAAATCTGCCTGTGAATGTTTATAGCAGTCTTATTCATGACTGAGAAAACTAAGAAGCAACCAATATTTCCTTTAGTGTGTGAATGGATACATAAACTGTGGTACATCCAAATGAACTATTACTCAGATTTAAAAACAAAAGAGCTATCAAGTCATTAAAGACACATAGGAACTTTAAATGTATATTAGTAAGTGAAATAAGTCAATATGAAAAGGCTGCATACTGTGTGATTCCACCTATATGATATTCTGATAAGGTTAAACTATGGAGCCAATAAAAAGACCAGTAGTTGCTAGGGGCAGGGGAGGTGGAAAGTTGAATAGCCAAAATGTAGTATTTTCAGAGCAGTGAAAAAGTTCTGTAGTATATTGTAATGATAGATGTATTTGTTCAAGCCCATAAAATGTGCAATGCCAAAGTGAACCATAAGGAAAATTATGGACTTGGGATAATTATAATTTGTTAATGTAGGTTCATCCTTGGTAAAAAAAAAAAATGCCATTCTGGTAAATGATATTGATAATGAGGGAGGCTATATATGTGTGATGCAGGGAGAATCAGGAAATCTTTGTACCTTCCCTTCAGTCTTGCTGCAAACCTGGAACTGCTCTTAAAAAATCAAATCTTTAAAATAAAAACTTACTCACAAAAAAAGAAAAGACTACAACCCAGAACAAATCTTACATCATAAAGAATATAATTTAATTTTTCTCATATCACAAACTTACTAAAATTTCAATGCAAAGAGTTAAAAAAAAAAAGAAGCTCAAGAACTTTATGAAGAGTAAGTGAACATTCAGTCAGTCAGCAGAACTATATGTGTACCAAACCAGTGGGGAAGGTAGTATAAATACTTGAGTTTTGTATGTTAAAGAAACACAAGAATAACTGGAGGAGGAATCTCTGCCCTCTAAACTGAGGACAGTTGGCAGGTTCATATTCCCTTCTGTATTTCCTTTGAATGTTATTCTTGCCTTTCCAATAAGATTTTGAACACACTTTACTATTAATTTTTTAAATCAGCTTCTAAGTTGGAGATTGTGTCTTCTTCTAGAATCTAACATAATATCTGGAACATAATAGAAATTCAGTAAATATTGTTGAAAAATAGTGAGTGAACAAATGAGTGGAAAAAATGAATGCTTCCTTATAGAAAGGTTAAAAAAATTAACCCTCTATAGCAGATTGTGTTTATCAAGAAAACAATTGCAACAATTTTTCCAGTCTCACAAGCTCTTCTATAACCATGCCATGCCCCTCACAAGAGGTAGGGCTTGGATACCTTCCCCTTGGACAAGGGCAGGTCTTTGTGACTGCCTTGACTAATAGAATATGGAGAACATAATAAATGTGACTTCTGGAGTTATGTCATGAAAAGAGTTATAATATCTTCCTTTCTCTTGGAACACTCATCCTTGAAATCCAGCCACCGTGCTGTGAGGAAGCTCAGACTACTTGGAAAGATCATACATAAATGTTCAACAACCATTTAGGATTGTCTTTTCATCTTGTTTATGGCTTCCTTTGCTGTGCAAAAGCTTTTAAGTTTACTTAGGTTCCATTTGTTTATTTTTGTTTTTATTTTCATTACTCTAGGAGGTGAAGCAAAAAAGATCTTGCTGTGATGTATATCAAAGAGTGCTCTTTCTATGTTTTCCTTTAAAAGTTTTATAGTGTTCAGTCTTACATTTAGGTCTTTAATCAATTTTGAATTTATTTTTGTGTATGGTGTTAGGAAGTGTTCTAACTTCATTCTTTTACATGCAGTTGTCCAGTTTTCCCAGCACAACTTATTGAAGAGGCTGTCTTTTCTCCATTGTATGTTCTTGCCTCATTTGTCATAGATTAGGTGACCATAGGTGATATCTCTGGGCTTTCTATTCTGTACCATTGTTCTATCTTTCTTTTTTTTTGTCCCAATACCATACTACCTTGATTACTGTAGGTTTGCAGTATAGTCTGGAGTCAGGGAGCCTGATTCCTCCAGCTCCGTATTTCTTTCTCAAGATTACTTTGGCTATTCAAGGTCTTTTGTATTTCCATACAAATTGTAAAATCTTTTGTTCTAATTCTGTGAAAAATGTCATTGGTAATTTGATAGGGATTTCATTGAATAGGTAGTGTGCTTTGGGTAGTATAGTCATTTTCACAATAGTGATTCTTCCAATCCAAGAACACAGTATATCTCTCCATCTGTTTGTGTCACCTTTGATTTCTTTCATCAGTGTGTTATAGTTTTCTGAGTACAGGTCTTTTGAGTCCTTAGATAAGTTTTTTCCTAGATTTTTATTCTTTCTGTTGTGATGATAAATGGGATTGTTTCCTTAATTTCTCTTTCTGATCTTTCATTTCCTTAATTTCTCTTTCTGATATTTTGTTGTTAGTGTATAAGAATGCAAGAGATTTCTGTGCATTAATTTTGTATCCTGCAACTTTACCAAATTCATTGATTAGCTCTGAGAGTTTTCAAGAAGACAACCCTCAGAATGGGAGAAAATATTTGTAAATGAAGCAATGGACAAAGGATTAATCTCCAAAATATCAAACAGCTCATGAAGCTTAATATGAAAGAAAAACAATCAAAAAATGGGTGGAAGACCTAAATAGATATTTCTCCAAAGAAGACATACAGATGACCAAGAGGCACATGAAAAGATGCTCAACATCACTAATTATTAGAGAAATTCAAGTCAAAACTACAAAAAGGTATCACCTCACACCAGTCAGAATGGCCATCATCAAAAAAATCTACAAAAAAATGAATGCTGGAGAGAGTGTGGAGAAAAGAGAATTCCCTTGCACTGTTGGTGGGAATGTAAATTGACACAGCCACTATGGAGGACAGTGTGGAGGTTCCTTGAAAAGCTAAAAACAGAACTACCATATGACCCAGCAATACCACTACTGAGCATATACCATGAGAAAACCATAATTCAAAAAGACACATTCACCCCAATGTTCACTGCAGCACTATTTACAATAACCAGGACATGGAAACAACTTCACACTAGTTAGAATGGTCATCACCAAAAGCTCTACAAACAATAAATTCTGGAGAGGGTGTGAAGAAAAGAGAACCCTCTTGCACTGTTGGTAGGAATGTAAATTGATACAGCCACTATGGAGAACAGTATGGAGGTTCCTTCAAAAAGCAAAAATAGAGCTACCATATGACCCAGCAATTCCACTACTGGGCATATACCCTGAGAAAACCATAATTCAAAAAGACACATGTACCCCAATGTTCATTGCAGCCCTATTTGTAATATCCAGGACATGGAAACAACCTAAGTGTCCATCAATAGATGAATGGATAAAGAAGATGTGGTACATATATACAATGGAATATTACTCAGCCATAAAAAGGAATGGAATTGAGTCATTTGTAGAGACGTGGATGTACCTAGAGTCTGTCAAACAGAGTGAGGTAGACCAGAAAGAGAAAAACAAATATCATATATTAACGCATGTATGTGGAATCTAGAAAAATGGTACAGATGAACCTAGCTCCAGGGCAGGAATAGAGATGTATATGTAGAGAACAAACGTGTGGACACAGGGAGCGAAAGAGAGGGTGGGACGAGTTGGAAGATTAGGTTTGACATAAATACAGTATCATGTATAAAATAGATAGCTAGTGGGAACCTGCGGTATAGCACAGGGAGCTCAGCTAGGTGCTCTGTGATGACCTAGATTGGTGAGATCGGGGTAGGGGGTGTGGGAGGGAGGTCCAAGGGGAAAGGAGTATATGTATACATATAGCTGATTCACTTCATTGTATAGCAGAAACTAACACAACACTGTAAAGCAATTATACTCCAGTAAAGAAAATAAATATTAAAAAATTAAAAGAAAAATGAAGTGCATTTTAAAATAAAAACAAAAAACAAGCAACAACAACAACAAAAAAAACACCCACTTAGGTCCCAAAGACCAATCACCACTAGCTGCCAGACATTAGAATAAGAAAGTCCGCATGCAAGAGAACACCAGCACTAGCTGTTTTTTGACAGCCACTGCATAAAATATCCTGAGAGAAAACAACTTAATTGAATGTAAATCCCCCAAATTTTAAGAAATAATAATGAATTTGAGAAGCTGACATAATCTCATTACCTGCTGTTTTTTTGTTGCTGTCGCTGTTGTTGTTTTTTGCATACAACACTTACCTCTACACTAGGGCTTTGAATAACTCTTGTTATTATTTTATTATATGATCATCTAAGTTGTGTCTTATTCTTCTATGGAGCTAATATGGTATCTGGATCATAGCAGAAGTTTAATAAATATTTGATGGATATAAATAAGGAATGACTATATGAATTAATAAAAATGAATATTTCTTTATGTTAAGATAAAACAGTTTTTGACAGGTTGTATTTTCTAAAAATTAACTGTAGCAAATTTGGGGGTAGTTTATTATGCAGTAATAAGTAACTGGAGCATCCTCCTATTAATCCCAATTTGTAGTATCTCTTGAATCCCTTTAGTAAGAAATATTTTTTAAATTGCCTTTACCATAAGTTATTTCAAGAAAAAGCAAAGAGAAATCAACCCTAAAGTATTTGGAATTTACTTCTTGACATTGTCACTTCTTAGTTATGAAAATTTGGACTCTACCTAACTTCTGAAAGCCATAATTTCATGGTATAGAAAACTTAAAAAATTACCTGAAGTACAGTTTACCCCAAAATATCACTATGTACCCCAAGTTAAGTTTATTAGATCGATAGATAGACAGATAACTTAGAGATATATAATTATTTGCCAACATTTAAACTTAAGAAATTTCACCTAGATATCTAGGTGTCTGGTTTCTTTTTCATAAAATGAGTAGAACTTTTTCCTTAGTTTGGCACAGGCTTGTTACTGCTTAAAGTTTCTTATATCCACTCCCTTAAATTTATACCTTCCTGTCTATGTGGGCACTTGATTTTATGACCACGGTTCCAAATCATTGAAGACATATTAGACATTATTTTTATTCCACTGGGAAAGTTCTCTCAACAGCTGCTACAAAAAAGAGTTATATTTCTTTAAGTTGGTTTCCTCAGATTTGATAAAAATTACCAAACGTGGCTTTAAATTAATTTTGTTATTCATTTAGTAAAAACTTTTTTCGAATATTATGTTAGGTACTCTACTGAGTATTAAGACATCACTTTGAAAATATTAGTTTGCTCCTCAAACACAAAGTCATTTTTTTAGTAGTTCATGAGTAGGACGGAATTCTCATGACAAGACTGTTGTTTCTTTTTGCTTAAAACTGAAAAATGCACTCCAGTGGTTGAAATGAGAATTGAGCCAGGTCCAGTAGAATGCTCTGCAATGATGGAAATAGTCTATATTTGTGTGGTTCAATATGGCAGCTTTCAGCCACATGTGGTTACTGAAATTAAGGACATAAATTTTAAGTTAAGTGCAATTAAGTTCAATTTAATTTTGAATACTCACATGGCCAGACGCTATAGAATTGGACAGCACAGATCTACACTTCATTGACTTTTCTATGAACTTACATAAAAAAGCAAGCCCACAATGATGCTATTGCCAGTCTCAAGTTCTTTTAGGATCCGGACAAAATACCAGAGACAGAACATCGATTAAAACAGATAATATGATCATAGACCAAAAATATTGGTCATTGGGTGATCATCAATGGAAAATAAGACAATGAAATAAATTATTCATTGAGTAAAACCGTCTTGCCTGACTTAGAGAGATGTTAAAAAGACCTTTTACCAAGCAAGGGCTTGCTGCCCTATATAGAAGCCAGTACCATAACACAGGCTTTTGACAAAAGAAAAAGCTCGACTTCAAGGTCCACCAGCAAGCAGACAGGAGGCAGGACTCAAATCTCTCTTTCTGATTTGAGGCTGGGCCAAACTTTTCTGAGTTAGACGCTGATGGGTTTGTATGTGGAAGCCCTGGCAGGACAGATTTGGAATGGAATGACTTTAAACCAGGCCATTTATGTTAAGGTATGAAAAAGGGCTTTAACACTGTATTTTTCCGCATAATGTACCCCTCGCATCTGAAGAAGTTTTGGCTTTCGAGTTCCAGTCGTGTCTTGATCTTTGGTTTGTTGAGGGGAGATATTCTGGTTCTGGCAATATCGCGTCAAAATTTCCTCTTCTGCACATACTCCAGAAACGCACTTTCAGTTTTGGCTCATGGTCCTTGCAAGAAAACTTTGACCTTCTGTTATTAAGACAGGGCCAGTTTGAACTAATCTGTGATGGAACTAGTCTAAGGCCCTTTTGACCTCATCTCCTTTAGCCTTACTTTCTAGATGAGAAAACTGAGTCCTAGCCAACCTGACTTGACCAGTATTACACTAGTCTGTAGCAAAACCTGGATAGAAATTCACGCCTCCTGGATCTTGATCACTTCTCACCATGGATGTTTTCTGCAGCTTGTAAGCATAACCCAAATGCTTTGGCCAAGCTAAAATTTATCTATTTATTAATTTATTCAAACTGTGCACATAATACTTTTAAGTAGCGTAATGATACTTTGGGTATCATAATTATTTTGAATATTTCACAAAAACTTTAAAAAATGATGTGGGCGTCTGATCATTAATAAGCAAATGCTATTCTATACATACTTTTCTTTTTCGCTAGAAAAATAATCCGAGAGAAGTAGAGATATGGACAACTCTGTCATATGCCAACTTCTCAGGTAAATGCAGCTTTCAAACACACTTCAACAGAATCCCAGTGATGCTGTTACCGTGGAGACAGCAAGCATTGGGAGAAGGCTTTAAGAGGAGAGTGCAGGAAGAGACACTCAGAGCCCTGTTTTACATGCAGAGCCATCATTTGACTCTATTTTATGCAGCACTGCTGCAATTTCTGATCATACAAGTGCAAAATGGTAACAGTCTTGACAACAGCTCTGTACGAAAGGTCAGGCAGGTTTTGACTATGCTTCTTGTCTTTTTCTTTTCTTTTTTTTTTTTTTTAGAAGATGTTGGGGGTAGGAGTTTATTAATTAATTTGTTTATTTTTGCTGTGTTTGGTCTTCGTTTTTGTGTGAGGGCTTTCTCTATTTGTGGCAAGCGGGGGCCACTCTTCATCGCGGTGCACAGGCCTCTCACTATCGCAGCCTCTCTTGTCATGTAACACAGGCTCCAGACACGCAGGCTCAGTAGTTGTGGCTCACGGGCCTAGTTGCTCCATGGCATGTGGGATCCTCCCAGACCAGGGCTCGAACCCGTGTCCCCTTCATTAACAGGCAGACTCTCAACCACTGCATTACCAGGGAAGCCCCTCTTTTTCTTTTCTTAATCAGAGGCTATATAAGAGTAGGAGAGGTTTCCCTTTGGGTAACCACAGAAAATACTTTAGGCACAAGGGTGTGCTGAATTTAATCAGTTCTAATACTGGTAGCTTCCAGTGTTAACCCTGAAACCCTATTACAATCATGAATGGCATAATAAAACCATGGACATGTTTTGTATTTGTTAGTTTCCTCAAGGAAATTGGGAAAGAAGGAACTCAGGTAATGAATCATTTTGTATTTGTAATGAACTTTATCTGTAAACACAATTCAGTCAATAAATATTTGTTAAGTACTTTTTTTACATATAGGCAGATCACCATTAGAGGAATTATGGAAGATATAAAGACATATCCCACTTTGCTCTGAATTATTTTTTTTTAATATCAATTTATGCATCTGACTACTCCAGACTATGAGTCCTGATTGGAAATGATGACACTGATCTCTTCATCTCTGTACATGAAAGGCTTGGCACAATGTCTGACACAGGGAAATCAGTCAGTGAATGTTTATCAAATGAAAGATCACTGAGGTAGAGATACAGTTACTATTTTTAAGGTATTTACTATCTTGGTAAGCAACCTCTAATTGTGATTTTATCCCACTTGTTGATTTTTAAGTGTGAATGATTTATGTGTGAACGGATGAGTGAAATCACCATTCAACTTATTCACGGATCCATTCATTTATTTAGTGCCTAAACTTGAAAGCTGTGTGTTCAACAAACTTTTTTGGTCTCCCTGATGTTCAACCAAAGTTGGCAGTGTAAAACCTCTCTTGTAAAGAAAATGCAAATAAATGGCAGCTCTAAGAGAAGAAATGAGACAAAGCCTAGGTTTTGAAATGCACAGCACCAAGAAAATGGCACTCGACTCATTTTTATTTCTTGCCCTGAGAAAGAATAGGCAGCTTAAATTTAGGTCTCCCAGGGCAACCAGGATATGAATTAACTCAGTACCACCTACTCAAGCTAATCTCTGCCATCAGAATCACGATGGCTTCTATGTAAGTATAATGCAATAAAAAGAAGATGGCTGTGGGGCATGGTTATAATCTGCTTTATAATTTGAAAACCTCATTTTAAAAGGTAAATTTAACTCCTGACTTGACTATTGCAGAAACTGACATCTTCTGGGGATAGGAAAAAAACCTCGTCCTCACAGAGTAATATTTCTTCATCTTGATTCTAAAAGAAACACACCTGCAAAGGAGACACTATTTTGGTTACAAAAGATCTTTAAACTTCTAATCTAATTTGTTGGTACACATCATGCATTTTAGAATAATGAAGACTATGCACACTCTGCATTTTGAGACCATATAATCTCCTTTCAAAAGTACAAAAGTTATGGAAGACACTGTCTTGAATCAAACAAAATGCATTTCCATATAATTATAGTTAATCAGAGTACTTCAATTAAAATATCAATGCTGGAATTTTTATTTATTGATTTATGTGTATTCGTTTGCAGTAAATTTTATTTGTTTATTTTATTTAACTCTTTGAAGAATTTCATAGACACTGGTGTTTAAATTTATTTTTAATTTATTAGAAAGACTGGAAGACATTTTCCTTTGAGTGATTGTAGATTGACAGGTTTTTTTTCTTTTTTTTTTGGTAAAGCAGATGCCTGACTTCAACTTTGATTGCAGAGGCATCCGTTTCAAAGAGGTATCCCCCTCAAAGCCTGCTATCTGGGATTAAACACGTTGCCTGCCATAAGAACAGATAAGGAGCCAGACCACCTCCCCACACTGAAGCTGCTTTGTTTCAGAGATCTAGGCTGGTTTCAATAACTGATCATTTGGGCTACTTCTATTTTTTTTTCCTCTTTCTCCGCTTTAAATTCCTGCTCTTTTGTTTTAAATTCACCAATAAAGAGTGACCAAAAACCCCTAGCTCCCACCCTACAAACCCCAATAAAAGCAAGAACCCCAGGTCCTGGTACTCTTGCTCCCTTTACCTGTGACCATGCTGTGTGGCCTCAGGTGTGCTGTGTAATTTCCAGGTCTCTTAAGTAATAAACCTTTATTTTTTCAAAGTTTCCTGATGGTTATTGTAGAAGGGTGTCTTGCAATCATAATAAGAACCACAAGCGCTGATTCAGCCACAGCGTTGGTTATTGATATTCTGAGACCAGCACAAAAAAGTGACACATTCTAAATGAAACTGGAGTTTCAAAATCCCATTATCCACTTTCGTTTTCTCCTTTACCTCCGTGCCTCCCCTTGGATTTGAAATTATGTAGATATATAGATATTTATGTAAAAACAAAACACATAGAGCTTCCCTGGTGGCACAGTGGTTGAGAGTCTGCCTGCCGATGCAGGGGACACAGGTTAGTGCCCGGGTCTGGGAAGATCCCACATGCCGCGGAGCTGCTGGGCCCATGAGCCATGGCTGCTGAGCCTGTGTGTCCAGAGCCTGTGCTCCGCAACGGGAGAGGCCACAACAGTGAGAGGCCCGCGTACCACAAAATAAATAAATAAATAAATAAATAAATAAATAAATAAATAAATAAATAAATAAATAAATAAAAATAAAGACGTGTTTTTATACGGTATGTTCTATACAAATTTGTTTTTTATAAATACAGATTCATTTGTATGACTATACTACATCTTGTTATACTTTTCCCAATTCATGGGAAAATATATTTTCCCCATTTTTTACTGTTACACAGTGTACTTATGGTAAGAATGTCTTAAGCTATGTGCTGTGCTATATATTTTTTATTACCGGAGTATAAGGTGGCACACCTTTCTTTTTTCCTTCCTTTCCTTTCCTTCTTTATATTTTTTTTCTCTTTTACATAAAATTGTTATCAGTGAAGGTTTTAGACTAAACACAGCAGAAGCTGACTCTGGCTGGTTAAGCAGAAAGTTTTTTTCAAAAGGATATTGGGAGGCCTGGAAAATCTTCCTGAGTCAAGTCTGTGCTTCTGGGAACAATGTCCCAATCTGCACTGCAGAGCTGGCTTTACAGAGGATCCACGATCACTGCATCTGCTTTCTTGACTGTTAGAGGGAATCCTACTGTGCCACTTGTACCTGTGGACCTTCTCCATGCATCTCCTGTGTGTCTCTCCAGGCTGCCAAGATTTCCGTAGAAGTGTGGCCTCTTCTGCCACCTGGACCTGGAGCGGGTGAGAGAGTGAGAGCAAGAGAGAGAAAGAAAATGGAAAAGTGGAAGCCCCACCCAGAGCCCATTTGCTTGCATTGCTCAATTCTCAACGGAAGTTCAGTACGGGTGATTCTGATTGTTGGTTCTGAGGCCAAAAGCCTGTCCTCTACATGCAAGAGAGGCTGGAAGTTTGAGCTCTGACTTCTGTGTTAGTTCTATATTAAGAAACATAAATTGAAATATCCCTCAATGGGAAAAACTATTCAAACTTGATTGTTAGCCATGAATATGAGAGATGTTCACTCTACTGCCTAACTGACATATAAAGAGCTAAATCACAAGTAAATAATAGTGCAGATTTCCTCATGACTTTGCTGAACTTTGGTAGTGTAAAATATTTTGACTTTTGCCAATAGTGATGAAGAAAAGGGTTATTATTATTATTTTTTAAACTTTGGTTAAAAACGTTGGACATTATTTTGTATATTTACATGGCAATAATATAATTTTTTCTGTGAATCTTTCTGCCTTTAGCTTTTACCCATTTTTCTAAATAATAGTTTTTGTTTGTTTGTTTGTTTTGTATTTAATGGCAGGTGTTCTTTATATAGGCTGGGTATAATTTTGTTATCAGTTATATATGTTGTGATCAATTTCTCCCAGGATATGGTCTGATTTAACTTTGTTTATAATAGCTTTTGTTAGACTTAAAATTTTGATGTTAAATTTACGATGTTTTTAATAATTTTTATTTTTGTGATTTTAAGATGTCTTTAATCAAGGTGATATATTGAGTCTCTGATATTTTTTATCTAATAATTCAAAAAAGCAGTTTTGTTTTGGTTAACTTATTTGTTTTTAATTTAACTGGAATTAATGTTATTGCTAGTGTGAAGTAAGAAAATTAATTTTTCCATGTGATTAACCATTTGTCTTAACATCATATAATCAAATATTTCACCCTTTCCTAACTGATTGGAAATGCCCACACTTCTTTTTTATTTTTCTTTTAGATTTGACTGAAAATCACTAGATGGTCCTTGCATCTCTTTTCAGTTGCCCAATTTAGCAGTCCCTCAGGTTTCAACATGAACTGTACCTCCTTTGGGAAAACTTCCTTAAATATCCAAGCCAAACTGCTCTTGTCTACCTTTAGATCATTTTAGACTTTGACCCAGTATTTATTACCTTTTTCCAAGCTATGGAATATAAACACAAAGCATCTAACATAGAGGGGGATGCCCAGTAAAGCTTCTTGGAGGAGGTATCATTGAGGTGAAAACTCAAGGACATGGAAAACACATTTCAGGCAAAAGGAACAGCATTCTCAGACACTTACTATGTTTGTATATTTATCCTTTTACTTTTATGTAAAAGTTCTTGAGTGAAAGAGAAAAAAATCTATAATTTCAAATATCTCCATAGCATTACACTTAACAACTATTTAATGAATTTTTGCTAATTGATGTTCTAATTAAAACAGTCATTCCACACAACATTTTTAAGGTCATAATTCATCAGAGTACCATATTCAAAGAAAAATGTACTTAAATCCCTTTATACCAACTGGATAATTGGACTCTGGCTAAACACAAAGCAGAACATACTTTATTAACAAAAAAAGTGTTTTGCATGTTTGTTAAATGAGAGACTTCTAAATGGCTACATCCTCAGATTTAAAAAGAAAGCAGTGTATATATGTCTCTATTACATGTTACTTAATATTTACAAAGCTTTTTTTCTTTTAGCTCATGAAAGTACCTGTTAAAATCATCTTCCCAGGAAACATCGGAGTGCAAGATACTGCAAAAGTAAAATAGTTTAAATCATTTGTGTCCCATACCCTTGAACCAGCATACTAGTCTTGACAGGAGATGACAAATGGACATTTCACTAACCCTTACCTCTTTCAATTGTAGAATGTATTTATATGAAAGTGGCACCAGTAGTTGGATGGGAAGAAGGTAAGACAGTGGCTAGTGAGAGAAATAGAAAAAAATTAAAGGGAGAACTCACAATTAGAACTATTTAAATTTATGCTTCTAATGGAAGATACAGCTACCATAAAAAGTGGAAATATGACAACGTTCTTATACTGAATCTCTAAGGAAGAAAGATTACTTTTCTTCTTATTACTTAATGTTGAAAAAGTATATTTAGCTTGGAAAGCATCAGAATTAACTTAAATGATAAAAATGTGTTCCACCACCAAGAAGAAAGAAAATGTACCCTCTCAGACAATATAGTTCATTCATTAGCCAGGAGAAAGGGGTGTGCAGATACCTACAGTCTACTTTAAATCTACTTTTCCTAAGCAGACACTGTAACAAGGTCACATTCATTATTGTGGGAATATTATAAGTCTGATTTTCACACATATTTTTTTTCTTAAAAATAAAAGCTATAGTTGTTTTTTTTTTTTTTTCAGTACGCGGGACTCTCACTGTTGTAGCCTCTCCTGTTGCAGAGCACAGGCTCCGGATGTGCAGGCTCAGCGGCCATGGATCACAGGCCAAGCCGCTCCGTGGCATGTGGGATCTTCCCGGACCGGGGCACAAACCCGTGTCCCCTGCATCGTCAGGTGGACTCTCAACCACTGCGCCACCAGGGAAGCCCTATAAAATTTTAAAGTTAGGTATGTTCTTAAGACATGTGTAGTTTTGGAACTCAAAATTATTGAATTCATTACAAAAATATAACAAATCACTTTCAGTCGTTTTAAAGGTACATAAATGTGTCCATGATTATGGGTGTTTGCATGGTGGTTATTACAATGGTTTTTATCCTTTAAAAATTGTCCTTGGGGAAACAACTTCTGAAAATGCAACATCTCATTTTCATAAGAGAATGAAGGGACAGAGAGCACACAACTACTTTTACAGCAAACCATCACCATTAGAACAAAGGAACATTGACTAACACTATAAATCAAGAGCAGTAGTGGAACAGGAATGCACAGCCTGGAAGGTTAAAAGCAATTAGTAAATAACAAAGGTGGCTTTGAGGCTATGAGGCTCACTTTTTGGCTCAGCTGGGTAATATCTGTCACCGCGTCTTAGTCACACTTTCCGCTAGAGATATTTATAGGCTGTAAATACTGTTTGCAATGCTGAGTATTCTCTTCTGTGGTGTACTTGCATTTTCACTGATTAAAAAAGGGAAACGTCTCCAAATTAAGATAAACCATAAGCATGCTTACCTTTCAGTAATTCAAGAGCAAAAACTGCCTTATACATTGATATATTCTCCAGGTCCATTATAATCTCTGGACAGAGTAGATTCTTAAAAACTATTTGCTAAATTAATACATCAGTGAGATACAAAAAAACAAATGAACAAATGACCACACGGGAATGAAAACTCGCCTGGTACTAGAGTTCAGGACTTTGATAACAGTCCCTCAACAATTTTAGATTTGTTCATTGGTTTATCTCATCACTCTTCATTCATCTACTCAGTTAACTCAGTAGCCATTCCTTGAGTACCTACTCTTTGCCAGATGCTGTGCTAGGTACCATAGATACAATGAATAACATAATCATTAAGGAATGTTTAAAGAATTTTTAAACTACAATGTGTTGTGATAAGAATGGAATAGAGTTCAGTAGAAATTTCTGTAATGGTCCAGAAAATGGAACAACCAAATCAGTTAGATGAGGAAGGTTCGATATGGAAACCAGTATTTTTTTAATTTACTTTTTATTTTATATTGGAGTATGGTTGACT
This sequence comes from Mesoplodon bidens, assembly GCF_964165515.1. NCBI lineage: Eukaryota > Metazoa > Chordata > Mammalia > Artiodactyla > Ziphiidae > Mesoplodon > Mesoplodon bidens. The sequence continues at coordinate 96,540,765 of NC_138164.1, forward strand.
TACAATGTTGTGTTAGTTTCAGGTGTAGAGTAAAATGATTCAATTATACATATACATATAGCAGCTCTTTTTTAAAAATTCTTTTCCCATATTGGTCATTACAGAGTATTGAGTAGAGTTCCCTGTGCTATACAGTAGGTCCTTGTTGATCATCTATTTTATATATAGTAGTGTTTATATGTTAATCCCAACCTCCTAATTTATCCCTCACCCACCCACCTTTCCCCTTTGGTAACCATAAGTTTGTTTTTGAAGTCTTTGAGTCTGTTTCTGTTTTGTAAATACATTCATTTGTATCTTTTTTTTTTTAGATTCCACATATGTGATATCATATGATATTTGTCTTTGTCTGACTTACTTCACTTAGTATGATTATCTCTAGGTTCATCTATGTTGCTGCAAATGGCATACTTTCATTCTCTTTTTTAACGACTGAGTAACATTCCATTGTATATATGTACCACATCTTCTTTATCCATTCTTCTGTCAATGGACATTTAGGTTGCTTCCATGTCTTGGCTATTGTAAATAGTGCTGCTATAAACACAGGGGTGCATTTTCTTTTTGAACTATAGTTTTGTCCAGATATATGCCCAGGAATGGGATCACTGGATCATATGGTAACTCTCTTTTTAGTTTTTAAAGGAACCTCCATACTGTTCTCCACAGTGGTTGTATCAATTTACATTCCCACCACCAGTATAGGAGGATTCCCTTTTCCCTACATCCTCTTCACCATTTGTTATTTGTGTTTTCCTAGAAACCAGTTTTGAGGATGGGTAAGTTTGCCATGTTGATAAGCATGTGCTTTAAAATAGTAGGATATTCTTCCCAGAAAGAATAGCATGTTTGGTGCCATGGGCTCCTCCAAGACCATGATGCTTTGGGAGTACAAAATACTAGGGACAAAGAAGTTCAGAGAGCAATGAAAATTTCAAAACATTTACAACATATCCATTCCCTTCATAACTATCCTCAACTCCCACAAAGTGCACATAAAGAATTAGTATAGGACCAACGAAAAACAACAAAAGTATAAATTTTGATGGCTATTGGACAGGGCTACGCTGGAGGAGTTTGTGAGATTGCTTAGAGGTTTATAAATCACACAGAGGTGTATTTTTATGGTAGACAACCTTATCTGAGTCTCAAAGAAAAGGTAACTCACTGAGTTCCACGCCAGGCCATTCTATTTCAGTGTGGATTCTTCATATGTCAACATTTAGTTTCATCCAAGTACAACCTTTCTTTTTCCTGTTATGAGAAGGGGTTTCATGGTTTCTTTAAACCACAGAGAAGCATTCATTTCATGCTACAAGGAAGACATTGTACTCTTTCACTCCCGGTGGTGATAAAAACCTCATGCCATAGACCGTGTTGCCTGAGATGCCAATACTGCAACTTCCACATCCTCCTATGTCCCACTGTGACTTTTTTTTAAGAGACAAATTTGAAAGTAAAACTCCAGCTCCTACAGCCTTCCTACGGGGCATTGAATTTAATCCTCATGGAAATGAAGAATTAACAGCCCTGAACCAACTAACTCAAAAGCTCACTATACTGGCTTCAAAAAGAATGCAGACTCAGAACAGACCCAGGGTCTGATGTATATGAGAAAGAAGCACAGCAGGGAGAAAGGAAGGTGACCACAATCACATTACAGTGTTTTTTCTGGCTGAGACTGGGGTATCTTTTTTTTGACATACACTCAAGTAATTTCACTATTACACATGGTTTCCGAGACTTTGTAGCTCTTGGAGAACCTGCTGACTAGTTACTGCAGAATGCTCTTATCTGATCAGCAGTGTGTTTCCTTAGAGAGTTAGGATTTGTTGTTCCATTGTCAAAACACAGGACTGTGCACGCCAATAGGGCATGCATATGCCTGACACAATTGTCTTTTCCTTTTCTCTCTTATCAAAAATTTAATAAGGCAGACTAAATAAACCATAATGGGTCATTCCTCTGAGGACCATATGTGTTTATTGCCTTCTGTAGGAGCTGCAGAGACCTGGTCCCTTGCGCTGGTCAATCTTCTTTTATATGTTTCAAGGAAAAGAAGAAAAGAATGTGATAAGAGGAGCTGACATCTATACCATGGTGACTAATAAGCTGACTCATTTACATTTTGAAAAAACATACTGACAAAACATACCAGTAGGAGTTTTTAACATCAAATTTCATTCCTTTAACGTCTGCTCTTCAAGCTTTTTAAAATTCTTTTCCATTATGGTTTATTACAGGATATGGAATATAGGTCCCCATGCTATGCAATAAGACCTTGTTGTTTATCCATTCTATATATAACTTGGTTTGCATATGCTAACCCCAAACTCCCAATCTATCCCTCCCCCACCCTTCTTGGCAACCACAAGTCTGTTCTCTATGTCTGTGAGTCTTTTCCTGTTTTGTAGGTAGGTTCCTTTGTATCATATTTTAGATTTCACATATAAATGATATCATATGGTATTTGTCTTTCTCTTTCTGACTTACTTTGCCTAGTATGAAAATCTCTAGGTCAATCCATGTAGCTGCAAATGACATTGTTTCATTCTTTTTTATGGCTTAGTAATTCATATATATATATATATATATATATATATACCACATCTTCTTTATCCATTCATCTGTCAATGGACCTTTAGGTTGCTTCCATGTCCTAGCTACTGTAAATAGTGCTGCTTTGAACACTGGCGTGCATGTATCTTTTGGAATTAGAGTTTTCATATTTTATGGTTATATGCCAAGGAGTGGGATTGCTGGATCATATGACAACTTTATTTTTAGTTTTCTGAGAAACCTCCATACTGTTGTCTATAGCAGCTGCCCCAGTTTATATTCCTACAAACAGTGTAGGAATGTTCCCTTTTCTCAACACCCCTCCAGCATTTGTTATTTTTAGACTTTTTAATGATGGCCATTCTGACTGGTGTGAAGTGATACCTCATTGTAGTTTTGATTTGCATTTCTCTAATAATTAGTGATGTTGAGCATCTTCTCATGTGCCTGTTGGCCATCTGTATGTCTTCTTTGGAGAAATGTCTATTTAGGTCTCTGCCCATTTTTTAATTGGCTTATTTTGTTGTTGTTGTTACTGAGTTGCATCAAACTTTTTTATCCATTTGGGACTTTAAAAATAACATACAACTTTAAGAAAACGTTCTTACAAGACACTGGTTTGTTTAAGAGTATATTTCTACTGTCTCATCAATCAATCTGGATCCTTCTGTGAAGTGCATTTTCATTTTCTTTACTCTTTCAGATGCACAGCTTTCAGGAGATACATGAGAACCAAGAAAAAAAAAACAGCAAACAAATAGATGAAGAGTAAAACCAGGCTCACAATGCAATTTAGGAATAAATTAATGTGAAAATGGAAATTTGTTAGCACTCATTCAGCATAATAATTTGGGGCATTTAGCGGGGGATGGAAGAAAAAAATTATTTTCCCTCTCCTCCCAGTCTTAACTGAACATATTTAGGAAGTGCATAGTTTTGGAGTTTCTCTTTTTTTCTTTCTTTTTTTTAGTGTTCTTGTCATGTTTTCACAATGCAACAGGAAATATAATGAGGAGTTGTGAACAGTTGTCCCTCCGCTCCCCTGATTCAACAGATTTCAAGTTTCTGTTCTGGTTGTCTTAGTTTCTATCTAAATTGGTAGTTATCCGCTGTCCTAACACCCTCTACATCAGGAACTAAAAAACTGCTTTTGGAAAAAAATTGATTAAACTCATTTATTCTTAGAGTATTAAAAAACCACACACAGTTCAAAGTATTATTCTGTCAAGGGATATTTGAATTTTAACAAACACAAAAAAACCATTCAAATGGAATATTTCTAGTGGTGTAATCAAGCAGTCAGTAAAGGAACTTCGGGTGGGAAGACTCTTAGGATATGACTCATTTCCTGTCCCCTGCAGGTTGTTAGGTTTTCCAGGAAAGCCAGCCCTGACCAGTTTTGTGGCCAGCACCATCTTTGCTCACCATTTAAAGCCCATTGTTTTCTTCAAAGAACCTACCTTAACCTATTAGAAACAATGAGTGCTACAGGCTGAATTGTGTCTCTCAAAAAGATGTGTTCAACTATAGGGACTTCCGGGTAAGATGGCGGAAGAGTAAGACACGGAGATCACCGTCCTCCCCATGGATACACCAGAAATACAGCTACACGTGGAAAAACTCCTACAGAACACCTACTGAACACTGGCAGAAGACCCCAGACCTCCCAAAAGGCAAGAAACTCCCCACATACCTGGGTAGGGCAAAGTGGAGAGATTCCCGCACAGAGGATCAGTGTCGAGAGGCACTCACCAGCCCGAGAGGCTTGTCTGCTCGCCCCGGCGGTGCTGGAAGCTGAGGCTCAGGCTTCGGTCAGAGCGCAGGGAGAGGACTGGGGCTGGCGGCGAGAACTCAGCTGGAAGGGGGCTAATGAGCCACAGCTAGCCGGCAGGGAGTCCAGGAAAACTCTGGAACTGCTGAAGAGGCAAGAGACTTTTTCTTGCCTCTTGGTTTCCTGGTGCGCGAGGAGAGGGGATTAAGAGCGCTGCTTAAAGGGGCTCCACAGATGGGCGCGAGTCGCGACTGAAAGCGCGGAGCCCAGTGACGGGCGTGTGACGCTGGGGCTGCTGCTGCCGCCGCCAAGAAGCCTGTGTGCGAGCGCAGGTCACTGTCCACACCACCCTTCCGGGAGCCTGTGCAGCCCGCCACTGCCGGGGTCCCGGGATCCAGGGGTGGCTTCCCTGGGAGAACGCACGGCGCGCCTCGGGCTGGTGCAACGTCACGCCGACCTCTGCCGCTGCAGGCACGCCCCGCACTCCGTGCCCCTCCCTCCCGCCCGGCCTGAGTGAGCAAGAGTCCCCGAAGAGGCTGCTCCTTTAACCCTGTCCTGTCTAAGCGAAGAACAGACGCCCTCCGGCGACCTACACGCAGAAGCGGGGCCAAATCCAAAGCTGAGACCCAGGAGCTGTGAGAACAAAGAAGAGAAAGGGAAACCTCTCCCAGCAGCCTCAGAAGCAGCGGATTAAAGCTCCACAATCAACTTGATGTACCCTGCATCTGTGGAATACATGAATGGACAACAAATCATCCAAAATTGAGGAGCCAGGAGTCAGTGCTGTGCCTCTGAGGTAGGAGAGCCAACTTCAGGACACTGGTCCACAAGAGACCACCCAGCTCCACATAATATCAAACGGCGAAAATCTTCCAGAGATCTCCATCTCAACACCAGCACCCAGCTTCACTCAATGACCAGCAAGCTACAGTGCTGGACACCCTATGCCAAACAACTAGCAAGACAGGAACACAACGCCACCCATTAGCAGAGAGGCTGCCTAAAATCATAAAAAGTCCGCAAACACCCCAAAACACACCACCAGACGTGGACCTGCCCACCAGAAAGACAAGATCCAGCCTCATCCACCAGAACACAGGCACTAGTCCCCTCCACCAGGAAACCTACACAACCCACTAAACCAACCTTAGCCACTGGGGACAGACACCAAAAACAACGGGAACTACGAACCTGCAGCCTGAAAAAAGGAGAACCCAAACACAGTAACATAAGCAAAATGAGAAGACAGAAAAACACACAGCAGGAGAAGGAGCAAGATAAAAACCTACCAGACCTAACAAATGAAGAGGTAATAGGCAGTCTACCTGAAAAAGAATTCAGAATAATGATGGTAAAGATGATCCAAGATTCTATTTCCCAGATCCAAAATCTTGGAAATAGAATAGACAAAATGCAAGAAACAGTTACCAAGGACCTAGAAGAACTAAAGATGAATCAAACATCAATTAAAAACACAATAAATAAAATAAAAAATACTCTAGATGGGATCAATAGCAGAATAACTGAGGCAGAAGAACGGATAAGTGAGGTGGAAGATAAAATAGTGGAAATAACTGCTGCAGAGCAAAATAAAGAAAAAAGAATGAAAAGAACAGAGGACGGTCTCAGAGACCTCTGGGACAACATTAAACGCACCAACATTCGAATTATAGGGGTTCCAGAAGAAAAAGAGAAAAAGAAAGGGACTGAGAAAATAGTTGAAGAGATTATAGTTGAAAACTTCCCTAATATGGGAAAGGAAATAGTTAATCAAGTCCAGGAGGCACAGAGAGTCCCATACAGAATAAATCCAAGGAGAAATACGCCAAGACACATATTAATCAATCTGTCAAAAATTAAACACAAAGAAATCATATTAAAAGCAACAAGGCAAAAACAACAAATAACACACAAGGGAATCCCCATCTGGATAAGAGCTGATCTCTCAGCAGAAACTCTACAAGCCAGAAGGGAGTGGCAGGACATAATTAAAGTGATGAAGGAGGGAAACCTGCAACCAAGATTACTCTACCCAGCAAGGATCTCATTCATATTTGATGGAGAAATTAAAAGGTTTACAGACAAGCAAAAGCTGAGAGAGTTCAGCACCACCAAACCAGTTTTACAACAAATGCTAAAGGAACTTCTCTAGGCAAGAAACACAACAGAAGGAAAAGACCTACAATAACGAACCCAAAACAATTAAGAAAATGGGAATAGGAACATACATATCGATAATTACCTTAAATGTAAATGGACTAAATGCTCCCACCAAAAGACACAGGTTGGATGAATGGATACAAAAACAAGACGCATATATATGCTGTCTACAAGGGACCCACTTCAGACCTAGAGACACATACAGACTGAAAGTAAGGGGATGGAGAAAGATATTCCATGCAAATGGAAATCCAAAGAAAGCTGGAGTAGCAATTCTCATATCAGACAAAATAGACTTTAAAATAAAGACTACTAAAAGAGATAAAGAAGGACACTACATAATGATCAAGGGATCGATCCAAGAAGAAAATATAACAATTGTAAATATTTATGCACCCAACATAGGAGCACCTCAATACATAAGGCAAATACTAACAGCCATAAAAGGAGAAATCAACAGTAACACAATCATAGTAGGGGACTTTAACACCCCACTTTCACCAATGGACAGATCATCCAAAATGAAAATAGATAAGGAAACACAAGTTTTAAATGATACATTAAACAAGATGGACTTAGTTGATATTTATAGGACATTCCATCCAAAAGCAACAGAATACACATTTTTCTCAAGTGCTCATGGAACATTCTCCAGGATAGATCATATCTTGGGTCACAAATCAAGCCTTGGTAAATTTAAGAAAATTGAAATTGTATCAAGTATCTTTTCCGACCACAATGCTATGACACTAGATATCAATTACAGGAAAAGATCTGTAAAAAATACAAACACATGGAGGCTAAACAATACACTACGTAATAACAAAGTGATCACAGAAGAAATCAAAGGGGAAATTAAAAAATACCTAGAAACAAATGACAATGGAGACACGACGACCCAAAACCTATGGGATGTAGCAAAAGCAGTTCTAAGAGGGAAGTTTATAGCAATACAATCCCACCTTAAGAAACAGGAAACATCTCGAATAAACAACCTAACCTTGCACCTAAAGCAATTAGAGAAAGAAGAACAAAAACATCCCAAAGTTAGCAGAAGGAAAGAAATCATAAAAATTAGATCAGAAATAAATGAAAAAGAAATGAAGGAAACGATAGCAAAGATCAACCAAACTAAAAGCTGGTTCATTGAGAAGATAAACAAAATTGATAAACCATTAGCCAGACTCATCAAGAAAAAAAGGGAGAAGACTCAAATCAATAGAATTAGAAATGAAAAAGGAGAAGTAACAACTGACACTGCAGAAATACAAAAGATCATGAGAGATTACTACAAGCAACTCTATGCCAATAAAATGGACAACCTGGAAGAAATGGACAAATTCTTAGAAATGCACAACCTGCCAAGACTGAATCAGAAAGAAATAGAAAATATGAACAGACCAATCACAAGCACTGAAATTGAAACTGTGATAAAAAATCTTCTAACAAACAAAAGCCCAGGACCAGATGGCTTCACAGGTGAATTCTATCAAGCATTTAGAGAAGAGCTAACACCTATCCTTCTCAAACTCTTCCAAAATATAGCAGAGGAAGGAACACTCCCAAACTCATTCTACGAGGCCACCATCACCTTGATACCAAAACCAGGCAAGGATGTCACAAAGAAAGAAAACTACAGGCCAATATCACTGATGAACATAGATGCAAAAATCCTCAACAAAATACTAGCAAACAGAATCCAAGAGCACATTAAAAGGATCATACACCATGATCAAGTGGGGTTTATCCCAGGAATGCAAGGATTCTTCAATATACGCAAATCAATCAACGTGATACACCATATTAACAAATTGAAGGAGAAAAACCATATGATCATCTCAATAGATGCAGAGAAAGCTTTCGACAAAATTCAACACCCATTTATGATAAAAACCCTGCAGAAAGTAGGCATAGAGGGAACTTTCCTCAACATAATAAAGGCCATATATGACAAACCCACAGCCAGCATCGTCCTCAATGGTGAAAAACTGAAACCATTTCCACTAAGATCAGGAACAAGACAAGGTTGCCCACTCTCATCACTCTTATTTAACATAGTTTTGGAAGTTTTAGCCACAGCAATCGGAGAAGAAAAGGAAATAAAAGGAATCCAAATCAGAAAAGAAGAAGTAAAGCTGTCACTGTTTGCAGATGACATGATACTATACATAGAGAATCCTAAAGATGTTACCAGAAAACTAATAGAGCTAATCAATAAATTTGGTAAAGTTGCAGGATACAAAATTAATGCACAGAAATCTCTGGCATTCCTATATACTAATGATGAAAAATCTGAAAGTGAAATCAAGAAAACACTCCCATTTACCATAGCAACAAAAAGAATAAAATATCTAGGAATAAACCTACCTAAGGAGACAAAAGACCTGTATGCAGAAAATTATAAGACACTGATGAAAGAAATTAAAGATAATACAGACAGATGGAGAAATGTACCATGTTCTTGGATTGGAAGAATCAACATTTTGAAAATGACTCTACTACCCAAAGCAATCTACAGATTCAATGCAATCCCTATCAAAGTACCACTGGCATTTTTCACAGAGCTAGAGCAAAAAATTTCGCAATTTGTATGGAAACACAAAAGACCCCGAATAGCCAAAGCAATCTTGAGAATGAAAAATGGAGCTGGAGGAATCAGGCTCCCTGACTTCTGACTATACTACAAAGCTACAGTAAACAAGACAGTATGGTACTGGCACAAAAACAGAAAGATAGATCAATGGAACAGGATAGAAAGCCCAGAGATAAACCCACGGACATATGGTCACCTTATCTTTGATAAAGGAGGCAGGAATGTACAGTGGAGAAAGGACAGTCTCTTCAATAAGTGGTGCTGGGAAAACTGGATAGGGACATGTAAAAGTATGAGATTAGATCACTCCCTAACACCATACACAAAAATAAGCTCAAAATGCATTAAAGACCTAAATGTAAGGCCAGACACTATCAAACTCAGAGGAAAACATAGGCAGAACACTCTATGACATAAATCACAGCAAGATCCTTTTTGACCCACCTCCTAGAGAAATGGAAATAAAGACAAAAATAAACACATGGGACCTAATGAAACTTCAAAGCTTTTGCACAGCAAAGGAAACCATAAACAAGACCAAAAGACAAGCCTCAGAATGGGAGAAAACATTTGCCAATGAAGCAACTGACAAAGGATTAATCTCCAAAATTTATAAGCAGCTCATGCAGCTCAAGAACAAAAAAACAAACAACCCAATCCAAAAATGGGTAGAAGACCTAAATAGACATTTCTCCACAGAAGATATACAGACTGCCAACAAACCCATGAAAGGATGCTCAACATCTTTGCTCATTAGAGAAATGCAAATCAAAACTACAATGAGATATCATCTCACACCAGTCAGAATGGCCATCATCAAAAAATCTATAAACAATAAATGCTGGAGAGGGTGTGGAAAAAAAGGAACACTCTTGCACTGCTGGTGGGAATGTGAATTGGTACAGCCACTATGGAGAACTGTATGGAGGTTCCTTAAAAAACTACAAATAGAACTACCATATGACCCAGCAATCCCACTACTAGGCATATACCCTGAGAAAACCATAATTCAAAAAGAGACATGTACCAAAATGTTCATAGCAGCCCTATTTACAATAGCCCGGAGATGGAAACAACCTAAGTGTCCATCATCAGATGAATGGGTAAAGAAGATGTGGCACATATATACAATAGAATATTACTCAGCCATAAAAAGAAATGAAGTTGAGCTATTTGTAATGAGGTGGATGGACCTAGAGTCTGTCATACAGAGTGAAGTAAGTCAGAAAGAGAAAGACAAATACTGTATGCTGACACATATATATGGAATTTAAGAAAAAAAAATGTCATGAAGAACATAGGGGTAAGACAGGAATAAAGACACAGACCTACTAGAGAATGGACTTGAGGATATGGGGAGGGGGAAGGGTAAGCTGTGACAAAGCAAAAGAGAGGCATGGACATATATACACTACCAAACGTAAGGTAGATAGCTAGTGGGAAGCAGCCGCATAGCACAGGGAGATCAGCTCGGTGCTTTGTGACCGCCTGGAGGGGTGGGACAGGGAGGGTGGGAGGGAGACGCAAAAGGGAGGGGATATGGGAACATATGTATATGTATAACTGATTAAATTTGTTATAAAGCAAAAAAAATAAAAAAAATTAAAAAAGAATAACTATAGAAAAAAAATGATTTGTTCAAGTCCTAACCCCGTAGTCACTCAGAATGTGACCTTATTATGAAATAAGATCATTATAGATAATAATTAGTTAAGCTAAGTACATACTGGAGTAGGATGGGTCCTTATTCCATGTGATTGCTGTCCTTATAAGAAGAGGAATGATGCTGTAAAGGCAAATACACCGGGGGAATGCCTTGGGAAGAGAGAGGCAGAGTTTAGAATGAAGCATCTACAAGCCAGGGAACATCTGGGACTACCAGAAGCTGGCAGAGGTAAAGGAAGCATCCTCCCCTAGAGGCTCTGAAGGGAGCACGATGCTGCCAAAAACTTGGTTTCAGATTTCTAGCTTCCAGAACTCTAAGAAAATAAACTTCTGTTCTTTTAAATCACCCAGTTTGTGGAACTTTGTTATGATAGCCCTAGAAAACTAATACAACTGGTGATTTCTTTTTGTTTTCTCTTTATCTTTTCTGTTTCTCTACTTCTATTTCCTTTTGTCCATTTATTTATTTATTTATCTATTTATTTACATATTTAGCCAATATCTAAATACAATGTTGCTCATTGACAAGGAAACGGAGAGGGACCATGAGAAAAACAGTCTCTTTTTCCTTTTACATTAAAATTTTGGGAAACCTGTTCAAAGTCGCATCCCCTCTGTAGGCTTCTACTATCAACAAAAACAGATTTTTTAAAACATTTAGAGGCTTTAGCTTTAAAACTCCTTAGAAGAGTGCAATTCTTTAGTCAAACGAAATATTACATGGCTCCTCAAAATGTGAAATAGATTTTAAAACTGCACTTTTCTGTTTGAAGTTAGGAAGGGACCCCGAATCAAATACTGCAGCTTCTCTTTATCATCTTCCTTCCTTAGATGGCATGCATGGTAACACCACTGTTGCAGGTATTTTATTAGAATAATGTTTTCAATAAGAATATAGTTATATAGTTAAGAATAACTTAAGAAAACTCTATTAAGGATGAGAAAACAAAACAGTGGTTACTACTAGTCAGGGAGTATACCTGAAGACCAGAACTGTACGTCATACATGGCTGTTCCAACACGTATAACCTGACAAGGAGGGGAAAGAAATTGTTTTGAGTATTTGACCATTTGGTATATCAGTTAATCTTCCTGCTGAGTAAATAGGGAAAGTCCAAATCATAGATTTACTACTAAACAGAGAGGCTGATGTTTGTGGAGTGCTGAAAGTATTAATGTATTACATGTTCGTACTCAGTCCTCCAGAGGTAAACACTGTTCTCCCATTTCACCGATTAAATCACTGAGACTGTGACTCTGAATCTGTAATATGCCCACAGTCAATAGTGAGGCAGATACCAGGATTCAAAGCCAAGTCTGAAGTACCCACATTGTCATGAACTGCGCTCTCACCCTGCGTGAAGAGTAGAAATCTTTTTGTGTGTGTTATTTGCTTCCATCTCTCTTTTAACCAACATTTTGTCAGGGTTAAATCTCTCCTAACTATGCTGGGTGTGATGGACCCAGATAAGAGAAGAATGATGGCTTTTGTGAGCCATCGGCAGGAAACACCAAGTGTGGGTGGTAGATATAAATGTCACAGCAGGTGGTGGATATAATACCTGTGTGGACAGGTGCAGATGAATTCATAACCAACTGTATTTTCTCCTCACTGCGGAGAGTTTTGTTTTCACGTTTAATCTATGAGGACAGGCATCATGTTCAGACCGTTTTGCCACTGTGGTGCTAAAGCAGCAAGCATTTCCTTCCCTCGCCCCATACTTTCACATTCTATATAAAGTTATGCTCACATGGCACTGAAATAGACATTTTTATGTTCTACAAAAATACCACTGCAAAATGGCAAAAATGCTATAACTTGAAATAGATTATATTCTAAGATTAACTTTGCCTAAAGAACAGATTTTCCCCACATATTCATTCTGAAATCTTGAAGTCCTAGAAAAACTGCCACTAATTCCCCACTCCTCTGTGATCTCAGCTGTACCCTCACCTTGACTGTCTTCTTTAGGAAAGATGTTGACCACAGGAATGCAAAGAAAATCACTTCCTACCTATGTGAACTTGGGCTATTCACCTAAACTTTCTAAATCTAGATTCCTTATATTTAAAATAGGAAAAACATTTTAAAAATTATTTTCACTTTTATTTATTTTGCTTTCTAAGTTTCTCCCTCTAAGATAAATTTCATGACAACAGGAACTTAAAAAATGACAATGGAATCATCTTGTACATACTATTATGTCAATTGATTTTACATACACACAGAGTTTTTCATGTCAGACAAACTGATATATCAATAACAAAATATTTTTTAACACATTTCTGTCTGACTTGTTGCATTCCATAACTTTTGGTATGTTATGTTTATATTTTCATTCCTCCTAAATTATTTGCTAATTTCCCTTGTGATTCTTCACAGCCATTTATTTTTTATGAATGTGTTGTTTCATTTCCACATATTTCTATATCTTACTTATTTATTTTTCTGTTATTGACTTCTAATTTAATTCCATCATAGTTAGAGGACATAATACATACAGCAAAATTACAAGAACTGATTGGAGAAATATAGTTCTACAATAATCATTGAACATCAGTGCCTCACTTTCAATCAAGGATAGAACAATTAGACAGAAGATCAGCAAGGAAATAGAAGATTTGAATAATATAAACAAACTATTCTTTTTTTATTGAAGTATAGTTGATTTAAAATGTGTTAGTTTCAGGTGTACAAAAAAGTGGTTCATATATATATATGTTCATACATACATATATATGAACATATATATGTGAAACATACAAAAGAACATATATATATGAACATATATATATGTTCTTTTTCAGATTATTTTCCATTATGTGTTATTACAAAATACTGAGTATAGTTCTATCTATTTTATATATTGTAGTGTGTATAAACAAACTAGTATTAACAGACTTCTATAGAATATTCCACCCAACAACAGTGGAATACACATATTTCTCAGTGTACAGGGAACATTCTATAAGTTAGGCCATAAAACAAGTCACAATACATTTAAAATGATTGAAATCAAATAAAGTAATAATAAATCTTAAGAGGCAGGGTCACTGAAAGGGTGAAGTGTTTTTGCTGCTACTTCAAGCTAACATTAATTGAACATTTACTGTACACTGACACTGCACTAAACACTGGAACAAACCTTACTAAGGCATTTGTAAACCACAGGGACCTAACATTCTAGTGGGAAGGACGAACAGAGAAACAACAAACTGCAATGCATCCTGATAACTGTGAAAAATGTCACTGCTCTGGAAGCTTATAGTCAAAACTGGCCAACTGCTAGGAAAGGCAGATCACGATGGCAGGGAGTGAGATGAGAAGGATCAGACATAGATTTATTGAGAAAATGAGAGTTGTGGAGTCTTGATCTCAAAAAGTATGTATTTTCTAACAGGAGAAAAGAAATTGAAATCTCACAGTTTTGGGGAATAGGGGTGAATGAACCTACAAAGCAGTTTGAAATAATCATAGATGGTCTTTTATGGCATTCTCCAGATTCTAGCCTTGATTTATTCATATAGGTTTCTAAGAAAAAAAAAGAAAATAATAAAGCATAAGTGGCATAAATAGTAAACTTTTTGAAAAGGCAAAACAAGTTTACACATTTAAAGTTCAAGATTAGTCTGGTGTTTTTAGGGTCCGGCAATCACCAGAAACACTGAGCAGCTTGGATTCCAGGGCATATATCAAGTGTTCAATTTGACTGAGCATGTTATAATTTTAAGCCATAAATAATTAAGCCATGTCCTCAGCCTATGGAAGTGAGTAATATTGAATATTTCAAGGGGATTCTTTGCCATTTTCAAAGACTAAATATACACTAATGATGATTATCAAGTGAGTTGCCACATTTCAAAATTACTCATGGAAGTGTTCCTAATTACCTGTCCTAGTGTGCAGCAAATAACAACCTTACTAAATTAGTAATGCTCAGCATGATTTAATAACTAGCCTTGACATCTAAGTCCCTTATAATGTGTGGATGAGATTTTTTGTCTTAAAACCAATGGCAGTCCACAACCCAAGCATTTAGTTCACCAGCAACATACTCTTTTACATGAACCTCTTGGTGATAGGTGATAAAGTTGACTCCTATGTGAAAGTCTATTGTAAAATGACTTGGGAAACAAGTGGCATGCCAACTTTTCCTGTAATTCAGAGTTGAGTCTTCAACTGTGGAAAGGTCAGAAAAAGAGAGGTCCCCTTCACTCAATGAAGAATTGCAGTTACTATCTTTATATTAGCTGAAAAATTAGCATCCTAAATGCTCAATTTTGACATAGACAAAAAGTAAGACACAAAGTAAAAAATAAAGTCTCCTTTAATAGGAAGGAAAAACTAGGAGGCCCTAGAAAATATTTCACATTTAGGTTAGTTTACCAGACAAAATGTGCTATAGTAGAAAAGGACTGACTCTCCTGTCTTCTGAGCAGGGATGTTCTCATCTTTAGTATTTAGTCTCTGACCCCAGTCCTATATAGTGTCTTTCATATTTTAGATTCCTCATCTTTAAAATAGGGAGATGATATTATCTAACTAACCACTTTATTGTCAGAATTAATTAATATTATATGAAACAGCTGTAAATGTTCAAGTGCTCTAATATCAATATTTTGGCAATTAAGCTAAAAATTCAGAAATATCAAATAAGACTATTTTCACACATTCAGTGTGTATGGAATGTTTCTGAGTAAAAGCAGTCTTGGTACCAGAAGATTGAGCACTGCAAGATGTAATATAAAATACAACACAGAGTACACAAGACATAGATAAATAGATAATAGATAAGCTATAGTATAAGAGATTATTCTAAGATTATATATGGCTTTATAAATGTGTCTCATGTCTCTTCCTCAATTTCTCTACTCTATGTATAAGTTATACGGACACATATCTTAAAAGACCTTTTACTTGAATGTATTGAATATTTAGCTCTAGCTCTGGTTCGTTTACTACTTATCTCACCCCAGGGGAAAAACACACATGTACATATACATAAACACACAAAAAATTATTTTCTCCAAACCTCGTTTTTACATTTACAAAATATGAGACTTTGAATAAATGATCTCTAATATCTTTGGACACATTAGCTTTCTTTGATTTTAATTTTATCACCATCTCTTACTCTACTGCTGTCCAAATGCCTAATTATGTATTTAGATATCAATCAGGTAAAGAGGGGGAAAAAAGAAAAATGGAAAGAAGCGGCTCAGGGAGAAATGGCTACAGAAAGAGAACCAGAGTTAAAGTTGTGAGAGAAGAATTGAAGCTGAAAAAGACACGTTGTTCTTAATCTCTCCTGCCTCAAACATTGAATCAAACTTCTTTATCATTAGATTAAAGAGACTGTATTTTCTTATAATTCAGGTACTTATAGGACATTACTTAAGAATGAACTCAACATCTACAGTAAAATTTTTTGGAAAAACATCAAAATTACTCTGAAAATTTAGATTGTAAAAGTAGAATATCATAATTTTATTGATTTATTTTCAAAGTCCCCAATTATTTAAACTCTGCAAACTCAAATATAGGAGCTTTCTTGAAAATGAGGCATGGCAATGAGTAAAGCTAAAAACACAAAAGTTTAAAATTTCCTGGAAGATACCTTTTTGGTGGAGCAGATCTCGCTTATGAATCTTGCTTATGACTCTTCTGGCAGTGTTTATTGTGATATTTGTCAGTGAGCCTATGCTGGAAACTCTACTAACAGAGATGTAGCAACTCAAAGCACTGTTTTTGCCAATCCAAAGTTTTAAATAGCGCCAAGTGTAACATAGTGGTGCTATGACGGAGAGACTCCAAATCAGCATCACCCCATTGATGATGCTGAGTGCGAAAACTGTATGACATTTATTCTGATATGCATGGATTGTTTAGGCAATCTGTTTTGTGCATGCACAGATATTATCTATTTTATCATCAGAATTAGCCCCTTTCTTTACTCTCTCAACACAGGTATTGAGCACAAGGGTATTGCTGAGTTTGATACGCCAAAACTCCCCTTGTAATGTGAGGGAAAGAAAAGCACAAGTTTGCATAATTTCTTCTTTTTCCTTCTGCAAGGTCGTACTGTAGGGAAAGAAAATGTATCTAGAGTAAATATACCCAGTAGAATACAGGACGTTCTGTGGGTGTTCAGGATCTATCATAGTTTGAGGGGGAAATATTAGGAATATTAAATATATGTGTTAACTTAAAGGTTTTATTTTTCATTTTTTATTTTGAATATATTTAATAATGTATTAGTACAATAATATATTTATATGATTTATGGCTAAGTATAGAAATAGCCAGCAAATATAAAAAGGTGCTTGGCATCACTAACCATCAGAGAATACAAATTAAAACCACAGTGAAATATCACCTCGCTCCTGTCAGAATGGCTATGATCAAAAAGAAAGGAAAAAAAAAAACAAAAAACAAATGTTGGTGAGGATGTGGAAAAGGGAACTCTCATACACTGTTGGTGGGAATGTAAATTTGCACATCCGCTATGGAAAACAATATGGAGATTCTTCAGAAAATTAAAAAGAGAGTAGAATAATGGTTTCCAGGAGCTGGGAGGTAGGGTAAATGGGCAGATGTTGGTCAAAGGGCTTAAACTTTCATTTTTAAGATGAATAAGTTTTGGTGATCTAATGTACAGCATGGTAACTATGGTTGATAATACTATATTGCATACTTGAAAATTGCTAATTGAGTAGATCTTATGTGTTGTTACTACATACACACACACACACACACACACACAAAGGATAACTGTGAGGTGATGGATGCGTTAACTTGATTGCTGTAATCATATTACTGTGTACACAAATATCAAATCATCATGTTGTACACTTTAAATACATAAAATTTTAGTTGTATATCAATATATCAATAAAGTTGGGGAAAAATAAAATATTTATAACATGACAAAAGGTTAAAATATTTGTTTTATAATGAGTATTTATATATCAGGAGTAAATTTATTATCTAAATAATATAAATTGTATAAACACCTCAACAGAAAGTTATCAAAGGGAATAAACAATTTGTAGCAAAAATGCAATTGATTAGTTTATTTACTAAAATTTGATTACCCTCATTAATTAAATATTGCAAATTTAAGCAAAAATGTGACGTCCTCTCTCATATAGCAAAGATTATACTACCAACGCTAAATACAGGCAATGTTGTTGGGAAATGGCCACCCTCACAGTTTGCTGTCAGCAGTGTAACTCTGGCCATTTTTTACATTTTATGTCTTACTGTAATACATAAATGTGCATGTCCATTAGTCATAAAATTCCACTTATAGAAATTTATCTTAAAGGAATAATTAGACAAATTTGCAAAGATGCCCATAAAATGACAATAGCTAACATTTTTTTGTGTATTATATATGAATTATCTAATTTAACCACCATAAAACACTATGAATGATTTTTACCTATTACTATCCCAGTTTTATAGCTGAAGGATCTCAGGATAATAGAAGTTAAATAACTTGATCAATGTCACAATAGTTGTGACTTTGAAATAGGGCTGCCTGTCTCCTAAGCAGATCTTCACAACCTGGTAATCTTAGTAAATAAAGTGGATTGAACTTCAGGCTCCATTCCACCTTTTTTTCTGGGTCTTCCTTTACTGAAGAATCGGGAAAGCTAACACACATATTTCACAGACTCACTTGAAGCTAGGGTTCCTGATGTGTTTTAGGTTCATTTATGCAGGTGCGCCCATGAGATTTGGCAGACACGATTAATGTGGAGGTCATTTAGCAGTTCTTACCATTTTCTGCTGGCAAATACAGTGTGGAAGCATTTGGGTTTCTTGTGGCAGCAGCCAAGGACCAATCACTAACTTCACGGGTGTCAAATCTCATGACATACACTTTGTCAGTGCAATTCTTACAGTGTGGCAAAGCTCTGGGTCCACATATCCTGTGCCAGAGCTTCCTGATACCTGGGTCACAGCTCAGCAGAATTTTCCTGGGACCAGCTGTTGAGATGACAGCAGCACATTTCTGACTCTAGAGATGATAGCTTTTCTTTTATTTCAAAAGTTTCATGATCTGTGCATCATAAGTAAGGCCTTGTCCTCTTGGAGTTAAGAGTTTCAAGAACTGCTTCCTGATGGCCAGGCTTCCAGATTGTAGGAAAAATAGCCATTCTCCTGGTGGCCCCGTTCCATGGAATTGTCCTGGAAATCACTCCTGCAGGCGCAGTCTAGAACTCACTCTTTCAGCCATGCTAACAATTTTTATAAAAACTCAGAGCTTTCTCATTTCTGCAATTAAACATTGATTATATGGCTACCCTAAGATATATACTGTTTGATTTAATATTTGATAATTGAAAACAATTTAAATTATTATAATGGAGAACTGGATATATAGCTATGTAATACATTTGCACAATGAACTAGAATGCAGTAATTAAAATTAAAATCTATATCTATATTTATTTATCAACATGAAACCTATTATTTACAACATAGTGTTGAGTGAAGAAGAAGGCTATAAAATATCACACTGTGTGTATATGTGTGTGTGTTTAGAAAAGTGTGTCCAGATAGAAAATAAAACGTGAATAATCATTTTAATATTATTTAATACTTAATCTTTTAGAATTACTATTTTGGATAATTCTCACTTTCTTCCTTAGAGATTTTTATATTATGGGAAATTTTAATGATTACCATGGCTTTAATAATAACAACAAAAAATAAAATCTATTTATCTTTTGGGCCAAAAGACACCGCCACTATCTTACCTTGGGTGCGTGGAATAGGTTATTCTCACTACTCTCCTTTGATTATCTCTAAACTTTCTTATGTATAATTTTATGTTAGTTTAATTTTATAAGTCACCTTCAATTCTTCAGAAAGAATATGAAGTTTAAAGGCTATGACTAAAAATGAATACTTGTTATGTACTTATTTAAAAACTACCTCTTATTGTGTGGCTTCTACTTGTTGCAATATATTTATTTCATATGGTGATCTTGTCAGCTTGTTCCACACACACTGAATGTAGAATGCCTTTTTACTTCATTGCACAATTATATGCTCTTGGTATCAGAGTTAGGGTGAGGAGACATTTATAAGCCTTTAAGACGTCCTCCTCCAATTCTCTCATGTATCTGTTCACTTTTTTTTCACCTTTTACCTACACAGTTAGCTGAGTGAAATAAATGTTAAGACCTAAGCCCTGCTGTGGGCAGAGATACGAGAGGGAACCTGTGTGCTGACACGAAAACTTCAAGGTTTGGGTGACGTGACTTGCTAAACATGAGAAACGTTGTTTTGTACAGAGGTGTAAGTTATTTCTGGGCACTACAGATGCTAAGAGTATAAAAAGGTAATGATGCTCACTTTGTAAATATACCATCTCATGTGAACTGCCAAGATCACCAAATTTGGAGGTTCTGTGTGAGCTGCTAGTAGGAATCAGTGGGGAGCTATGTAGCCCAATTTTAGCCATTCCCATATACATACTTTACACTGTCTACTGGTATTTCAGAAAACAAAAACAAAGTACAAAGATAGCCTTGCTCCAAGTCTCAACACTTCTCAAATTTGTGATCTGGCCTAGTTCACCTAAACTATATCCATTATGCCCAAGACCCTCCCTGCCTTTCTACTATGATAAATATTCCAAGGCAGTGCTTTCAGTTCAGCTAGGTGGAAATGCAAAAATATCTGCTCCAAAGTACTATCATAAATGGCTATAACTACTAACTGTTTAAGAAAATAGGGAAAATATTCTTAGGTCTTTGAGCTCTCAACTTTATCACAGACACTCTACCTCCATGCCCTTGAAGCTTTTTAAAGTACAGCACTTACAGCATTTTACTTTATTTTTTTTGTAAACTTATTCATATCCCTCACTGGCCTGCACACTCCTTGAGTTCATGGAACATTTTTATGCATCTTTAGTCCTCTCCTTTTAACCCAGTCCCTGGACAATAGTTCCTAAAGCTGCAGCTGCAGTTTCTAAGATTATTTAAATTCAAGAGAATGGATACCTAATAGGGAACATCACCTGTGTTCTGATG
Organism: Mesoplodon bidens; assembly: GCF_964165515.1. Taxonomy (NCBI): domain Eukaryota; kingdom Metazoa; phylum Chordata; class Mammalia; order Artiodactyla; family Ziphiidae; genus Mesoplodon; species Mesoplodon bidens. Next base: position 96,561,566 of record NC_138164.1, read on the forward strand.
GTGGCTAATGATGAAATGTTAGAAGAAATGGTGGTAAGCAGAAATAGACAGTCTTTGAATCAAGAGCCTTCTTTCACCTCTCAAATCACATTACTATGTAAAAATGAGTAAAAGACTGGCTAAGGTTTAGAGCTAAATGGGATCTTTCAGTGCATGTAATTTGTATGTCCTTCAAGAAGATCACACAAATCATCAGAGAATGATAAGTTAAAGGATGTCCAGAAGCAGGTAAAATTGAAGGAGCTCCAATTTTTTTCTTTCCTCCATTTTTCTTATCCCTCTACACTTTGGATATATTCTTTCATATTATCTCAAGACAGCTGACAGTTTCCTCAAGGACTTACATTCACACTATTTAGGTATGAATGTGGCAGATGCCATGGTACCCTATCCAATACCTATTTTTCTTTATTTTTTTAACCAATACAAGACAAATATTGGTATGAATGACATATAACTGCCTGAAAAAGGGGAGTCTGCTAAATATAAGCAAAAAAAATGGAGTAAAATTTCCAGAAATATACTTTTTTAGCCTTTTCCTCCTTACTTCTTATTTTTTGACCTAATACACAGTCTAGATAGCTATAGTCTAGCAGTTATTTTGTACCATAAGATGACCTTCAATATGAAAAGAACACACAAAGGATTCTGGAACAGAAAGATAGACAGAAACTTTGTCCCTGTTGAGCCATTATAGAGGCATCAGAAATATTTGGGAGTGAGAAAAAACCTATAATTTGTTTAAACCCACTTTTTATTTTGTTCAAGGTTGTTGTCTCAGTTACAGCCAAACACAGAACCTACTCAATAGTTTCAATTTCTCTTTGTCTATCCTTATTGAAAGCTAAACATAGCTAGTATCATCTAGATTTTATAGCCAACATACATTTGAATACTATTAAATTTCATCTGTTTTACTCATTTTATTCTTATACTTCATCTATTTTATTTTATTTTTTCTACCATGACCCAACTTAGTGATTCTTCCTGGAATCAAACTCCTCCAGTGTATTTGTAGTGTTCATGGTAATATGCCAAACCTCTCTGATAAAATAAAAAATATGCCTATTACCCGCTTCCATTTACTTAAACTTTGTCTTACAGTGAAAAGATAATCTGTGTGATAGAAAAAGAAAATCCTTTCCATTTAACTTAATTTTTTTTTTCCTTCCACATAGAGCAGCCTTTTTATTCCCGTAGAGGTGTTCCTGCAAAGGTCCAGAATACAGTACAAATATTAATTAAGACAACATTGAAAACTTCAACTCACTGATCCATTAATCGATGTATGGAATTGTAAAAAGATTTGCCCAAGGTTCCAAAACAGCCTCAACTCCCGGCTTTATGCAAATATACAGGCACAAGCAATGTTCACAATTTCCCATTCTGTCTGAATGCTAAAAGCTTTGTTTCTGCCAGTCACTTCCTTGCTAGTATTTAACTCATCACTTTGAAAACAACTTTGATAAGCAGATACCTTGAGCATGGAGAGAGCTATAAAAAAAGGCCTAAATTTCTGTTTCAGCTTTTTAAAATTCCATTACAGAACAGTTACTGAAATGGAAAACCTACCAACCACTTATATGGGAATTTTCTTAGAGAAATAGGAAAATAAAATTGTATTTTTCATTTAGATTACTCAGACAAATACATGGTTATCTGTGTTCCTCTTCAGGAAAGGCAGGAAGAAAACTGGCATTGTGGCTATCTGAGGATTCATTGCTTTTTAATTCTTTGTTAATTGCCCAATATATATCTTAGTAAGAGTTTATATACATGTCAAAACCATTTATATGATGGTTAAGTTGATTTGAAGACATCTAGCTATTAAAATAAGAATATCTCACAACATGGATGGACCTAGAGATTGTCATACTGAGTGATGTAAGTCAGACAGAGAAAGATAAATATTGTATGATATCACTTATATGTGGAATCTAAAAAGAAACGATACAAATGAACTTATTTACAAAACAGAAACAGACTCACAGACTTAGAGAATGAATTTACGAATTTACGGTTACCAAAGGGGAAAGCTGGGGGGCAGAGATAAATTAAGAGGTTGAGATTAACATATACACACTACTATATATAAAATATCAATAGATAACCAACAAGGACCTACTGTATAGCACAGGGAACTCTGCTCAGTATTATGTAACAACCTATATGGGAAAAGAATACAAAAAAGAATAGATACATGTATATGTATAACTGAATCACTTTGCTTTACGCCTGAAACTATCACAACATTGTTAATCAACTACACTCCAATATAAAATAAAAAGTTAAAAAAAAAGAATATACAGTGGAGAAAAGACAGTGTCTTCAATAAGTGGCACTGGGAAAACTGGACAGCTACATGTAAAAGAATGAGATTAGAATATCTCCTCATACCATATACAAAAGAAAAAACCCAAATATGTATCTTTTAAATTATGTGATTCAGAGTAATGCTGTGCTTTAATGTTTCTTGTAGTGCATGTTTGATAGAAGCAAATCCTTTCAGATTTTGTATGTCTGAAAAAAATAATAAAGGGTGTTGATTTATGAAGTGGAAAAAAATAAAATAAGAACATCTCAGGAAGCTGTCTGTATATACACAGGAAATGCACATTCTCTTTATATTCACAGAAGGTCACCTGCCCGCACTTTTAAGGGTTCATCAAAGAGATGTGGCTATTTTTTTCTATTTAAACCCATATTGCTTCAAATTATCTCCATCTTTTTTTCCCCAATTTTTCAGTCATTCTGCTATGTTTACAAACGGGAAACAAAAGAATCTCCATTACCTTCTTCCATGTACGATCTGTTAGCAAATACTCCTGGTTGGCCCACTGACGGAGAAGCCAAAAACAAAGTTTACATGTTATTATCTAAATTCCTATAGCATTGTGGCAGAAGAACCTGGGTTAAGATATGCAGCCTGAAATTCCTATCCCCTTGATTTTACTTAGGCCCAAATACCATTTTTTCTCTTTTCTAAATGTCTAAATCACAGTCATGAGCACCAAGGATCCTTTAGTAGTGACCATGGATGGAAAGATCAAGCCTTTTATTAACCTGGTGTCACAATGTCACCTGTACTGTTTATTCCATAGATTTGGATACTGTATTATAAGATTCTACTGCCTCAAAATACTTATTCAGGGAAGGGAAAACAATCTACCATTTACCAGTAGCTGATGTTGCCAATTCTCCACATTGCTCCTACCAGCATTGATCCATCTATTCATTTTTCAGCAGGTGAATTTTTTTTTTTTTTTCGGTACGAGGGCCTGTCGCTGTTGTGGCCTCTCCCGTTGCGGAGCACAGGCTCTGGACGTGCAGGCTTAGTGGCCATGGCTCACGGGCCCAGCTTCTCCGTGGCATGTGGGGCCTTCCTGGACCGGGGCACGAACCTGTGTCCCCTGCATCGGCAGGCAGGCTCTCAACCACTGCGCCACCAGCGAAGCCCCAGCACGTGAATTTTGAACATCTCTTATTTCCCAGACACCATTCAAAGCTCTGAATATACAAACATGCAAAATATGTTATCTAAGCTCAACATTTTAGGGAGCTCCTTCTATCTTAAAAAATTCTATTACTATAATTATTCTACCTCAAGTATTGGTCACAGTACCTTCCTTAGAAGAAACTTGTTTCTTTCTAATAGAAGCAAATGCTAGAAGGTTTCCAATGTACAAAAAAGTTGCAAGAAGTGTAAAGGGAACACCCACGTGTTCTTTATCTTTTATCTTTAAAGATAAAGAACCAGATACACCAATTAGCAATATTTCCCTGCTTTGCTTTGTTTCTGTATGCATTCATATAATGCTTATTTCTCTGAAGCTTTTGAGATTGAGATGTATACATCACGTCCTTTTACCTCTAAATACTTCAGTGTGTATTTCCTTAGAATAGGATATTCTCTTCCATAAATACAACACCGTTGTCATCTTAATTAAATTTAAATGTGATATAATCTATTTTCCTAGTCTATCATCAATACTTTTTTTTTCAGTTGAACCACTAATACTCTTTCTATAACTGTTTTCCTTCCAATAAAGAATCCAGTCTAAGAGGCCATATTGCATTTCATTGTTGTGCCTTTTAATCTCCTTTAATATGGAACACTCTCTTATCATTTCTTTGTCTTGTATGACACTGACAGTGTCAGACATAATCAGTCAGACAGCTCTGAATAACGCAGTATGTTGTGTTTTAATCAAGTTCCCTGAATTTTGTGTTTGTCTCATGTTTCTTTATGTTTAGTTCAGGTTATGCAGTCCCAGCTGGAATGCTACAAAAATGATACGGTGTCCTCCTCAGGCTATCACATCTGAAGGCTCACAATGTCTATCTGCTCTCCTCCTCCCCCATTCCTAATAAGCTTTTAATTTGGAATAATTCTAGCCATACAGAAAGGTTTCAAAGATGGTACAAAGACTTCCCATATACTCTTCTCCCAGAACTAAGAAATTAATGTTGGTTCTTTACTGTCAAAATAAACTACAGGCTTCTTTTAGATTTCACCAGGTTTTCTACTAATATCTTTTCTGTTCTAGGAGCTCATCCTGGACAATGCAATTAGTTTGCATGTCACCTTAACCTACACTGATGTATCAGTTTTTCAGTCTTTCCTGGATTTTCATGACTTGGACAGTTTTGAAGAGTGACCATCAAGTATGTTGCAAAACACATCTCAATTTGGGTTTTTCTCATGCAGTTTGCCTTTTATTTTTTATGTTAATTTTAATCACCCTAAGTATCTCATTTTTCCACTATATTGTTACTATTTTTTTTCTTGTTACTAATAAAGAATTTATAGGAAAACACTTCGAAACCTTACACATATCCTGCTTCTTCTCAAACCCCCTCTCTCCTAAACTGATGATTCTTGACTGAACCAATCTTTACATGATGGTTGGAAATAAAATCTACTATCCTCTCCAAATTTACCAGTTTGCACTTGGCATTCTACTGTAAACAAGAGCCCTCACTCCTCTTCCATTTTTTTATCTATTTATTTTTGTTATGAACTAATGGATTCACATTCTATGATGATTTTTAATTTGTTATTGTCCTTAATTATTTTGGTGCTCAAAGAATTTAAGATTCATCCAGAAGCAACCCTTTCATTCTGGCTCCACAATCTTGTGGCCCACCCCCATCCACCTGAAGAATACTTCCTTACTTTATGGCATAACAAAAGAGTCCAAGCTCATTGTACCCCATTCCTGCTCAGCCCTGAAGTTAGTCATTCTCCATGGAAAAGACCTTTCTTAAATCTTTCTTGTAACCAGCAAAGCCATGCTTCATAGTAGAAAACAAATTAGTGATGTCAAATGCATTTTTAGTGGCAATCCTTCTGTTAAGTTCAATTTGACCTACTAAATATTAATTACTAATTACATGAACATTTCAAATTCAGACAGCGGTCAGGACCTTCACTTATTTCCAGTACATTAAAACAACATTATATACAATTAACATTTAGAAACTTGAGAATAATTATGCATATTCCTGCATCCTTTCAACACACCAAAATCAACTGAACATACAGATCTCCCAGGTCAACTGTATTCTTTTTTTTACAACCATTCCTGTATGCTCTCCATTACACTTCCCCATTTTTCTCATTATTCACTTTGACCCTGCCCCAAGCTTTCAGTTGCCTATGTCTAAATCATTCTTTACTTCTTCATAGAGTACCTGGCTTCCACCTACCTTAACAAAAACCATTTCCTTTTCTTCCCCCCCATTCCCCAAAATCTTTCTGCAAATAAAGGACACAGTAATATCACAGCTCCCCATTTCCACATCCTAACAATTACTCTTCCTCCTTTGTACATGAATCCTTCTTTAAAACTTAAAATTCACTTTTTATATCACATTGTCATTGTCTCCTATTATTTACTGGTGAATGTGAACTCACGTTCATTGAGTTATGCTGACACCTAAGTTTTGTTTTGCTTTCATCCCCAATTCTGTCACTATCCTATAGGAGTCCATTAGGAGTCATTCCAAGCTCTAAGTACAGTATTGCTTATAGTCTCAAGTACAATTATCAATTCTGCTTCAATTTACTAATTCTTAAAAAAATAAACCTATGATCTTCTCATATTTGAATTGATTCACCTATGAAATAAACTCTCATGCATCTTTTTTTTTTTTTTTTTTTTTGTGGTACGCGGGCCTCTCACTGTTGTGGCCTCTCCCGTTGTGGAGCACAGGCTCCGGACACGCAGGCTCAGCGGCCATGGCTCATGGGCCCAGCTGCTCCGCGGCTATTGGGATCTTCCAAGACCGGGGCACGAACCTGTGTCCCCTGCATCAGCAGGCAGACTCTCAACCACTGCGCCACCACGGAAGCCCTCATGCATCATTTTTTCATCACTAGTTATTTATCCTTCCAGACCTCTCCTCATTCTCTCTTTCTCTCCCTCTCTCTACTGTTCCCCCCTTCCCTTTTAAACTGCTCTTCATCATTTGACACTCTCGTTTGCTTTCTCTTCCTTAACACTCTATTATCTTGTTCTTCACCCATTAGCACTATTTTTGTCTTGCTTCTTCATCTATCCAGACTTGATTTGAAATTCTATCATTTCATTACTTTCTTACTAGCACAGTAGTCACTGAATGCTGCTGCCTTTTCACCACACCTGCCCTGAAAATTTCAAACTCTGATTAAACTCAACAATCTCCATCACACCTTTCCACTATTATAGATAACATAAAATGGCAAAACTATATAGATTGATGCCACAAGTACAATACCAATCTCAGATGTAACTCAGTCCCACTTGGAAATCCTTTTACATGTTGCTATTCCACCCCTTCTCCCAGTTCCTTCAACACCTATTCCAATTTTTACTAAACTAACTTTGTCCACCATTTTGGAGAATACAAATTGTCCTTGAAATTCAGAATGGAAATAGACATTGTGAAACATTAATGTAATTAACTTTCCCCTAAACCTACAACTGTATCTTCACAAGTCCTAGAGAAGGTGTTCATCCTCTTATCACCTCATTCCTCTCCCTGGGCTTTTGGTCATTCCCAGGAATGCTGCCTCACCTCTCTTCTGCATTTTCAGCTTCTTTCACTTGGTTGGCTCCAACCTTTCAGCCTCTAAACTTGCTGAAAGCTCTTTCATTCTAAGAACATTCTCAAGAGACTTCTGTTCTAAAAGCAGTATTCTCAGGTTTTCATCTCTTCCTAACCAAGCTTTTTAATAAATAAATAAATGCATTTTAATCTCCTTTTCCTGAACTTTAATTTACAGACTTGGCTGCTGCTTTCTAAAGTCTGTACCTAATCCTGTGCTGCAACAGCTCCTTATATGGTAACAATTGACTACCTGATTGGAAATGTATTGATTCTTGTCCTTTTTTTTTAAACCTTGGACCCATTTTTGAGATTTGTTGCTGTTGATTGCTCTGTCTCTGTTTTCCCTTGGTTTCTATTGCCCTTGTATTTGGTGGTTCTTCTCTACCTTTCTGATCACTTTTTGTTTTTCCAATGAATTGTCAAATTAATTCTGTAAAAATTACTGTTCTACACTGATCAGTTATTAACCTTTACTTCCTTTCTTAATTTATATCTTCTTGAGTATTTTATCCAGACACTTCTACACTTCTAACTATCACACTACATTTTTGACCAAAAAGTTCTTATTTTTAACCTTAATCCCTGATCCAATATTCAAAAAATTGCACCTCTGTCTAAAAGCTATATCTACTTAACTATTCTGATAGTACATTGACTCAATATTCCCAAACCAAATTGTTTCCCCCTCTTATTTCCTCTATTTCTACTCTTTTGTATACCCTATTCTTGATAACAGAAAGTTCGTGGTGACAAAAGATAATCTTTATTCTTCTTCTTATTCTCAAAGTTCAGTACTGAATCTTTCATCCATTCATGGTATCTCTACTTCTATATACTCCTAGCATAGCTTCTGCTGCCTTAGTTTATAGCCTTGTCTCTTGTTGATCCCTCAAACTTGTTATTCTAAACCAAAAATTTTATAATTTTTCTCTTTTTAAAACATTGTTTAACTCTATCACATATTGATATACATTAATATACCTTGGGCTGACCACCTAGTCTACTGAAACCAATGTAGACATTACTGGGTGTCATCACTTTGATCCAGGCTCATCACTTATGTCCTAGAAGCAGCAGAGTACCACAGTCTTGGAATGGATACCCCATGTATGCAGAAGACCACCTCTAGTCAACCGAGTACTTACCTAACCAATGAGTCAAGATACCTTCAGACAATTACCAACTGTAAGAGACTTTGCTTTCTTATAATGGGGGAGTGGGAAAGTTGTAGTCCTCTGAACCTTATATCAATAGTTCAGTGCCTACCTAGACTGTTTGATGGATTGCATTGACTGCTTAGTAGTAAAACTTTTCATTCTGGGCTTAAACATTATCCTATTATTTTATAAGTTCCCCGTCCCCCCCCCCCCCCTTAATAATATTAAAGTCTAGACTCTGTAGCAGGACATTTAAGATTTGACCTTTGTTTCTCTCTTGAGATATATTTTCCAAAATCACTTTTTAAAAGCAATAAATTTATTTATTTACTTATTTTATTTTTGGCCTCATTGGGTGTACGATGTTGCACATGGGCTTTCTCTAGTTGTGGTGAGCCGGGGCTACTCTTTGTTGTGGTATGCAGGTTTCTCACTGCAGTGGCTTCTCTTGCTGCAGAGCACGGTCTCTAGGCACGCCGGCTTCAGTAGTTGTGGTGCACGGGCTTAGTTGCTCTGTGGCATGTGGGATCTTCCCAGGCCAGGGCTCAAACCCGTGTCTCCTGCACTGGCAGGCGAATTCCTAACCACTGTGCCACCAGAGAATTCCCCCACAATCACTTTTAACCACAACACTCCCATACCTTTTGCTCCTTTCAAAGACTAGTACTAGTATTGCCTCTAAATTATTTCCCACGTTAACCATGCAAGGACCTTCCATGTCCTGGTTCCTACTCATTTTTCAAAACCTAATACAAGTGCCTTCTCTTCTCTGTAGCCTCTTTTTTGCTCCAAACAGTGCAAAGTATTACATGTTCTGTTCTACTATTCTTTCTCATACAAACAAGTATTACTTAGCTCATTGCTTTTTTCAGTAATTTACTCATTTATAAGTCCACTGCTCTATAAGGATGTGAAATCTCTCAAAGCTGGGTTTCTTATGCAACTGTAAATCCCCATCCCTAGCAGATGTTGCCTGGTCAATAAATGTGTGTTTAATGTTTTAATGAATAATAATACAACAAGTCAAGATATGTAGTAGGGAGAGCATTTTTTTTGGCTAGAGTGGAACATATAGAGCCTTGGAGAAACCATAGTGAAATTGACACTTACATTTCCTCTTTAATTTTCTACCAGCCTTTAGCACAATGGACTAATATTATTTAGCCACAGTTGGGTTTATCATTTCATTTGTTTAATTTGACTTCATACAAATTGAAAATTTGTGTTTAAATGGAAATGATGGAGGACTTTTCTGAACATAAGTGTACCCAAATGGCACATTAGTGCTCACTTGACATCAGCCTAAGGGGAATTTCAGAAAGCCTTTATTTTCTCCCCATTTTTTCCATTGTACCTCTTTTAACTTCCTTTTTTCTTCAGATACCTTAATACTTTTGACTCCTCCTCTTTATTCCATGTTATCCTTCTTAATAGTAGCTTATCATGTACATTCATTCCTCAAAGACTGCACCAGGAATTCTAATCTCGAACTTATCAGCTTTCTAATGCTCAGAGGCACTCCCTTGTTTAACTCATTCAATAGTTCCTCATTACTGAGTGAAAAATTACAAACCCCTTAGCAGTCAACATTCTCTCCATATTTTCATTCCTATGTAATTTTCCAAGCCCAATTTCTTCAGCTCTCCTGCACATATGTCATGCTCCAGGCGATTTTATTGTGGTTCCACACTTCCATGCTTTAGTACAACTGCTGCTTCTCTCTGAAAAGCCATGTGACTAAGGAGTTTGCCCTCCTTTGTCTTGTAAGTGAAGCAGTTTATTGTAGTGGGATAGGGGCTGAGAAACAATGGCTTTGGAGAGAGATTCCTGAATTCAAATGCTGGCTTTTTAACTGATCAGCTATGAGTTTCAGCAAATTTCTTCACTTCTTCGTTTTCATTTCTTTATCAAGAAAATTATGATAATGCCTAACTACCAAATATTATGAAGATTAGAAATAATTTAGGTAAAGCATCTGCCACCTAGAAGACACTCAATGACCAGTAGTTTCTAAATAGCATTGTAATCCTTGTGTTCTTTGCTTTTAAAAGCTGTGGCCAGCCCGTATTGATTCTTCCCTTCTTTAAAACCTAAAATCATTTTTCCACTTATCTCCAATTAATTACTGCAATTTCTTATTAAAATTTTATTTGCTCTTTAATATTGTTGGAAGACATTTGCCTTATTCAACATTGCATTTCCTAGGCTCATCAGAAACTCAATAAATTGAAATGAAGAAAATTTGTCCTATCAAACTATTCAATTTCAAACTACAGAGAAGTAAAATGAGAAAAAAATGTATGTCATTTGGAATGTACCAAAAATGTAAACATAATTTATCATTATTTAGTTTACTAATATTTCATCGTATAATGGCAAAAACATATTTAAGATATATGAGAAACTGATAGGATTATAGTGTTAGTGATAATAGTTAACTCTCAAATTTAGAGTTAGGTATAGTCTTACCTATATACATAGGTATAGTCTTACCTTATATCTATCTATCTATCTATATATATATATCTTACATCATATATATATATATATATATATATATATCTACTCCTTGCTATGCTTTACTCTGTATAGGCATCATTTTCAAGTAAGCTCTTTAGATATCATGGCAAAAGTAGCTACCAGCAAATCTAAGCTTACATTCTAATAGCTCAGCAGACACTACAGTAAGACAAAGTTCCAGCAACTGCCTGGACCGGCCCTCATGGACCCAGCTTGGCTTATGTTCATATTCTAGAACCAGCCACCAAAACCAAGGTGGTCTCCAGAACTTAGTGACCACCTTCAGCTAGTTGTTCTTTAGCTGAACTTTGTTCATGACACCCCTCCTGGAGTGGCTTGGCCTTAATCTCAGTATATTGCCAAAGGAAAACTGGGGTCCTCTACACACACACACAAAAAAAAACTGAGGTGAGAGATTTTGGGAAGGTAAAGATAACCCCTTACTGAAGAAACTTATAGAATAAGTTAACCACTGCAAATTCACAGAGTTCTTTAATGGTAGAGCAAAGATAAACATGGCCTCTGACCCAAACACTTTCTTCTTTAGGACACAATGGTAAAACTACTTTGTATTTCTTGTATGAATTCCTTATGATTATTGTTGTTGCTATAGATTTTAAGTGTTTTTAATCATTCTGTTTTGGTATAAACTGATATATAGATAAAAATATAAATATATATACATATTTGTTATAGCACAAACTTTTTTTTTGAAAAATGCTCACATGTCATGTAGTAAATTTAGGTTGTTTTATGGTGATAATTGAATATAAATATCATTTAAAACAATATCTGTCAAAATGATTGGTGGATACTGATGGCACAAAAATAAAGCATGGCTATAAGTGTGTTATAGGTTGGTAATAAAACTGAGGGACTTTGATTAGGTTAGGATAAAAAGTAATACTAACTGTTGTCACTGGAAAGAGAAGTCTCAGGCTACTGTATAAGCAGCCTGGCTCCAGAATCAAGAGAATTACAGGAAATCAGGAGCAGTGGACCAAAGAGAAGACCTTGCTTCTTTCATACTAATTAAGAAAAGAAGTTATATAATATGTAAAATGACACCTTCCAAATGATCCATTGTTAAATTCCTCACTGCAATTCCAGAGCAAACACATGGCTTAAAACATGAAAACATTTAAATTATCCTTATGTCTTAGGAAAGCTTAAGTTTCAAGTTTAAACTCAAGGTCATTTGAAAGGACATGGTCTACTAAAGACAAGGGTAATGTTGGAGCAAGGAGAATTAGTGCTTTTAAGGATTAATAAATAAGATTATTTATAAGAAATCCAACTAAACCTAAAAGTTGGCATTTTCTTGAAAACCTTATTCTCTGGGATTAAAAGAGAGAATTTCTAACCAATTTTTAATATTTCACCTATTGTTCAAAGAAAATTTCTTTTTTTCTGTTTCAAAGTTATCAAGAGTGAGTACACATGTATCTCTCTTATCCATGGCTGTGAAAATTGAATGTGTGGCATTGACACATTAGTTTTCCCCTGGAGCAGTATGTTCTAATAATCAGTGAGGTACCTAGAAGATAATAAATGACATAGTGAAAGCTCACCATACAGTGGACAGTAAATATGGGAGAAACCATGATCCTACTGTTGACATTCACTTGGTAATTTAAAGATTTATTGCCAATCAAGAGGATTACTAAGTGCATTTTGTACACAAGATGCTAGGTGCTTCAGCAGCAAATACAAAATAAATAAATAAAAGCCAGCATGTCCTGTTCTTTTATGCCCTGTCTAATCTGGTAGACAAGATAAGGTAAACTCTACATGGTAAGGACTCTCAATGCAACATTCAGACTAGCAAAGAAAGAAAAGAGTGTGGCCTTACTGGAGTCAGATATAGGTAATGAGCAACTCCTTGGTGGGAAAAGCTGAATTTTTTCATTTTTCTTTTTCTTTGTTTTGTTTTATTTTTAGTGGAAACATAGGTCAAGTATTAATTGAGTAGAAGAAGGAAGGAAGGTTTAGTTTTTACAGTTGTTATCACTATGAAACAGTTCTCCTTCTCTTTTTTTTTTCACTACTTCAGCTCCCATAAACTCAATCTTGTAGCTAATCTAACTTCATTGTCCCTGTACAGAAAAAGAAAATTTTAAAAATTTACTGGGGGCACCACTGCCTCTATCCCTTTTTATGGTAAACTTCCCACAGTCAACATGCTCAGTATCCACGAAGGGAGGATAGCATTTTGACTTGTGCCCAGAGTTAATCAAGCAGCACATTTTCAGTCTTCCTAAATGGTGGAAATATTTTTTCCAAACTAAAGTTTAGTGGTTTGGGAATCAAGACCCATAGTCCTTTCTGTGTGATCTTGAGAAACATAGTTCCTTTGTCATGTCTGGTTTTCTCAATTTTAAATTTTAAAAAAATTGTCAAAGATTAACTTTAAGGGTTTTTTTTTCCCCCATTTGTTGTCATTCATCTATTTATTCAGTGAATGCTTATTGATTACCAGCTAAGGGCTATAAACAGTGTTCCAGGTTCTGGGGATACAAAACTAGCAAGGGTCTGAATGGCCATGCTCATACTATTCATAGCCTTGTGTCAATAAAATAAATAAATAAATATCATTTTTAGTGCTGTAATGAGAAGAAATGGCATATGAGTGCTTAAACTAGGGGGATACTTTCTCTAGGATATTCAGAGAAGGTCTATCTGATGAAGTATCTTTTGGGTTGAAACCCGAATAAAAATAAAGGATTCAGCTATGCCTTAGAATATTATTTGAGCAGTTTCATGTTTCATCTGCAAGCATTCAAATTTTATTTCCCAAACCCCTGACCCTTTCATCCAGATGATGTCACTCAACTATCTGAGAACACATAGTTTTTCTCCTTGCAGTTTTTCCATTATTATTCTTCACACACAGGGTTATGATTGAAACTCATTGTCTGTTGGACAGATTTCATACTGCAAAGGGAACAATAAAATTATGACTTGGTGACAGACCTATTTTATTTTCAAGGTATGTTGTAGCTCTCCATTAATTTCATTGTTTCTCTTCTTTCTGTCTGTCATTTTACAGACAGGTTTTTTCAAAGATAAGCAGACACAATGAAAAGATGCCAATTTAAAAACAAAAACAAAACAGCTTCTCAAAGATCTTTCAGATCCTGGCAGTTCAAATTTCAAAAATGTTTAAAGACCTGCCACTCGTTATGAAATTAAGGATGGGGATATATTAATAATGATTTCTCTTGTTTTTGAAATCTTCTAAAATCTGTCCCTCCAGTCATTTTTCTTACAGCATACAACCTAATAACCAGACAGACTGTGTCCATAACCATACATCTCTGAATGAATAAATGAGAAAACTGTGCATGAAGAAAAACAAATGTAGTTTTTGTTTGTGATATCTGCATGGAACATTTGAAGGACAAAGGATCAAATAATTCCATTGTGTTGGTAATTAAATAGCTCTAACAAGACAAATTTTTATTTCCTACACTGTATGCATTATACCTTATAATGAGCAACCTGATATGCTTTTGGAAGTCCTAACCCAGAAGGAAAACAGAAAAGCTCAAACTAAATTAAATTTTAAAAAAGGAATAATTAGGAGAAGAAAACCAGAATGAGAGAAGTTACACACAGGAAAAAAGTGAAAGAAAAGACACATTTGAAAATCTATTCTCTGAAGCATCTAAAAGAGCAATAAAATAATTAAAATCAAGAATGAAAGGAAATATGGGCTATTTGAAGTCCACACAATCAAAATGGGAGCTAAGGGTCAATGAATGTATATGCACAATGCTGGCTGAAACTCATATTAATATATACTTATTATGTGCCAAATAGGATGCTAAGAACATCCAAATGCCTATTTTTTTAATCCTTGCAAATCTTTCAAATGTGAATTATGACTGTGTCTCAGAGAATTTAGGTGACTTTTTCAAGTACTCATAGGTGGTAAAAAGTAAAAGAAAATTATGAGAGCATGTTCTTTATCTCTAGAGATCAGGCTTTTTCCTGTTATAAACTGTTGTCTTTCAGTGAAAAAATCCCTCATGTCTAAGACATGTCCAGGACAACCCAACTCCATTTAATCCTGTCAACATTTTAGACTCAGTCAATTACTAAGTTTCTTGTGCCAGACCTAGTGGCCTCCAGGAAAGCAATTAAGAATTTGACTATAAAGTCAGTAACCCTCCTAGAGCTCATATCTAGCAGATTTACCTAGAGGTCTTATCACACTTCAAGATCCTTTGGGTAACTTCAAAGGGGTGGTAAAGTGATGGTGGGGGAATAACTTAAGCTAATGTAATATGTTATCTGAACAAATTATTCACTGAGAAACCAATCAGGGTTTAATGTTATACAGAATCTGATTGATAAAATTATTTTAAAAACTTATGCTAAATATATGTGGTAGAAAAAAATATTAGTTTAAATGATGACATGAGTTTAGGTTCTCTTAAACCCTTAAATCCTTCCTAGGTTAAGAATAAGTTATTTGGAGAGAAGTGCACTTAAATATTTTTTAAAAGTCTTTGCAGTAGGGAAAACAAATGCTGTTGAGTTTTCACTTAAATATGCAACAGTCTGGAGATCTGATTAAATATAAAAGAAACACTCTAATAAACAATTACTCAAAACCCATACCTAACATTATTTTCAATGGTGAAAATCTGAGTTTCTCCTCTAAGATCAAGAACAAGACAAGGATGCCCACTGTTGCCACTTCTATTTAACATAGTGTTGGAAGTCCCAGACACAGTAATCAGACAAGAAAAAATAAATAAAAGGTATCTGAATTGGAAGGGAAGAAATAAAACTGTAACTATCTGCAGATGACAGGATACTATATGTAGAAACCCTAAAGACTCTACCAAAAAATCTATTAGAACTAATAAATAACTTCAGTGAGGTTGCAGGATACAAGATTAATTTATATAAATCTATATGCATTTCTATACAGTAAAGAGAAATCAAGAAAAGAATCCCATTTACAATCATGTAAAAAAGAATAAAATACCTAAAAATAAATTTAACCAAGTAGGTGAAAGACATGTACTCTAGAAACTATAAGACATTGATGAAGGAAATTGAAGACAAAACAAAAAAAATGGAAAGATATCCTTTGTGGATTGTGTGTTTGTGGATTGGAAGAATTACTATGGTTAAAATGACCAAACTACCTAAAGCAATCTACAGGTTTAATGTGACCCCTATCAAAATGCCCATGACATTTTCCATAGGATTAGCAAAAATAATCCTGAAATTTGAATGGAACCACAGAAGACCCCAAATAGCCAAAGCAGAGAAAAAAGAATAAAGCTAGAGGCATCACACTCCATGACTTCAGCCTATACTACAAAGCTACAATAATCAAAACAGTATGGTACTGGCAAAAAACATATACACAGAACAATGCAACAGAATACACAGCTCAGAAATGAATCCACACTTATGTGGTCAATAAACCTATGACAAAGGAGGAAAGTATATACAGTGGGAAAAAGACAATCTCTTCAAAAAGTGATGTTGGGGAAACAGGACAACCACATGTAATAAAATAAAACTAGAATGTTTTCTCACACCATAGACAAAAAATAATCTCAAAATAGATTAAAGTCCTAGATTGTAAGATTTGAAACCACAAAACTCCTAGAAGAAAACATAGGCAGTACAATCTTTGACATTGGTTTTAGCAGTATTTTTTTTGGCTATGTCTCCTCAGACAAGGGAAACAAAAACAAAAGTAACCAAATGGAACCTAATCAAACTTAAAAGCTTTTGCACCGTGAAGGAAACCATCAACAAAACGAAAAGGCAACCTACCAAATGAGAGAAGATACTTTCAAACAAGATGTCCCATCAGGGGTTAATACACAATATGTAAAGAACTCATTGAATTTAATATCAAAAACAAACAAACAAGCAAAAAACAAGCAACCCAACTGAAAAATGGACAGAGAACCTGAATAGGCATTTTTCCAAAGAAGACATACTGATGGCCAACAGGCAACAGGGAAATGCAAATCAAAACCACAATGAGGGGCTTCCCTGGTGGCGCAGTGGTTGAGAATCCGCCTGCCAATGCAGGGGACACGGGTTCGAGCCCTGGTCTGGGAGGATCCCACATGCCGTGGAGCAACTGGGCCCGTGAGCCACAGCTACTGAGCCTGCGCGTCTGGAGCCTGTGCTCCGCAACAAGAGAGGCCGTGATAGTGAAAGGCCCGTGCACCGCGATGAAGAGTGGCCCCCGCTTGCCACAACTAGAGAAAGCCCTCGCACAGAAACGAAGACCCAACACAGCAAAAATAAATAAATAAATTACAAAAAATAAAAAATAAAAAAATAAATAAATAAAAAATAAAAATAAAAAAAAAAAACACAATGAAATATCAATTCACAACTGTCAGAAGGGCTATCATTAAAAAGACAAGAAGTACAAGCCTTGGCCAGGATATGGAAAAAAATGAGCCCTCCTGAACTGTTGTTGGAGATGTAAATTTGTACAGCCACTATGGAAAACAGTATGGAGTTTCCTCAAAAATTAAAAATAGAACTACCATAGATCCAGCAATTCCACTCATGGGTATTTATCCAAAGAAGACAAAAACACTGATTCAAAAAGACATATGTACTCCAATGGTAAAAGCAACATTGTTTAATAGCTGAGATATGGAAGCAACTTAAATGTCCACCAACAGTTGAATGGATAGAGAATACATGGAATATATATATATATATATATATATATTTGGATATTGGAATATATAAATATATTCCATATTATTATGGAATATATATATTATGGAATATTAGCCACAGGAAGAATACAATTTTGCCATTTGTGACAACATAGAATGGACCTGGAGGGTATAATGCTTAGTGAAATAAGTTAGACAGAGAAAAATAAATACTGTATGTTTTCATTTATATGTGGAATCTAAAAAGTA
The DNA here is from genome assembly GCF_964165515.1 of Mesoplodon bidens. Lineage (NCBI taxonomy): Eukaryota > Metazoa > Chordata > Mammalia > Artiodactyla > Ziphiidae > Mesoplodon > Mesoplodon bidens. The sequence continues at coordinate 96,579,264 of NC_138164.1, forward strand.
AAACAAATAAATGAATATAACAAAACAGAAAGAATTACAGATGTAGAAAACAAACTAGTGATTACTAGAGAGGAGAGGGTTGGGGGGGGAAGGACAAGACAGTTGAATGGGATTAACAGGTACATACTACTAGATATAAAATATATAAATTAAAAGGATGTAATGTATAGCACAGGGATTATAGTCAATATTTTATAATAGCTTTGTATGAATTATAACCTATAAAAATATCAAATTGCTACGTTGTACGCCTGAAACTAAAATAATGTTGTAAGTCATCTATACTTCAATAAAATATTTTAAATAGTTATTTAGATCTAACCTGTGTTTGTATGAATGTGTGTGTGTATGGCAGTAGCAAGTAGTACTTGTAATTAGGCTTATGAATAAACACAGGATCCTTAATTATTGTTTACTTAAAAAGAATCATCTTTTTCTTTAAATTTCTTTAAATTCAACTCTCATTTTTTTAAGCACAGATAAATCTGCTTTCATTTACACTTTTATTTATAATATATTCCATTTAAATATTTTCACATGGAAGAAGTCTTTTGAGAAAGAAAATGTGGCAGTGTCTAAAGACCTTTTGTAGATGAGAATGTGTCCTTGCTAATGATATGTGATAAATGATAATATCTAATAACTGCCCATTAAAGCATAACACTTTGAGGCATGATAGGACTGAAAATAAACGCTTCACAACATCATAGTATTTCCTGGTAATTATTTGGTAAATAATTAGGCCAAATACTTGGCAGGAGCAATAAAAGAAGATTAATCATTCATTTGGGTTACATAGTTTTACAGGCTTATTATGTAATCGAATGAAACAGTGAATTGATCCATCCTTCAATTTCCCAGGGAACCTCATCTTTATTTATTTCTTTATTCAGCTTTCTAATAAAGGAATGATTTTCTTTTTTAATAGAGTTCCTGGGGTAAATACATTATGTTCTAGGTGTTAGAGAATTTTAAAAATCTACATATTCTCATCCTACCGGAACAAACTGAGTTTCTTACTGATTTATGAACTCACTTACAAGGTGAACCTCTGATTGGGGTAGTGGAGGACAATAACTGGAAAAATACTGAGGTTTGTGGGAACCCTACCAGGGACTGATGGACCCACACTTAAGTCTACATTGAATTTTTGCACTAGTCAAAGTGAAGTTTCTGCCTCACAGGGCTATAAACACACTGGTAATTTTACTGAAAACTGTACATGGTGGTCAAATGGTGTGTTAAAAAAAAGGAAATGTTATGTAAAACAAAAGCGGTCTTTGGGATACATTTCACTTTAGCTTTATAACAAAAGTCTGAATTACATATATATATATATATATATATATATATATATATACACACACACACACACACACACACACACACATTTATTTATTTATTTATTTATTTATTTATTTATTCTTCTAGAGATGAGTAGTTAAACCTGGCTATAAATCTGATTGTCTACTTACGTTTGCAAGCATCTCCAGTTGCATGAAGAATAACAATTCCTGCTGGATAAAAGTCGAGAAAGTAAATTTTAATTCACCATCTCTATATTGCCTGGGGGGGGGTGGAGTTATAAACTTTTGTGGGATGATACATTATAACTATTTATGAAATTTCTGCATATGTTTTTTCTCTTCTGCCTGGGAAATACGTGTTCTTCAAACTCAGCATGGTGGCAGATACTTCTCCCAATACTCTTCTCACTTTGTCTCAGATTGTGAGGAGGATAACAATGTCCTACAGACCTTGGATGTAGAAGACAATTTATCAGTACTTGCTCAGAAATGCACTTAGACATAAAACCTTGTGTAATCATAGAAAACAAACTTGTGGTTACCAAAGGGGAGAGGGAGTGGGGGAGGGACAAATTAGGGGTATGAAGTTAACAGATACAAATTACTACACATAAAATAGATAAGCAACAAGGATTTAGCACAGGGAATTACACCCAAAATCTTGTAATAACCTATAATCGAATATAATCAGCAAAAACACTGAATCACTGTGTTGTACAGCTGAAAGTAACACAATATTGTAAATCAACTATACTTCAGTTAAAAAAAAACTTGTAGAATCATTAAACATTTTTAGTCTTTGAGAGAATGTATGTCAAGCTAGTATCAGAAATCTTAGTACTGAATACATGCTAATTTGCTTTCCTTAGTACTGAATACATGCTAGTTTGCAAAATACATGTAATTTGCTTTCAATTACACATTAAACCCCTTAAATACAGATATTTCTTTAGTTTTGTGTGACCAGTATTTAGTACATTATTTCAAGGCCTAATATTACTAGAATATAAGGTCTAAGAAAGAAGAATATTTTTTCCATTTTGTTAAGTTTTTATTCCCAATACCTAGAATAGAGCCATGTTAGGTATATAATAAATGTTTTGTGACTCAACAAATAATAAAAACTGCTACTATATATTGAACTCTTACTATGTGCCTAAATAGTCTAAATATTTTACATAATAGTGTTTATTATGGTGTAAGAACAGCTATCCAATGCAGTAAGAAACTAAAGCTTGGAGAAGAAAAATAGCTTGTCCAAAGTCACATGGTTTGGAAATTCCAAAGCCAGATTTTAGCCCTAGTTCTGTTTGACTATGAACCCAGTGATCTTAAACAATATGATACTGCCTCAAGTATTCTACGTGCTTAATATTTATTCCCCCATTACACACCCACACTCAGCATTGTGAATAAGATACAAATAATTGTTTATAAAATTGCATTTATATTATACACTGGTATATTTTCATTAAAAGATTTGAGATTTTGTAGATTATCCCAGAACAGTGAAATAGTTATGACAGAAATTGGCTTATCCATGGTGCAGTTGAAGACTCCAAAGTATTCCCAACTTGTGGCAAGGACAGGAGTAGGGTAGTATGGAAGGATGTGGAAAATTAATCATTTTCATCAGCACAACAGTGAGGTGACTTAAGAGTTGGCTACACAAAACAATTGTATTTCCACAGCCAGAGTCCTTGGCAGCATTATTCCAAACAGAGTTTCTTGTCACAGCAGTTTCTCCAGAGTGTTCAAATGCATTTACTTTTGCCTTAGGCTTATATGCAATCTTTCTGCTAGCTTGTTCTTCACTCACCTTTGTTTTCTCTGAGGGAGACAAGGAAAGATTATTCAAGAGGCTGGACTCAAGCTGGGTAAAATCTATTGGGTATATGGTGAAGAAATGATTCATCAGGCCATTTTCTTTAATCAAAAAGATCATATCACACCTGCATCCTCATTTTGTAATACTATTAAACAGTGTTTGGGATTTTCTCTGATTTAGGCCACACCTTTGCTGATTCACTATTACAAATCTCTTCAACTGAAAATATATAGAAGGAAATGAGGGACAATAAATGCACATATAAACAAGGTGAGATTAATTATTCCCACACAAGAAAGGGTTTTAGAATTCTTCTTATCTGACTTGTCCTTTTCTGAATTCCCCTTAGCTCAGAGGAAGAAAAAAACGGGTCAATAGACAAAACTTATCTTTGAAACGGACCCAAAAATGTACCACTCTTTCTTTTTTTTTTTTTTTTTTTACAGAGGTCACTTTGGAAAGGTATACTGATGACTAAATGTGATGTTTAAAGTGTTATCACATTCTCCCTGCGATAAAGTTTGTTGTATTAATGACAATGTTCAGCTTCAAAATAAAGTACAAATTCTTGAAAAAGACACACACAAAGACACAAAAATCTCTTGGTGATCTGGATTCAGCTTCATATACTTTCAAGGTAGTCACCATGTGTTTTCACCAGTCCAAACTAATCCCTTGGGAAAGAAGCAGATTTGTACAATCCCAAGCTTCTGTATGTACCCTTCCCCATCAGCCCCTTTCTATAGCTAACTCTATTTCACATGAAGACTCTGCTCAAAGATAATCCCAGCCAGAAAGTCTTCCTCAATGCCCTTCAGTGAGGAGTGGACATACCATGTTTGTATTTCTGTAATACTCAAATATGGTGTTATCTTCTGTTACTGTGTTTTTTTTTTTTTTTTTTTTTTTTACTATTTGTGTGTTTATCTTCTTCAGATTCCTAATTATCTTGAAGATAAAATTATTTATTGCTTTTTGTGTGTACTCATAGTTTGAGTCTAGAAAATTACATGGCCCAAATTTTGCCTCAATAAATAAAAGGTCAAACAGATGCTTGCATTTCCTAACACAAGAGAAGCAACTGGGGGAGGAAATGCTTATTCCCACTAATATACATTTTTCTGTTTTTTCTGTAATAAAGACCCTCTATAATTAGTGGGACCATTAGACTAAGGTCAAGCAACAGAACTTCCAGTCTGACCTATAAAACCTCTAGCATGATTCTTTTCTTCTCTCTATGCTTATCAGCCAGCTGGAGGCAAATGATCCAGTCAGAAGATGGCAGGCCAACATGACTGAAGGATCCTGGCTCTCTGAATGAGTCAGTGGAAAGAGTGTGGATCCCTAAGTGACCTAATGGAAGAAGCCTGGGTTTCTTTTTTTTTTCTTTATTGGAGTATAGTTGCTTTACAATGGTGTGTTAGTTTCTGCTGTATAACAAAGTGAGTCAGTTATACATATACATATATCCCCATTTCTCCTCCCTCTTGTGTCTCCCTCCCACCCTCCATATCCCAACCGTCTAGGTGGTCACAAAACACTGAGCTCATCTCCCTGTGCCATGCGGCTGCTTCCCACTAGCTATCTATTTTACATTTGGTAGTGTATATATGTCCCTGCCACTCTCTCACTTCATCCCAGCTTACCCTTCCCCCTCTGAAGCCTGGGTTTCTTAATGACCCAGTAGAATAGATCCCCACTGAGTGGAGTCATGATATGATAAAAACAAATGCTCATTATATAAAGTATTAAACCTTGAGGGTTGTTTCAGAAATTAGACTAGCATAATAAATTAAAAGATTTTGGGGACACTGGAACAAGATAGACAAGTGAATTTTTTATCAAACAGAAAATAATATTTTTTGCATTTCAACTTTATCTATGACATTTTCCTTGATCATTTATTCTCACTTTAAATTCTTATCTCAGGCTTATTTGTTACACCAATGACCTGTATATGAAAAGTCTGGTATACTGAATGAAACCAGGAAATCTATTTAGCACAAATCCAATATTCTGTTTTAACAATCTTTGACCTCACATATACTTTCAAGAGGGCCAGGGAGACAGAAAAGGGGGCTTGGAGATCATTATTTAATGACAGTGTCAGATTTTTTTCTACTCTGGGGTAGAGGATTCATTAGATCAAAAGAAGGGGACCAAATATTATCTTCTTCTTCATACCTGTAAACTATCCACTTGCAATACTGTACCAGAGTCGCATTGTTTTTCAATAGGTTATTATTCACCTAGTTTTCTGTTTACATGTGCTTCACGTGGCTTTCTTCCAGTATGGAGGACGTGGGGCTATAGACAAATCTACTTTCTAAACTCTCTTCAACCTAATGGTGTAAGTTTCCTTCAGATATCTCTTTTCCCTTCCTTAAAGGCACGCATGTTCACTTAGTTTAAAAAAATCTGAATTCAAGGGTTGGACTGGGAGTTTGGGGTTGGTAGATGCAAACTATTGCATTTAGAATGGATAAATAATGAGATCCTACTGTATAACACAGGGAACTATATTGAAATATCTTGTGATAAACCATAAAGTAAAATAATATAAAAAAAGAATGTATATGTGTGTATAAATGAGTCACTTTGCTGTACAGCAGAGATTGGTACAGCATTGTAAATCAACTATATTTCAATATTTTTTTTAAAATATGGGTTCAGTTCCTTCATTTACAAAAAAAGACCTGGTTGATTATTAATAGCTTAAAACTCTCTATACAGTTTTATCCTCATCTTGGAATAGTAGGATATATCCCTCTATAAATGGAGCTCCCCCCTCAAACCCCTCATTAGCCACTTACCTCATCTTTCTCACAATGTGTGAAGATGCTACTGTTAGGACTGTGTCACTGAAACAAACAGCATGAAGGTAATAAACACTGAGAATGATTGTATTGGCCAGTAACATTTCAGCACCATATGTGAGTGGGAAGGGATTTGGGTGGGTCACTCAATCAACCCAGTACCCTACAAATACTGTCAACAGAGGCTTGCTTGCTCGATCTACACACAACACTGACCTATTTCAGACTAGAATACAGGCTCTTCTAGAAATAGATTTTAAGAAGCTACTTGGCTAAAACAGTCTGTATCCAAAGTAGGCAGTAAAATCTGTTTTAAAAGTCCAGATTGCTAAAAGCAGAACTAGTTGCTAAGGGAAAAAGCAAGACATATTTAAATAGATGATATATGATAGATAGATAGATAGATAGATAGATAGAAGAGAGAGACAGAGAGAGAGAGAATGAAGGAAGGAAGGAAAGAAGGATGAAAGGAAGGAGGGAAGGAAGGAAGGAAGGAAGGGAGGGAGGGAGGGAGGAAGGAAGGAAGGAGGGAAGGAAGGAAGGGAGGAAGGAGGGAAGGAAGAGAAAGATGATGGAGGAGAATCTCTGTGTTTAAATGAAGTACATCATTAGACAATTTTGAGTTGCTTAATCTAAACTCTTAGAGTTGACTTTGACCTTATTTTCTTCACAGATCAATTCTAATCTACCCAAAACCCTGAGAACCTTGCCTTTAGAATATTTCCACATATAGCCACTTACCACCTCTACCATTTTACCCTCGTGTAATCTTCCACTGTAGTTTCCCTCCATTGTCACAATAATCCCTAACTGGTTGATTTACCTCCACCCTAGACCCGTGCACTCTATTTCAATTTAACAGCCAGACTGCTCTTGTTAAAATGTAGGTTAAATCACATAATTCCTCTGTGTAAAACTCTCCAAGAACCCCCTCTATTTGTTTCCTATTGCTACTGTAACAAATTGTAATGACTCAAAGCAATGCAAATTTATCTTAATTTCTGTATGTCAGAAGTCTGACATGAGTTCTACAGAGGCTAAAATCAACGTTTCAGCTGCATTCCTTCTGGACGCTCCAGAGAGAATCATTTTCCTTACCCTTGCCAGTTTGTAGAGGTTGCCTGCATTCCTTGGTTTATGTTCCCTTCTTTCATCTTCAAAACACATCATCTAACACCTGCTTCCTTAGTCAAATCTTACTGACTGACTCTCTTGTCCCCTTATAATAGCCCTTGTAATTATACTAGACCCACCTGGATAACCCAGGGTAATTTCCCCGTCTCCAGACCCTTAACTTAATCACATCTGCACATTTCCTTTTGTCATATAAGGTAATATATTGACAGCTTCCAGCAATTGGCTGTGGAAATGTTTGGGGGCCATTATTCTGTTTATGGTATTTCTCTATCTCAGTCAGATTAAAAGCTTGAAATCCTTACTGTAATTCAATGGATTTGAGCCTAAAATAGTCCTGGCCTATATATGACTTGAAATATGGCAGAAGTGACATTCTAAAATGAAAAAAAGATAAACTACTCAATGCATGGAGCTAAACAAAATATGGAATTAGTGCTTATCTCATGTCAGACAAAACATCAATTTCAGATGTTATAAAGATTCTCTTAATAATCTTGGGAGAGGGAAGTTAAAAAAAACACAAGTAATAACTACAATATGAAAGAAGGATAAATACAACCATTTTAACTTAAAAGTTTTGTTTCTTAAAAAGCACATAAAAAAATGAAGACAAACCACAAGTTAGGAAAAGATATTTGCAACCCATATATCTGATAATTAGTATCTAGAATAAATAGAAATATCCCTATAAATCAATAGGAAAAATGGACAAAAGACATGAACACGCATTTCAGAGGAAAAAACTTCTACATGGAGACATTCCCCATAGATTCATAGATTCCAGGTGTATTTACCATAAACTCTTCCATACAGAGAGAGTACATCCTGTTAAAAAAATTCCATAGGTAAGGACTCTCCTGGCAAATATTGTTGGTGTGTTTTCCAGGAGGTCTGTCATTATTATCTGTACTAATGACACATTCTTCCTTTCCATGAGTAGAAGGACCATGGATCACAAAACTGTTTTAAACTATTTCCTTCCCAGTCCACCCTCTGACTTTGGTCAAATTTCTACTTTCCACATATGTGTCACATGTCTTTCCATTGTTCAACAATATATTACACAAAAGACAGAAGTCCCCTAACACCATAACAATGACCAGAATTTGAACCATTCAAATGGGATTAAGGATTTATTTTTTATAAAGTATTAAGTAGAATCATATTGTTTCACTTTTTTTTTTTAATTCTCTTACTAGATCAGTCAGGTTTTTTCCTCTCTATTATCCAAATATACATGAATTATTATACTTGAATCTTTTTATATGTGCTGATGGAGACATCTTTCCGTGTCATTTTTCTAAAGCCAAACTCACTTCTTATTTTGTCCCTCTGATTTCCATAGGTATTATATTAATAATATAATATATTATATTATATATTATATATATATATATTATAATATATAATATATTATATATTACATAACATAATATAATTATATTATATTGAGAGATTGAGATCAGACTCTATCTTTTCTAACCTGATGGTATAAATATACTAGCCCTTTGTTACACTACATAATTGTGGTGGAGAGATTAAAGTAATGTTTGTTATGCCATATATCAATTATTAATTAAAATGACAGTAAAACTCTATTTCTTCCAAACAGGAAAGACTTTCCCTATGGATCACACATTCTGAGTTACTGGATCATGATTAGATAATCTTTTGCATATGAAATTTTGTATTCAATAGTAAATGTTTTACAAACACCAGCTTCCAGATCTTACAGCACAAAGTTTTTGCCCCCAGAACAATGACAAGGTGTTGCTTTCTTTCCTCCTGTGAAATTCCAAGCAGTTGCACCACAAGGAAAGCAATTTCCCTTTTAATCTGTAGCACCAGGACATTAGAGAATAATGACAAAGCCACACTGCTCAGTGATCCTGCCACAACTAGGCTTCACATTATGCTCCCTCCCAGGCACCCTATAGCCTTGATCTTTAGCACTGTAGGTGGCTACCAATCTATAAAGACATTTGATCCCACAGTGATTAGAATATCTAATAGTCCTCTCTATGAGATTACAAGCTTTCTCCCAGGTCATTGATGGGTATGATTTCATTAGTCATTATTTGATTAGCCCTTTTGCATTTAGCCTGCAAATTGCAACTGAATGATAGCTGAAGTCATCTACATACCAGGTGAGCAATCACATTTTTTCCTCCAAAGTATCCAGAGAACGTATTTATGCACAGTTTAGAAGTCAGTAGGACCCCAGTTTCCTTTGTCCAGAAAGAACAGGTCTGAAGGTTCCTCCCAGCATCAATTTTTTTTTCAATGCTTGATCTGAGAGGTATAATTAAGAGTATTATTGTCTTAGAGAACAGAATTGTGGTTGCCACGAGGGAGGGGGTGGGGGAGGGATGGATTGGGGGTTTGGGATTAGCAGATGCAAACTATTATATATAGGATAGATAAATAACAAGGTCCTACTGTAGAGCACAGGGAACTATATTCAATATCCTGTGATAAACCATAATGGAAAGAAATATGGAAAAGAATGTATACATATGTATAACTGAATCACTTTGCTGTACAGCAGAAATGAACACAATATTGTAAATCAACTATACTTCAATAAAATAAAAAAAAAATTTAAAGAGTTATGATTGTCTTACTCTGTAGTGCCCTCCTGGGCCTAGTATGGATGTATTCCTCACTGGGATCATGGCCCATTTATGAGTATTCTTTCTATTTACTATGGTCTCTTGCACTTTCAATCTATTTTTGGTTTGGACCCAAACCACCCTCCAGGCAGACAATAACAGCAGGGATGCTAAAACTTCTCAGCTCCATCCCTAGGCTTATGTTCTAGAATTTTACAAAGCTGAGGGGGCTGCCTGTGACACATCCTTCAGCAAATCCTCTAATAATTATTTTTGCTCAGAGTCCCATTTCAATTAAAGCTTCTTTTTGGAGATTATGAAGAGGAGCCAGTAGGATTCTTCAGTTGGAAATATGATTTTTACCGAAACTCAAATAGCCGTCTTCATCTCTGAGTTTCTTGCTTATGAGCAGGTTCTGTGAGGGATGTTTAACTTATTTTTTACAGTGATGAGGAATGTATTTGGGTTGTTCCAGCTCCTGTAAATCCCAGGAATTTTGTAAACTGGCTAGCTCTAAAACTTTAGCCAAATGTATCAACTACTCTCCATTAGCTATATTGATACAAATAATCCTTATGACCCTCAGAAAAGACAATGATCATGATTGCATCAATGTGGAGCATGAACTTGCACTTAATGAGTAAAAAGTTCAAGTCCCAACTCACTAGATAAGGAAATTTCCTTGACAAATAAAATAGCACTGTGGCAAAACGGTGTATGCCTACTAAATTCTACTCCATAAGAATGTAAACTATGACTGGCTGGACTCCAAAATTCAAATTGAAAAGAAGGCATCCATTAGCCTACTGGTCCTCCTTGGTTTGCTGTACTCTGTGTATTCTCTAGCATATCAGATGTAGCTAAAACATTTGGAGGAACCACCCAGTTTAATTCTTGATCATCCCTAATTGACTCCATGAACCATCTGCCTTATGCCTTATGGTTAGACAGGACTATTAACTAAGGTGTTAGTGGGATTCAAAACTCTGACTCAACAATTTTCCTAGCCAGAGTAATGACCTAATTGCTTCCTGAGGGCTCCATCTACTAAATACCATCACATTGGGCATTAGGATTTCAACATTCAGATCTTAGCAGGAGTCATTTATTTCATAAAACTTTCTTTTCATCCTCAGTTATATTATTTAAAGAACATTTTCCAAGGAACTATGTCTCATGAATTCAGATTCCATATTTATTTTCCATAAGCAAAGCTAGACAGAGCAGGTACATCCTGTGAAAGCATTCCTAAGGATAGGATATTCCAGGTAGCACTTACCATTAAGTATGTCTGCCAGTAGTTCTGTCCTTAGTCTATTTACAAGCATATTTGTTGGGTCAACTGCTATATAATCATTTCCTTACTAATAGGTCCACAACATCATTCATCTTGTGAGAGTCAGTGCCTCAAAATATTATTTCTCTTTTACACAAATAGCACACCAATAAAATAACAAACGGTGTCTAAAATATCAAGCTAGGTATCACTAGTGAGAGTTAGTTTCAAACCACTTACTAACCAACAGTTACCCCTCCCCATTATTCCCTGGAATCACTATACATCTAGTCTCCATAGAGATATTTGGACTATTGGACTCCAACTTAACAGTCTTTTGTGGAGAGCAAGCTGAGATCATTTCAGAGCATGTGAATGATGAGACTTATGGGAAGCCAACAAAACCAGGTGATAGTGAAGCAGATTCAGCTCCACCTGCTCTTAAGGACACTTGCCTAACATGTCACTAAAGATTTCTAGGAGCTCCAAGAGCAGTGTGACCATATTGAGAAATTTCATGTGTCTTTAGGGAATGGAGGTGCTTCGTTTGTAGGCATAAACGTTAACAGATGGTTGGGTTAGAGACTGAGCTCAAGATAAAATAAACAGGATTCTGTACAAAGCCCAGCTAAATCTTCTGATGAATTTTCCTTTCAGAGCCAGTGGTTTAAAATGTGTAGACTGGATATTTAACTGTATCTTAGTTAATTATTTAATTATTTAATTATCTTAATTATCTTATTACTCTGTAAAATATATTATATTTAGAGATAGTCATAGAGTGATTTAAGAACATAACTTACCATGAGATCAGAGTATTTTATTACACTTGTAAAATTCAGACAAATGTTTCCACATCAGCATCATTATTATTCTCTTTCATCACATTATAAATAGTTTTAAAATTTCTTTTTGGTGCCTTGCAGGACACAAACTTAATATTGACTAAGAAAGGGGAAATTTTAAATTAGGAAATGACATATTTATGCTTTATAGTGACATTGTAAAGTAAATAAATACAAATGAAACCAGTCTCTGGGATGATATCCTAGTTTGGACTTAAAGTTTCACTTACTTTCCACTTTTCATACTGATGCTCTGGAGGATTAAATGACTTCTTGACAAGTGAATGCCTAAACTACTTGGAATTCTTAATGGTTGGTAGAGAATGTTTAACTTTTTTATTAAGGTATATTTATTTTAGACTTAAATTATATTCTTAAGAATGTAAGCTTTGTAAGGACTAAGTCTGCACTATTTACCCCTTCATCCACAGAACATTGGTTGGCAAATAGTATCTAAAAGTTGTTCTGTATGATTGGATAACAGGATAGAATTAAGAGGACAGGCTCATAAGACATGAGAAAACACTGATAAGATATAAGCTTAATTTTTAAAAAAATGCCAAAATACATTGGATAGTCAGCAAGATAGAAATTGTACAGTGCTCATTCAGTCATATAATTTATTGCTCTCTGTATGAATTACATTAGCAGGCAGGGCAGTGCAATGTCCCAGGGTGATAGATTGATTTTTTTTAAATGTTTGATCTATTAGTGTCAGATAGATAGAGTTTTTAAAAAATGTTTGATCTATTAGTGTCAGAGTTGGTCTGCTTTCATGCAAACACACTTGACCTTATACAGTAACCCAGCATTCCAGTCAGATGTAAAGACCTACAACAAGATAGAGAAAACTGGCTGCTTTCTTTTGAAATTTGGTGAAAAAGAGCTTGTTGTTCCTGATTAGCACAGTATTATCTGAAGCAGTCACAGAGATTTGACATAGAAAAGATTTCAGAGACCATCTAACCCAATGCCTTTGTTTTTCAGATAAAACAGATGCCCAAAGACAGCTGATTGATTTTGAAAATGATGAAATCTCTTTATGAAAGAATTGAAAAAAAAAATAAAGTGACCTAAAAAAAGTCACTGTCTTAGATCTCAGGGATTTTTTAATTATGAAAAATTTCTATTAATTTTAATACTAAACAATCTTGAAAAAAGTAGCCCTTAAATGAAATTCTGTCTTAGAAATTTTTGTAAAACTCAGTGCAATATAAAGTGACTGGATTCTTTGGATTAATAATGGTTAGTAAAATAAGTGTGATTTCCTGATAGTGATACATCCAAATGCATCCAAAAACATTTCTGCTGCTACTTAGAACAAAGTGGTTATTTATTTATTTACCTACTAATTTACTTATTTTTGCTTTATTTATTTTGACAGTGGTTTTTTTTTTTGAACAATCTCCAAGAAGAAATTTAAAACTGAACCTTCTTTGGCCCAGCAAATAGTATCAATATTGGATTTTGATTCTTTACACTTTATTTCACCTCTGCTAATACCACTTAAATCCAAGTTGCCAACATCTTTGAATGCCATATTTTTTTAATCTTCTAATCGGCTTCCCATTGCCATTATTCTACCCTACAATTTTTTTCTTCAAATGATAACAAGAGCGATTTAGTAAAAACAAATTTGAGGTTGTGTTACATCCGTACTGAAAATTTCACAATGCCTTTCTTTTGCATTCCTAATTATAATAGTAATAATAATAACAATAATAATTCCATTCATGATATGAGACCTACTGATTTAACTCATTTATTTTTCCAATCTTGCCCAGGATGCTTCTAGTACTACTCATTATGTTCCAATCCCATGGACCTTCTCTTAGTTGCCACACTCTTTCCTATCTCTGGGTTTGTTATATATGCTGGTCCCTCCTTTTGGAAATTGTTCCCTTTGCACCCTCATACATGGGTAGCTCCTTCTTACCCATCTAGCCTCATTTGTATGTCATCTCAAATGAGAAGGCTTCACCTCCAACTGAAGTGTGTAAACTGGTTCCACAAAACCACATATTCTTTAGCTCAGCCACACATTTGTTTCCTTTGTAACACTTATTGTATACTGTGATTACTGTAGCTCTTTCTGTCTCCAATAGTGATTATTTATATTTCCCTGCAGACTATAAACTCCTTGAAGACAATGTCAATGTTTGTCCATAGTCACTGTTGAATAACAGGTGCTTGGCATAGAGTCTGGGCCATAATAAGTAGTCGCTAAATATTTGATGAATGAATAATTAATGTTCCATCATTGTGATGTAGTTATTTACAGAGAAAAATCTATGGGCTCCTTAGTAGAAATTTCTCATGCCGTAGTTCAAGAAATGTATGATTGGAAGTTGAAGGTCCACTTAAGTATTTTAACTAGCCTTTCATCATAACTTCTAGAGCTGTGCTGCCGAATATGGTAGCCACAATCTACACACATGTAGCTGTTTAAATTTAAATTTAAATTTAAATTTGAGATTGGTTCAAGATGGGGAAGTAGAAGGACATACACTCCCTCCCACTTACGAGAGCACCAGAATCACAACTAACTGCTGAACAATCATTGACAGGAAGACACTGGAACTCACCAAAAAAGATACCCCACATCAAAAGACAAAGGAGAAGCCACACTGAGATGGTAGGAGGTGCACAATGACAATAAAATAAAATCCCATAACTGCTGGGTGGGTGACTCACAAACTGGAGAACACTTATACCACAGAAGTACTCCCACAGGAATGAAGGTCCTGAGCCTCACATCAGGCTTCCCAACCTGGGGGTCCAGCAATGGGAGGAGGAATTCCTAGAGAATCAGATTTTGAAGGCTAGCAGGATTTGATTGCAGGGTTTCAACAGGACTGGGTGAAACAGAGACTCCACTCTTATAGGGCACACACAAAGTAGTGTGCACATTGGGACCTGGGGAAAGGAGCAGTGACCCCATAGGAGATTGAACCAGACCTACCTACTAGTGTTGGAGGGTCTCACTCAGAGATGGGGAGTGGCTGTGGCTCACCATGGGGACAAAGAAACTGGCAGTAGAAGTTCTGGGAAGTACTCCTTGACAGCAGCCCTCCCAGAATCCGTTATTAGCCCCACCAAAGAGCAGTGTAGGCTAGAGTGCTAGGTCGCCTCAGGCCAAACAACCAACAGGGAGGGAACCCAGCCCCACCCATAAGCAGAAGAATGGATTAAAGTTTTACTGAGCTCTGCCCACCAGAGCAACAGCCAGCTCTACCTACCACCAGTCCATCCCATCAGGAAGCTTGCAAAAGTCTCTTAGATAGCCTCATCCACCAGAGGGCAAAGAGAAGAAGCAAGAAGAACTACAATTCAGTAGCCTGTGAAAGGAAAACCACATTCACAGAAAGATAGAGAAAATGAAAAGTCAGAGGACTTTGTAACAGATAAAGGAACAAGATAAAACTGCAGAAAAAACAACTAAATGAAGTGGATAAAGGCAACTTTCCAGGAAAAGAATTCAGAATAATGATAGTGAAGATGATCCAGGACCTCAGGTAAAGAATGGAGGCAAAGATCGAGAAGATGCAAGAAATGTTTAACAAAGACCTGGAAGAATTAAAGAACAAACAAACAGAGATGTACAATACAATAACTGAAATGAAAAATACACTAGAAGGAACCAATAGCAGAGTAACAGAGGCAGAAGAGTGGATAAGTAACCTGGAAGACAGAATGGCAGGATACACTGTCACAGAACAGAATAAAGAAAAAAATGAAAAGAAATGAAAACAGCCTAAGAGACTTCTAGGACAACTTTAAACACAACAACATTCACATTATAGGGGTCCCAGAAGGAGAAGAGAGAGAGAAAGGACCTGAAAAAAATATTTGAAGAGATTATACTTGAAAACTTCCCTAAAATGGGAAAGGAAATAGCCACTCAAGTCCAGGAAGCACAGAGAGTCCCAGTCAGAATAAATCCAAGGAGAAACACATGGAGACACATAGTAATCTAACTGACAAAAATAAAAGACAAAGAAAAATTATTGAAAGCAACAAGGGAAAAATGACATAACATACAAGGGAACTCCCATAAGGTCAACAGTTGATTCTCAGCAGAAACTCTCCAAGCCAGAAGGGAGTCACATGATATATTTAAAGTGATGAAAGGGAAGAAACTACATCCAAGATTACTCTACCTGGCAAGAATCTAATTCAGATTCAACAGAGAAATCAAAAGCTTTACAAACAAGCAAAAGCTAAGAGAACTCAGCACCACCAAACCATCTCTACAACAAATGCTAAAGGAAATTCTCTAACTAGGAAATACAAGAGAAGAAAAGGACCTACAAAAACAAACACATAACAATTAAGAAAATGGTAATAGGAACATACATATTGATAATTACCTTATAGGTGAAAGGATTAAATGTTCCAACTAAAAGACACAAGCTCACTGAATGGATACAAAAAACAAGACCCATAAATACGCCATTTACAAGAGACCCATATCAGACCTAGGGACACATACACACTGAAAGTGAGAGGATGGAGAAAAGATATTCCATGCAATTGGAAATCAAAAGAAAGTGGGAGTAGCAATACTCATATCAGATAAAACAGACTTTAAAATAAAGAATGTTACAAAAGACAAGGAAGGACACTACATAACGATCAAGGGATCAATCCAAGAAGAAGACATAACAATTATAAATATATATGCACCCAACATAGGAGCACCTCCATACATAATGCAACTGCTAACAGCTATAAAAGAGAAAATTGACAGTGACACAATAATAATGGGGGACTTAAACACCTCACTTACACCAAAGGACAGATCATCGAGACAGAAAATTAATAAGGAAACACAAGCTTTAAATGACACAATAGACCAGATAGATTTAATTGATATTTATAGGATATTCCATCCAAAAACAGCAGATTACACTTTCTTCTCAAGTGTACATGGAACATTCTCCAGGATAGATCACATCTTGGGTCACAAATTAGGCCTTGGTAAATTTAAGAAAATTGAAATCATATCAAGCATTTTTTCCAACACAGTTCTGTGAGATTAGAAATTAATTACAGTGAAAAAAATGTAGGAAACACAAACACATGGAGGCTAAACAGTACATTACTAAATAACCAAGACATCACTGAAGAAGTCAAAGATGGAATCAAAAACTACATAGAGACAAACTCCAACAAAAATACGATGATCCAAAACCTATGGGATGCCGCAAAAGCAATTCAAAGAGGGAAGTTTATTGCAATACAAGTCTACCTCAAGAAACAAGAAAAAGCTCAAATAAAGAATCTAACCTTACACCTAAAGGAACTAGAGAAAGAAGAACAAACAAAACCTAAAGTTATTAGAAGGAATGAAATCATAAAGATCAGAGAAGAAATAAATGAAATAGAAACAAAGAAAACAAGAACAATGATCAATAAAACTAAAATCTGGTTCTTTGAGAAGATGATTAAAGTTTATAAACCTTTAGCCAGACTCATCAAGAAAAAGAGGGAGAGAACTCAAATCAATAAAATTAGGAATGAAAAAGGAGAACTTACAATGGACACTGCAAAAATACAAAGTATTGTAAGAGACTACTACAAACAACTCTATGCCAATAAAATGGACAACCTGGAAGAAATGGATAAATTCATAGAAAGGTATAACCTTCCAAGACTGAACCAGGAAGAAAAAGAAAATATGAACACACTAATCACTAGTAAAGAAATTGAAACTGTGATTAAAAATCTTCCAACAAACAAAAGCCAAGGATCAGATGGCTTCACAGGCGAATTCTATCAAACATTTACTGAATAGCTAACACTTATTCTTCTCAAATTCTTCCAAAAACTTGCAGAGGAAGGAATGCTCCCAAACTCATTCTATGAGACTACCATCACCATGATACCCAAACCAGACAAAGATACTACAAAAAAAGAAAGTTACAGACCAATATCACTGATAAATACACATGCAAAAATCCTTCAACAAAATACCAGCAAACAGAATCCAACAGCACATTAAAAGGACCATAAACCATTACAATTGGGATTTAACCCAGGAATGCAAGGCTTCTTCAATATATGAAAATCAATCAATGTGATACACCATATTAACAAATTGAAGAATAAAAACCATATGATCATCTCAATAGATGCAGAAAAAGCTTTTGACAGAATTCAATACACATTTATGATAAAAACTCTCTAGAAAGTGGGCATAGAGGTAAACTACATCAACATAATAAAAGTCATATATGACTCACAGCAAACATCATTCTCAATGGTGAAAAACTGAAAGCATTTCCTCTCAGATCAGGAACAAGACAAGGATGTCCACTGTCATCACTATTATTCAACATTATTTTGGAAATCCGAGCCACAGCAATCAGAGAAGAAAAAGAAATAAAAGGGGTACATATTGGTAATGAAGTAAAACTGTCACTGTTTGCAGATGACATGACACTATACATAGAGAATACTAAATATGCCATCAGAAAACTACTACAGCTAATCAATGAAATTGGTAAAGTTGCATGATACAACATTAATGCACAGAAATCACTTGCATTCCTATATGCTAACAATGAAAGATCAGAAAGAGAAATTAAGGAAACAATTCCATACACCACTGCAACAAAAAGAATAAAATACCTAGGAATAAACCTACCTAGGGAGGTAAAAGACCTGTACTCATAAAACTATAAGACACCGATGAAAGAACTCAAAGATGACACAAGCAGATGGAGAGATATACCATGTTCTTGGATTGGAAGAATCAACATTGTGAAAATGACTCTACTACCCAAAGCAATCTACAAATTCAATGCAGTCCCTATCAACTTACCAATGGCATTTTTTACAGAACTAGAACAAAAAATCTTAAAATTCGTATGGAGACACAACAGACCCCGAATAGCCAAAGCAGTCTTGAGGGGAAATAATGGAGCTGGAGGAATCAGACTTCCTGACTTCAGACTATACTAGAAAGCTACAGTAATCAAGACAACATGGTACTGGCACAAAAATAGAAATAGAGATCAATGGAACAGGATAGAAAGCCCAGAAATAAACCCATGCACTTATGGTCAATTAATCTATGACAAAGGAGGTAAGGATATCCAACGGAGAAAAGACAGTCTCTTCAATAAGTGGTGCTGGGAAAACTGGACAGCTATATGTAAAAGAATGAAATTAGAACACTCCCTAACACCATACACAAAACTAAATTCAAAACGGATTAGAGACCTAAATGTAAGACCAGACACTATAAAACTCTTAAAGGAAAATATGGGAAGAACACTCTTTGACATACATCACAGCAAGATCTTTTTGATCCACCTCCTAGAGTAATGGAAATAAAAACAAAAATAAACAAATGGGACCTAATGAAACTTAAAAGCTTTTGAACAGCAAAGGAAACCATAAACAAGATGAAAAGACAACCCTCAGAGGGGGAGAAAATATTTGCAAATGAATCAACGGACAAAGCATTAATCTCCATAATATATAAACATCTCTTGCAACTCAATATTTAAAAAACAAACAATCCAATCAAAAAATGGGTGCAAGGCCTAAATAGACATTTCTCCAAAGAAAACATACAGATGGCCAAGAAGCACATGGAAAGCTGCTCAACATCAGTAATTATTAGAGAAATGCAAATCAAAGCTACAGTGAGGTATCACCTCACACTAGTTAGAATGGGCATCAACAGAAAACCTTCAAACAACAAATGCTGGAGAGGGTGTGAATAAAAGGGAACCCTCTTGCATTGCTGGTGGGAATGTTAATTGATATAGCCACTATGGAGAACAGTACGGAGGTTCCTTAAAAAACTAAAAAATAGAATTACCATATGACCCAGTAATCCTACTACTGGGCATATACGCAGAGAAAACCATATTTCAAAAAGACACATGCACACCAATATTCATTGCAGCACTATTTACAATAGCCAGGTCATGGAAGCAACGTAAATGCCCATAGATAGATGAATGGTTAAAGAAGATGTGGTACATATATACAATGGAATATTACTCAGCCATATAAAGGAATGAAATTGGGTCATTTGTAGTGACATGGATGGATCTAGCGACTGTCACACAGAGTGAAGTAAGTCAGAAAGAGAAAAACAAATATCGTATATTAACTTATATATGTGGAACATAGAAAAATGGTACAGATGAACTGGTTTGCAGGGCAGATATAGAGACACAGACGTAGAGAACAAACGTATGGACAACAAGTGAGGGAAAGTGGTGAGGGTGTGGTGGTGGTGGTGGGATGAATTGGGAGATTGTGATTGACATGTGCATACTAGTATGTATAAAATAGATAATTAATAAGACCCTGCTGTATAAAAAATAAATCAAATAAAATTCAAAAAAAATTTAAATTAATTGAAACCAAATAAAATTACTAATTTAATTCCTCAGTTCCACTAGCCACATTTTAAGCTCTTAGTATCCAGGCTAATGGCAGTCTAACGTATGGCCAATGGCTGCTGTATTGGACAGTATAAAAGATCTGTCATCAGAGAAATATCTAGTGTAAAGCTCTTTTTAAAGACTTATCTTCATAACAGTGCTTTAGTGTATTGATTTAAAATTAAGAATAGAATTACCAAGGATCTTAGGCACTGGAGTGTAAGGAGATCTCTGTGAAAATAACAACTGAGAAATTCAGTACTTAATTTACAAAATGCAAAAATACTTTTGAGTTGTTTTTCTGTAGCAAGCTTCATAATACATGCTGAGTATAAGCAGTGAAAAAAAATTTTTCATGACTCCTGCTCTCATGTGTCTTATAATCTAGAGGAATAAACAAATTAATACATACACACTGTGCCTCAGTTTACCCTTTTTAAAAGTAGTACCTACTCATGGGTTATTCTAAGCTAGTCAATTAAAACAGTGCTTGGAACATAGTAAGTATCTCTTGTCTATTATTACTTGTGATAATGGTATTAAAATTGTGAAGTGTTGAAAGAAACAGATAATGAAATGATAGAAAATAATGGCAGAGATGAAGAGGAAATGGATCATCTACTGAGGTATGCTAGTTTGAAATGGCTTCTCTGAAGAGGTGACATTCAAACTGTGACATTAATGCAGAAAGGGAGCCAAACACTGAGATGAGGAGAAATATCTTCCAGGCAAAAGAGACCATACGTTCAAAGAAAAGGAAGAGTTTGTTATAGTGGAGGAACCGAAAAGAAGCTAATGTAGTTGGACTACAACAACAATAAGGTAGAAAAGCAGGCAGTCAACATGGAGACAAAGAAAGTACATGGCTTTGCAGTGCCTTCCAGGCAAAGTACACGTTTTTTAAAAACATATTTTTATTATTTTATTCAAAGTGCACTGTTAGGTCACTGGAGAATTTTACATAAAGGGAAAACATAATCTGATGCACGTTTTAAAACCTATTTCTGGCTGGGTGTGGCTGATTGAAAGAAACTTATAAGGGAAGCAGAGACCACATTAATATGTAAGTGTGTGAGTGAGGTCAATACATTTAATTGCTCTGTAGGTACCTTTGTCAGTTTTGCTGCAATAACAACCCCCAAATCTAGAAAAACAAAGGATTTATTGTTCATATTGCATATAGACTGCTCATCTGTTGTGACTGTGATAAATTCTACTTCCATACCATGCTGTGGGTAGGTTGCAACTTTGTTCCACATGTCTTTAGGTAGTTTGCAACCTAAATTTGAAGTAGCAAACTCAGATGAGACATATTTATTCTCACAACACAAGGTAGAAGCAAAAGAGTAATGGAAATGCACTAGAACTCTAAAAGTTTCTGGGAAAGTTTACTTGCTTCCCATAGGTGAAAGTAAGTCACATGTCCAAACTCAACATTCATGTGGCAAAAAGATTCCACTACCAAGAGGAAGTAGGGACCACAGACTATTGCAAAGAACTAAAGTTCCCCAAGAGAAAATCACTGCTCTCTATAAAGCCTCTGTCCTCACTCTGCAGGTTATTTTCTTCTTTTAAGTATTTATATCTTTTTTCTTTTTTTTGGCTGAAGCTTTAAGCTGAAAGTACTTTTTTCATGAAAAAAATAAGAGCCCAGAAAATCCCATCATCTCTATCTACAACCTAGTATTTAGATGATATGTTTTACAAAACAGTTTCAAATTCTCATCCTCAGAGAATATCTTAGTGATATTGAGGAATACCTTAGTGATATTTCTATGTATTACCAGTACTGCAAAATATGATAATAGCAATTAACAGAGTGGTTGATATTTACTGCATGATTACTGTATAATAAGCACTTTATGTACATTATCTCAAATCTATGTCAAAACCCTGCAAGGGAGATATTTTCTCACTTCTTATAATTGAGTTAACTGGGGTTTATAGAGTTCAAGTTATTTGCCCACAGTCAAAGGTAGTTAAGGATTGAGCTGCATCAAACCCTGAGTTCAAAGACTCTTACCTAAATTCTAATGCATTTCTTGTTCTCTATCTTGATATGAACAGGAACAGATGCACTGGAGGAGAAACAAAAGTGTCAAAAAGGAATGTGCTCTTTACTTGGAGTTAATAAGTGTGCAAAATGATATATTTCACTACTATTTATTAGTTTGTTATTTTATGGTAAAGCATAAATATGCCATTTTATAATTAAGATCTCCACTATCCATTCAATATCAAGTCCTGACAAGTCAAAAAAAAAAGAAAATGGGAAACCATTTGGAATGTGGTGAAAAAAATAATACAATTCTGATATAAAAGAATATGTCTGAAATTTGCAGAGTGGAATAAAATACTCTGAACTCATTGCAGAATATGCTCCTAAATCACTCTAAGCTGGCTATATTAAATACCACAGATTCTAAAGCATAAATAAGATATGAGTCCAATATATATATTAAATAACTGATGTTTAGACATTTCAAAACCTTGGCTCTAAATGTAACATTTTCAGCTTGCAGCAGACATTTTGCTGAATGCTCTTTACTTTATCTGAAGCTCCGTCTCTAACCTGATCATCCTGTATATTTATGCCTACAAACCACCTCCATTCCCTAAAGACACATGAGAGTTGTCAACATGAGGACACTGATCTGGGAGCACCTGTGAATCCTGGTGACATATTATATAGGTGCCCTTAAGAGCAGGTGAAGCTGAGTATGCTTTGACTTCACTATCACCTCTTTTGTTGGCTACCCACACGTGCCTCCTCATTCATGTGTTCTCAAATGATCTCAGCTTGCTCTCCACAGAAGAAAAAACTTGGAGTTGAAGAGTCCAAATTTCTCTGTGCTACTGGCTGCTTGTTGATCACAGGAGCAATCATAGACACAGGTATCTGTTGGTCAGCAACAGATTTATCTCATTATAATTTTTAATAGATCTTTATTAGGGTATAATTGCTTCACAATACTGTTTAGTTTCTGTTGTACACCGAAGTGAATCAGCAATATGCATACATATGTCCCCATATCCCCTCCCTCTTGAGCCTCCCTCCCATCCTTCCTATCCCACCCCTCTAGGTCATCGCAAAGCACCAAGCTGATCTCCCTGTGCTATGCTGCAGCTTCCCACTAACTAACTATTTTATTTTCAGTAGTGTATATATGTCTATGTTACTCTCACTTCACCCCAGCTTCCCCCTCCCACCCTGTGTCCTCAAGTCCATTCTCTATGTCTACATCTTTATTTCTGCCATGCATCTAAGTTCATCAGTACCATTTATTTTTTTTTTTTAGGTTCCATATATATGCGTTAGCATATGGTATTGGTTTTTCTCTTTCTGACTAACTTCACTCTGTATGACAGAAACTAGGTCAATCCACCTCACTATAAATAACAATTTTGTTTCTTTTTATGGCTAATATTCCATTGTATGTATGTGCCACATCTTCTTTATCCATTCATCTGTCAATGGACACTTAAGTTTTTTCCATGTCCTGGCTATTGTAAATAGTGCTGCAATGAACACTGTGGTGCATGTCTCTTTTTGAATTATGGTTTTCTCAGGGTATATGCCCAGTAGTAGGATTGCTGGGTCATATGGTAGTTCTATTTTTAGTTTTTTAAGGAACCTCCATACTGTTCTCCATAGTGGCTGTATCAATTTACATGCCTACCAACAACGCAGGAGGGTTCCCTTTCCACCACACCCTTTCCAGCATTTGTTGTTTGTAGATTTTTTGATGATGGCCATTCTGACCGGCATGAGGTGATACCTCACTGTAGTTTTGATATGCATTTCTCTAATAATTTGTGATGTTGAGCATCTTTTCATGTGCCTCTTGGCCATCTGTATGTCTTCTTTAGTGAAATGCCTATTTAGGTCATTCACCCATTTTTTAAATTGGATTGTTTGTTTGTTTGATATTGAGTTCCATAAGCTGTTTGTATATTTTGGAGATTAATCCTTTGTCTGTTGTTTTATTTGCAAATATTTTGTCCCATTCTGAGGGTTGTCTTTTTGTCTTGTTTATGGTTTCCTTTGCTGTGCAAAAGCTTTTAAGTTTAATTAAGTCCCATATGTTTATTTTTGTTTTTCTTTCTGTTACTCTAGACAGTGGGTCAAAAAATATCTTGCTGTGGTTTATGTCAAAGAGTGTTTTTCCCATGTTTTCCTCGGAGAATTTTATAGTGTTTGGTCTTACATTTAGGTCTTTAATCCATTTTGAGTTTATTTTTGTGTATGGTGCTAGGTAGTGTTCTAATATCATTCTTTTACATGTAGCTGTCCAGTTTTCCCAGCACCACTTATTGAAGAGGTTGTATTTTCTCCATTGTATATTCTTGCGTCCTTTGTCGTAAATTATGTGACCATATGTGTATGGGTTTATCTCTGGGCTTTCTATCCTGTACCACCGATCTATATTTGTTTCTGTGCCAGTACCATACTGTCTTGATTACTGTAGCTTTGTCGTATAGTTTGAAGACAGGGAGCCTGATTCCTCCAACTCCATTTATATTGCTTTGGTTATTTTGTGTCTTTTGTGTTTCCATATGAATTGTAAAATTTTTTATTCTAATTCTGTGAAAAATGCCGTTGGTAGTTTGATAGGGATTGCATTGAATCTCTAGATTGCTTTGGGTAGTATAGTCATTTTCACAATATTGATTCCTCCAATCCAAGAACATGGTATATTTCTCCATCTGTTTATGTCATCTTTAATTTATTTCCTCAATGTTTTATAGTTTTCTGAGTAAAAGTCTTTTGCCCCCTTAAGCAGGTTTACTCTTAGGTATTTTATTATTTTTGTTGTGAGGGTAAATGGGATTGTTTCCTTAATTTCTCTTTGTAAATTTTTGTTAGTGGTATATAGGAATGCCAGAGATTTCTGTGCATTAATTTTGTATCCTGCAACTTTACCAAATTCATTGATTAGTTCTAGTAGTTTTCTGGGCTTCCTTAGCATTCTCTATGTATAGTATCATGTCATCCGCAAACAGTGATAGTTTTACTTCTTATTTCCCAATTTGTATCCCTTTTATTTCTTTTTCTTCTCTTGTTGACATGGCTGGGACATCCAGAACTGCATTGAATAAGAGTGGTGAGAGTGGATATCCTTGTCTTTTTCCTGATCTTAGTGGAAATGGTTTCAGTTTTTCACCATTGAGTATGATGCTTGATGTGGGTTTGTTATATATGGCCTTTATTATGTTGATGTAGGTTCCCTCTATGCCCATTTTCTGGAGAGTTTTTATCATAAATCGGTGTTGAATTTTGTCAAAAGCTTTTTCTGCATCTATTGAGATGATCATATCATTTTTATTCCTTTATTTGTTAATGTGGTGTATCACATTGTTTGATTTGCGTATATTGAAGAATCTTTGCATCCCTGGGATAAATCCCACTTGATCACGTTGTATGATCCTTTTAATGTGTTGTTGGGTTCTGTTTGCTAGTATTTTGTTGAGGATTTTTGCAGCTATGTTCATCAGTGAGAGTGGTCTATAATTTTCTTTTTTGTGATATCTTTGTCTGGTTTTGTTATCAGGGTAATTTTGGCTACATGGAAGAAATTTGAGAGTGTTTCCACCTCTGTAATTTTTTGGAAGAGTTTGAAAAGGATTGCTGTTAGCTCTTCTCTAAATATTTGATAGAATTCGCCTGTGAAGCCATCTGGTCCAGTACTTTTGTTTGCTGGAAGATTTTTAATTATGGTTTCAATTTCATTTCTTGCAATAGGTCTGTTTATATTTTCTAATTATTCCTGGTTC
The DNA here is from genome assembly GCF_964165515.1 of Mesoplodon bidens. Classification (NCBI taxonomy): domain Eukaryota; kingdom Metazoa; phylum Chordata; class Mammalia; order Artiodactyla; family Ziphiidae; genus Mesoplodon; species Mesoplodon bidens. The sequence goes on from NC_138164.1 coordinate 96,605,268, forward strand.
AGTCTTGGAAAATTGTACCTTTCCAAGAATTTGTCCATTTCTTCATAGCTGTCCATTTTATTGGCAGACAGTTGTTTGTTGTAGTCTCTTATAATCCTTTGTATTTCTGCAGTGTCAGTTGTGATTTTGCCTTTTTCATTTCTAATTTTATTGATTTGCATCATCTCCCTTTTTTTTTTCTTAATGAGTCTGGGTAAGTGTTTATCAATTTTGTTTATCTTCTGAAAGAAAAAACTTTTAGTTTTATTGATATTTGCTATTGTTTTCTTAATTTCTATTTTATTTATTTCTGCTCTAATCTTTATGATTTCTTTCCTTCTACTGACTTTGGGTTTTCTTTGTTCTTCTTTCTCTAGTTGTGTTAAGTATAGAGTTAAAATGTTTATTTGAGATTTTTCTTGTTTTTTGCAGTGAGATTGAATTGCTATAAACTTCCCTCTTAGAACTGCTTTTGCTGCATCCCATAGGTTTTGGGTCATTGTGTTTTCATTTTCATTTGTTCCTATGTACTTTTTAATTTCTTCAGTGATCTCTTGGTTATTTATCACTGCACAGTTTAGCCTCCATGTATTTTGGTTTTTTACAGGTTTTTTTCCTGTAATGGATTAGCTATCTCATAGTGTTGTTGTCAGTAAAGATGCTTGATATGATTTCAATTTTCTTAAATTTTCCAAGGCTTGATTTGTAATGCAAATGTGATCTATCCTGGAGAATGTTCCATGTGTACTTGAGAAGAAAGTGTAATCTGCTGTTTTGGGGTGGAATGTTCTATAAATATTAATTAAATCTATCTAGTCTATTGTGTCATTTAAAGCTTGTGTTTCCTTATTTATTTTCTGTTTGGATGATCTGTCCATTGGTGTAAGTGGGGTGTTAAAGTCCCCTACTATTATTGTGTTACTGTCGATTTCTCCTTTCATGGTTGTTAGAATTTGCCTTATGTATTGAGGTATTCCTGTGTTGGGTATGTAAACATTTATAATTGTTATGTCTTCTTCTTGGATTGAACCTTTGATCATTATGTAGTGTTCCTCTTTTTCTCTTGTAACAGTCTTTATATTAAAGTCTATTTTATCAGATACGAATGTTGTTACTCCAGCTTTGTTTTGATTTCCATTTGCATGGAATATCTTCTTGCATCACTTCACTTTCAGTCTGTATGTGTCCCTAGGTCTGAAGTGAGTTTCTTGTAGACAGCATATATAGAGGTCTTGTTTTTGTATCCATTCAGCCAATCTGTGTCTTTTGGTTGGGACATTTAATCCATTTACATTCAAGGTTATTATCAATATGTATGCTCTTATTACCATTTTCTTAATTGTTTGGGGTTTGTTTTTGTGGGTCTTTTTCTTCTCTTGTGTTTCCTGCCTAGAGAAGTTTCTTCAGCATTTGTTGTAAAGCTGGTTTGATGGTGCTGAATTCTCTTAGCTTTTGCTTCTCTGAACAGCTTTTGATTTCTCTGTCGAATCTGAATGAGATTCTTGCTGGTTAGAGTAATCTTGTTTGTGGGTCTTTCTCTTTCACCACTTTAAGGATATCCTGCCACTCCCTTCTGGCCTGCAGAGTTTCTGCTGAAAAATCAGCTGATAAGCTTATGGGGATTCCTTTATATATATTTTTTTTTCCCTTGCTGCTTTTAATATTTTTTCTTTGAATTTAATTTTTGTTAGTTTGATTAATATGTGTCTTGATGTGTTTTTCCTAGGGTTTATCCTGTATGGGACTCTCTGTGCTTCCTGGACTTGGATGCCTATTTCCTTTCCCATGTTAGGGAAATTTTCAACTATAATCTATTCAAATATTTTCTCAGACCCTTTCTTTTTCTCTTCTTCCTCTGGGACCCCTATAATTTGGATGTTGGTGCTTTTAGTGTTGTTACAGAAGTATCTGGGAGGCTGATGAACTCACAGCCTTGTCCCCTGCCCTCCAGAGTGCTGCATTGATCCTTGGGGCATAGGAGGGAGGCCATGGAGATCAGGAGAGGCAAGTGGGAGGAGCCCTCTTGACCAGAGGAGCATGAGAGAAGAGGAGAGCATTTGCCCAGCCCACTCCAGCCCAGGAAGCCTGCTGGGCTCCCTGGTGAGGTTCCCTGCCCTCTGATACCAGGGGTGGGAGGCACACCTGTGTCCCTTCTGTTCCTTGAGCTTAAGCCCCACCCCCACAGCCCCCAAGGCCTTTTCCAGCCCTGTGGGTCCATAGCATATGTTCCACTCACTGCTCAAACCTGCCCTTGCTTAGTCCCCACCCTCCACAGCCAAGGCCTTTTTCCCTCTTTTTTTTTTTCCTTTTCCTCCTCCTCTTTTTTACTACTGTGGAACTATTATACCTTCCTAATGTTGATTCATCTATATTTTTATTTTTATATTCTTTCTAACATATCTATTAGTTTCCTAGTCTTATTTTGTTTTTTTACTTTGTCATTGTTCTTTTTTCTTTTCTTTTATGCCACCCCACACAGTTTGTGGGATCTTGGTTCACGAGCCAAGTGTCAGGCTGAAGATCCTGCAGTGGGAGCTCTGAGTCTGAACCAGTGGACTAACCAAGAACCACAGACCACAGGGAAAATTCATTGGAGTGAGATGTCACAGTAGTCGTCATCTCAGTACCAAGACCCAGATCTACCCAACAGCTTACAAACTCCAGTGCTGGAAGCCTCAGACCAAATGACCAGTAAGACAGGAACACAATCCCAGTTATAAAAATTAAAAAAAAAAAAAAATGAGATGGCAAAAAATATGTCATAGATGAAGGAACAATGTAAAAACTTTCAAGACCAAATAAATGAAAAGGAACTAGTCAATCTACCTGAAAAAGGAATTCAGAGTAATGATAGTAAAGATGATCCAGAATCTCAGAAATAGAATGGAAACACAGACTGAGAAAATACAAGAAATGTTTAACAAAGATCTATAAAAACTAAAGAACAAAAAACAGATAAACAACACAATAACTGAAATGGAAAATACACTAGAAGAAATCTATAACAGAATAATGGAGGGAGAAGACTGAATAAGTGAGCTGGAAGACAAAATGGTGGAAATAACGGCCAAGGAGCAGAATAAAGAAAAAAGAATGAAAAGAATTGAAGCCACTCCCCGGAGGAAGATGGCGGAAGAGTAAGACGTGGAGATCACCTTCCTCCCCACAGATACATCAGAAATTCATCTACATGTGGAACAACTCCTACAGAACACCTACTGAACGCTGACAGAAGACCTCAGACCCCCCAAAAGGCAAGAAACTCCCCACATACCTGGGTAGGGCAAAAGAAAAAAAGAATAAACAGAGACAATAGGATAGGGACGGGACCCGCACCAGTGGGAGGGAGCCGTGAAGGAGGGAAGGTTTCTACACACTACAAGCCCCTTCGCGGGCGGAGACTGCAGGTGGCGGAGGGGGAAAGCTTCGGAGTAGCGGAGGAGAGAACAGCAACAGGGGTGCGGAGGGCAAAGCGGAGAGATTCTGGCACAGAGGACCGGTGCCCTCAAGCACACACCAGCCCAAGAGGCTTGTCTGCTCGGCCGCCGTGGCGGGCGGGGCTGGGAGCTGAGGCTCGGGTATCGGCTTTCAGTCGGAGCGAAGGGAGAGGACTGGGGCTGACGGCAGGAAGAGAGCCTGAAGGGGTTAGTGCACCACGGCTAGCCCAGAGGGAGTCCGGGGAAAGGGTCTGGAGCTGCCGAAGAGGCAAGAGACTTTTTTCCCTTTTGTTTCCTGGTGCGCGAGGAGAGGGCATTAAGAGGGCTGCTTGGGGAAGTGCCAGAGACAGGCACGATCCGCGGGTAAGGCGCGGACCTTGGAGACGGGCGTGGGACACTGGGGCTGCTGCCGCCGCCGCCGCCGCCACCGCCGCCGCCACCGCGGGGCCTGTGTGCGAGCGCGGGTCAATGTCCGCCCCGTCTTCCGGGGGGCCTGTGCATCCCGCCACTGCCGGGGTCCCGGGACCCGGGAACGGCTTTCCCGGGAAAGCGCACGGAGCGCCACGGGCTGCTGCAATGTTACGCTGGCCTCTGCCGCCGCAGGCCGGCCCCACACTGTGCGCCCCTCCCTCCCCTCTGCCTGAGTGAGCCAGAGCCCCCGAATCAGTGGCTCCTTTAAACCCGTCCTGTCTGAGCGAAGAACGGACGCCCTCCGGCGACCTATGCGCAGAGGCGGGGCCAGGTCCAAGGCTGAGACCCTGGAGCTGTGAGAGCACAGACAGGGAAATCTCTCTGTGCAGCCTCGGAGGCAGCGGATTAAAGCTCCACGGTCCATTTGATGTGCCCTGCGTCTGTGGAGTGCATGAATGGACAGCGAATCATCCCAAATTGAGGAAGTGGACATTGAGGACAAGATTTAAGACTTTCCCCCCTTTTCCTCTTTTTACAACGAATTATCCCAAATTAAGGAGGTGGACTTAGAGAGCAAGATTTCAGACTTCTCGCCCTTTTCCTCTTTTTACAACGAATTATCCCAAATTGAGGAGGTGGACTTGGAGAGCAAGATTTTTGATTTTTCCCCCTGCTCTCTTTTTGTGAATGTGTATGTGTAATCTTCTGTGTTAGATGCTTTCTGTATAGCTTTGCTTCCACCATATGTCCCAGGGTTCTATCGGTCCATTTTTTTTTCAATAATTACTTTTTAATTTTAATAACGCTACTATATTTCATAATTTATTCTATTATACTTTACCTGCTCTTTCTTTTTTTCCTATCTTCCCTTCCTCCCTTCCCTCCCTCCCTCTGCTCCTCCTTTCCTGCTTTCTTTTACTTTCCTCCCTCCCACCCTTCTTCTTTCCACTTTCTTTTTCTTTCCTTCCTCCCTCCCTCCCTCCTGTCTTTCTTTCTTTCTTTACTTCAGCCCTCCCTTCTTCCATTCACTCTTCCTTTTGCTTTCATTCCTAACCCCTCCCTCCTTTCTCTCTTCTTTCTTTCCATCCTTCCTCCCTCCCTCCCTCGTTTCTTTCTTTCTTCCATCCTTCCTTCCTTTCTTCCCTTCTTCCGTTCTTTCCCTCTCTCTTTCTTTCTTCTACTAATTCTTTCTTTCTACTTTTTCTCCCTGTTATTCTGAGCCGGGTGGATGAAAGTTTCTTGGTGCTGCAGCCAGGAGTCAGTGCTGTGCCTCTGAAGTGGGAGAGCCAACTTCAGGACATGGGTCCACAAGAGACCTCCCAGTTCCACATAATATCAAGCAGCGAAAATCTCCCAGAGATCTCCATCTCAACACCAGCACCCAGCTTCACTCAACGACCAGCAAGCTACAGTGCTGGTCACACTATGCCAAGCAACTAGCAAGGCAGGAACACAAACCCACCCATTAGAAGAGAGGCTACCTAAAAACATAATAAGGCCATAGGCACCCCAAAACACACCACCAGACGTGGACCTGTCCACCAGAAAGACAATATCGAGCCTCAAACAACAGAACACAGGCATTAGTCCCCCCCCACCAGGAAGCCTACACAACCGACTGAAACAACCTTAGCCACTGGGGAACAGACACCAAAAACAACGGGAACTACGAATCTGCAGCCTGAAAAAAGGAGACCCCAAACACAGTAACATAAGCAAAAGGAGAAGACAGAAAAACACACAGCAGATGAAGGAGCAAGATAAAAACCTACCAGACCTAACAAATGAAGAGGTAATAGGCAGTCTACCTAAAAAAGAATTCAGAATAATGATAGTAAAGCTGATCCAAGATTCTATTTCCAAGATCCAAAATCTTGGAAATAGAATAGACAAAATGCAAGAAACAGTTAACAAGGACCTAGAGAAAATAAAGATGAATCAAGCATCGATTAAAAACACAATAAATGAAATGAAAAATACTCTAGATGGGATCAATAGCAGAATAACTGAGGCAGAAGAACGGAAAAGTGAGGTGGAAGATAAAATAGTGGAAATAACTGCTGCAGAGCAAAATAAAGAAAAAAGAATGAAAAGAAGAGAGGACAGTCTCAGAGACCTCTGGGACAACATTAAACGCACCAACATTCGAATTATAGGGGTTCAAGAAGAAGAAGAGAAAAAGAAAGGGACTGAGAAAATAGTTGAAGAGATTATACTTGAAAACTTCCCTAATATGGGAAAGGAAATAGTTAATCAAGTCCAGGAGGCACAGAGAGTCCCATACAGTATAAATCCAATGAGAAATATGCTAAGACCCATATTAATCAAACTGTCAAAAATTAAACACAAAGAAATCATATTAAAAGCAGCAAGGCAAAAACAACAAATAACACACAAGGGAATCCCCATAAGGATAACAGCTGATCTCTCAGCAGAAACTCTACAAGCCAGAAGGGAGTGGCAGGACATAATTAAAGTGATGAAGGAGAGAAACCTGCAACCAAGATTACTCTACCCAGCAAGGATCTCATTCAGATTTGATGGAGAAATTAAAACGTTTACAGACAAGCAAAAGCTGAGAGAGTGCAGCACCACCAAACCAGCTTTACAACAAATGCTAAAGGAACTTCTCTAGGCACGAAACACAACAGAAGGAATATACTTACAATAACGAACCCAAAGCAATTAAGGAAATGGGAATAGGAACATACATATCAATAATTACCTTAAATGTAAATGGACTAAATGCTACCAACAAAAGACACAGATTAGCTGAATGGATACAAAAACAAGACGCATATATATGCTGTCTACAAGAGACCCCCTTCAGACCTAGAGTCACATACAGACTGAAAGTAAGGGGATGGAAAAAGACATTCCATGCAAATGGAAACCAAAAGAAAGCTGGAGCAGCAATTCTCATATCAGACAAAATAGACTTTAAAATAAAGACTACTAGAAGAGACAAAGAAGGACACTACATAATGATCAAGGGATCGATCCAAGAAGAAGATATAACAATTATAAATATTTATGCACCCAACATAGGAGCACCTCAATACATAAGGCAAATACTAACAGCCATAAAAGGGGAAATTGACAGTAACACAATCATAGTAGGGGACTTTAACACCCCACTTTCAGCAATGGACAGATCATCCAAAATGAAAATAAATAAGGAAACACAAGCTTTAAATGATACATTAAACAAGATGGACTTAGTTGATATTTATAGGACATTCCATCCAAAAACAACAGACTACACATTTTTCTCAAGTGCTCATGGAACATTCTCCAGGATAGATCATATCTGGGGTCACAAATCAAGCCTTGGTAAATTTAAGAAAATTGAAATTGTATCAAGTATCTTTTCCGACCACAATGCTATGAGACTAGACATCAATTACAGGAAAAGATCTATAAAAAGTACCAACACATGGAGGCTAAACAATACAGTACTCAATAACGAAGTGATCACTGAAGACATCAAAGAGGAAATTAAAAAATACCTAGAAACAAATGACAGTGGAGACACGACGACCCAAAACCTATGGGACGCAGCAAAAGCAGTTTTAAGGGGGAAGTTTATAGAAATACAATCCCAGCTTAAAAAACAGGAAACATCTCGAGTAAACAACCTGACCTGCACCTAAAGCAATTAGAGAAAGAAGAACAAAAAAACCCCAAAGTTAGCAGAAGGAATGAAATCATAAACATCAGATCAGAAATAAATGAAAAAGAAATGAAGGAAACGATAGCAAAGATCAACCAAACTAAAAGCTGGTTCTTTGAGAAGATAAACAAAATTGACAAACCATTAGCCAGACTCATCAAGAAAAGAAGGGAGAAGACTCAAATCAATAGAATTAGAAATGAAAAAGGAGAAGTAACAACTGACACTGCAGAAATACAAAAGATCATGAGAGATTACTATAAGCAACTCTATGCCAATAAAATGGACCACCTGGAAGAAATGAACAAATTCTTAGAAATGCACAACCTGTCAAGACTGAATTAGGAAGAAATAGAAAATATGAATAGACCAATCACAAGCACTGAAATTGAAACTGTGATTTAAAATCTTCCATCAAACAAAAGCCCATGACCAGATGGCTTCACAGGCGAATTCTATCAAACAATTAGAGAAGAGCTAACACCCATCCTTCTCAAACTCTTCCAAACATTATCAGAGGAAGGAACACTCCCAAACTCATTCTACGAGGCCACCATCACCTTGATACCAAAACCAGACAAGGATGTCACAAAGAAAGAAAACTACAGGCCAATATCACTGATGAACATAGATGCAAAAATCCTCAACAAAGTACTAGCAAACAGAATCCAACAGCACATTAAAAGGATCATACACCGTGATCAAGTGGGGTTTATTCCAGGAATGCAAGGATTCTTCAATATATGCAAATTAATCAATGTGATACACCATATTAACAAATTGAAGGAGAAAAACCATTTGATCATCTCAATAGATGCAGAGAAAGCTTTTGACAAAATTCAACACCCATTTATGATAAAAACCCTGCAGAAAGTAGGCATAGAGTGAACTTTCCTCAACATAATAAAGGCCATATATGACAAACCCTCAGCCAACATTGTCCTCAATGGTGAAAAACTGAAACCATTTCCACTAAGATCGGGAACAAGACAAGGCTGCGCACTCTCACCACTCTTATTCAACATAGTTTTGGAAGTTTTAGCCACAGCAATCAGAGAAGAAAAGGAAATAAATTAATCCAAATTGGAAAAGAAGAAGTAAAGCTGTCACTGTTTGCAGATGACATGATACTATACATAGAGAATCCTAAAGATGCTACCGAAAAACTACTAGAGATAATCAATGAATTTGGTAAAGTAGCAGGATACAAAATTAATGTACAGAAATCTCTGGCATTCCTTTACACTAATGATGAAAAATCTGAAAATGAAATCAAGAAAACACTCCCATTTACCACTGCAACAAAAAGAATAAAATATCTAGGAATAAACCTACCTAAGGAGACAAAAGACCTGTATGCAGAATATTATAAGACACTGATGAAAGAAATTAAAGATGATACAAATAGATGGATAGATATACCATGCTCCTGGATTGGAAGAAGCAATATTGTGAAAATGACTCTACTACCCAAAGCAATCTACAGATTCAATGCAATCCCTATCAAACTACCACTGGCATTTTTCACAGAACTAGAGCAAAAAATTTCACAATTTGTTTGGAAAAACAAAAGACCCCGAATAGCCAAAGCAAACTTGAGAACGAAAAACGGAGCTGGAGGAATCAGGCTCCCTGACTTCAGACTATACTAGAAAGCTACAGTAATTAAGACAGTGTGGTACTGGCATAAAAACAGAAAGATAGATCAGTGGATCAGGATAGAAAGCCCAGAGATAAACCCACGCACATATGGCCAACTTATATTTGATAAAGGAGGTAGGAATGTACAGTGGAGACAGGACAGCCTCTTCAATAAGTGGTGCTGGGAAAACTGGATAGGGACATGTAAAAGTATGAGATTAGATCATTCCCTAACACCATACACAAAAATAAGCTCAAAATGGATTAAAGACTTAAATGTAAGGCCAGAAACTATCAAACTCTTACAGGAAAACATAGGCAGAACACTCTATGACATAAATCACAGCAAGATCCTTTTTGACCCACCTCCTAGAGAAATGGAAATAAAAACAAAGATAAACAAATGGGACCTAATGAAACTTCAAAGCTTTTGCACAGCAAAGGAAACCATAAAGAAGACCAAAAGACAACCCTCAGAATGGGAGAAAATATTTGCCAATGAAGCAACTGACAAAGGATTAATCTCCAAAATTTATAAACAGCTCAGGCAGCTCAATAGCAAAAAAACAGACAACCCAATCCAAAAATGGGCAGAAGACTTAAATAGGCATTTCTCCAAAGAAGATATACAGACTGCCAACAAACACATGAAAGAATGCTCAACATCATTAATCATTAGAGAAATGCAAATCAAAACTACAATGAGATATCATCTCACACCAGTCAGAATGGCCATCATCAAGAAATCTTGAAACAATAAATGCTGGAGAGGGTGTGGAGAAAAGGGAACACTCTTGCACTGTTGCTGGGAATGTGAATTGGTACAGCCACTATGGAGAACAGTATGGAGGTTCCTTAAAAAACTAAAAATAGAACTACCATATGACCCAGCAATCCCACTACTAGGCATATACCCTGAGAAAACCATAATTCAAAAAGAGACATGTACCAAAATGTTCATTGCAGCTCTATTCACAATAGCCCGGAGCTGGAAACAACCTAAGTGTCCATCATCGGATGAATGGATAAAGAAGATGTGGCACATATATACAATGGGATATTACTCAGCCATAAAAAGAAACGAAACTGAGCTATTTGTAATGAGGTGGATAGACCTAGAGTCTGTCATACAGAGTGAAGTAAGTCAGAAAGAGAAAGACAAATACCGTTTGCTAACACATATATTCGGAATTTAAAAAAAAAATGTCATGAAGAACCTAGGGGTAAAACGGGAATAAAGACACAGACCTACTAGAGAATGGACTTGAGGATATGGGGAGGGTGAAGGGTAAGCTGTGACAAAGCAAAGAGGAGGCATGGACATATATACACTACCAAACGTAGGGTAGATAGATAGTGGGAAGCAGCCGCAGAGCACAGGGAGATCAGCTCGGTGCTTTGTGACCGCCTGGAGGGGTGGGATGGGGAGGGTGGGAGGGAGGGAGATGCATGAGGGAAGGGATGTGGGAACAGATGTATATGTATGACTGATTCACTTTGTTATAAAGCAGAAACTAATAAAAATAAAAAATAATAAAAAAAAAGAATTGAAGCCAATCAACTGCCTCTAGTGGTGGGACAATTTCCCTCCATTCCTCTCCTGCTCCTCCCAGAGGGCCACTCTCACCTGTCTCTCCAGATCTCCCTGGCCTCAGGGGTGCTGATCCTATCTGGCTTCCACTTTTCCTCACCCCTCATTCCCCCCATGTCCTACTGGTTCACTTGGGGGTTCCTCCCATCTCCTTGGGCATCAGGGTCTTCCACCAGTGGCAGGCAGGTGCCCTAGTTGTGGGGTGATGCTAACTTGGAATTTTCCCACACCACCATCTTGCCTCCACCCTCCCTCATTATAATCTTTTGAACAACCCACTGAAGTGTGTTGCCCTCATTTTTCAGATGATGCTGCTGAAACTCAGAGTTTACATTTCATGCCCAAGGTCAATGGGCAATAACAACTAGCCCAATGGGTTGTTCTAAGAATTATGTGTTAACAAATGTATAACTATGAACTGCAGTATATTTGTATATTTAATCCCTTTTCTGAAGAAACTAAAAAGACTGCCAGCAGTCTACTGCTACTTTAGTATACTTCACCACGAACCTAAATACCTTCAACACTTTATCTTTCAAATTTACTTATCAACCAGAAAATATGATGGCTCACCTGCACATAAAAGATAGCAGTGATAAGTATGAAAACCAAGTACAGTTGTAAGTACACTAACTTACCTTGAGAGAAAAAATGGTGACTTTTTGATTTCTACATTCTTACTGAATTTTGCATATAGATAACATCAGTTTTAAAGAAGTGCATAGACACTTATTACCAAGTCAAAAAAAAAAAAAAAGACAGATTTATCTCTGATTTTTTCAATCAGTTTCAGCCCAGGTGTAAGACAAGGTTCTTTTAGCCAATATGGTAAGAGATAAAACAATTTAACCCATGTTTAAAATGAGCTGTACTAACACTTCTGGGCTGTCAGAAAATTGTATGTTTGAAATTTCTCTTTATGTTCTTACTTACTTCATTGCAGCAGCAGTTTTAATATTTTCATAGTTATGGTATGAAGGAAAAATCAAATGAAGATACCTTTACTTTAATTAGGACTATTAAATGTAGGGCAGGAAACAGTCAGCAAAATCACAGATTATACTTGGAAGGTACCCATTTTTGGTTCTTATTCACCCCACAGGGCTTGCATGTGGAAGGTCCATGAAAAAGCTTCAGAGGGTTCATGGTTTCCTGAAACTTTATAAAAATATATATGCATATTTCTAAGTGTGGGTTTATAGCTTTCATTAGATTCCAGCATGGCTGGAAAATAACCAGGTTCTTGCTTTCCCCAGCACTTGTGCTAATTTAAAACATCAATTAGCATTTGTAGGATTCTAAATCCAAGATGCAATATCCAAATGTTGATGCCATAAATGGATATAGCAGAGATAATGGTTGGAAGAAATGTGTCTACAACAAAGAAACTCAGAATTCAAAGAAACCTTAAGAATAATATACACACCTCATATCGTCTTAACTTGAATCCCCTTTATTCATCTCCAATGGATATTTATATATCTTTTCTCTTTTTAGAAAGCTTACAATGTGTAAATGTTTGTTGCTCTACGTAGCTATTCATTAAAAAGTTACTATAAATAATGAACACCATTTGGAGTAGCAGCTCTGAGAAATGACTCCTCAAAAGAGAATAAGGGGCTTTTTCATAACTGCTCTGGTTTTCAAAAGTGAATCATTCCATCAGAAGTGTAAATCACTGACCAACTTCACCATCCTCTCCCATCATAAGAAATTAGGTACCATCCAATGAAGCCCCTCATTTTAAAAATGAAGAAAATCAGTATTATCCCATTTGAATGCATTAATCCTTCAATTGAAGGCAGAATTTGCAAACAAAAATCTCAAATTCCAAGTCATTTGGTGTTTCTACCATACTAAAAGACTTTAATGACTAATCCTAAGTCCTACCCAGTAACTTCTGTCTGTGTAAAACCCTTCAATGTCTTCCTGGTCCACTTCACATAAAAGAATCATAATATATATTTTGAAACCCTGTACTGAGCCTAGAAGGCACTGCAGAATCATGTCCCTTTTCCTTCTCTATGTTCATTACATGCCTCTCTACCCTAAGGCTGCTACACTCCAACTACATTAGCTTATTTTTAGTTCCTCAAATATAACTAACTCTTTCTTTTCTTTGAATATATGGTTCTTTTCCTGGAACATGTTTCTTCTTGTTGTCTCAGTGCTGGCTCCCTTTCATCATTCTGGTCATAGTTTGAAAATCACCTCTTCAGAGAAACCATCTTAGACCCCCAAACCTCAGTAGCTCTTCACAACATCCCCTGTCCCCTGACATTTTATTCTATTATGTTATTACTTTAATAGTTTTCACCATCTTCATCACAATTTTAACACATATTCCAATAAAATAAATGGAATATTTCCACATTGCCCATTTATCCACTATGAAGAAACAATCTATGATGAGCAGAGAAGTTGGATGAAACTAACTTTTCCACACAATTTACACTTAAACTGTTTAACTAGGACATTATCTATCTATCTATCTATCATCTATCTAATTCTGATCAGATAACCTCATATGAAAATCAAAATAATCAGTTTTCATAATTTTTAGTGTTGATTGCATAATCAGGAGACAACAAAATTATGAGCAAGAAATGATTAAACAATAATACTCTAAGCTACCATAGTGATAATGAATGTTTAACAATATAGCCACAATAATATCCAGGGCTCCTGCGGTCTACTGACTATAAGGTACATTTAAAACTCAGTTCAATTTCCGGGTAAGATGGCGGGAGAGTAAGACGCGGAGATCACCTTCCTCCCCATGGATACACCAGAAATACAGCTACACGTGGAACAACCCCTACAGAACACCTACTGAAGGCCGGCAGAAGACCCCAGACCTGCCAAAAGGCAAGAAACTCCCCACATACCTGGGTAGGGCAAAACAGAGAGATTCCTGCACAGAGGATCGGTGCCGAGCGGCACTCACCAGCCCGGGAGGCTTGTGTGCTCGCCCGCCGGGGTGGGCGGCGCTGGAAGCTGAGGCTCAGGCTTCAGTCAGAGCACAGGGAGAGGACTGGGGCTGGCGGCGAGAACTCAGCCTGAAGGGGGCTAATGTGCCACAGCTAGCCGGGAGGGAGTCCGGGAAAACTCTGGAGCTGCTGAAGAGGCAAGAGACTTTTTCTTCCCTCTTGGTTTCCTGGTGCGCGAGGAGAGGGGATTAACAGTGCTGCTTAAAGGGGCTCCACAGATGGGCGCGAGTCGCGACTGAAAGCGCGGAGCCCAGTGACGGGCGTGGGACGCTGGGGCTGCTGCTGCCGCCGCCAGAAGCCTGTGTGCGAGCGCAGGTCACTGTCCACACCACCCTTCTGGGAGCCTGTGCAGCCCGCCACTGCCGGGGTCCCGGGATCCAGGGACGGCCTCCCAGGGAGAACGCAAGGTGCGCCTAGGGCTGGTGCAATGTCACGCCGACCTCTGCCACTGCAGGCTCGCCCCGCACTCCGTGCCCCTCCCTCCCGCCCGGCCTGAGTGAGCCAGAGTCCCCGAAGAGGCTGCTCCTTTAACCCTGTCCTGTCTGAGTGAAGAATAGATGCCCTGTGGTGACCTACACGCAGAGGCGGTGCCAAATCCAAAGCTGAGACCCAGGAGCTGTGAAAACAAAGAAGAGAAAGGGATACCTCTCCCAGCAGCCTCAGAAGCAGCGGATTAAAGCTCCACAATCAACTTGATGTACCCTGCATCTCTGGAATACATGAATAGACAACAAATCATCCCAAATTGAGGAGCCAGGAGTCAGTGCTGTGCCTCTGAGGTGGGAGAGCCAACTTCAGAACACTGGTCCACAAGAGACCTCCCCACTCCACATAATATCAAACGGCGAAAATATTCCAGAGATCTCCATCTCAACACCAGCACCCAGCTTCACTCAACGACCAGCAGGCTACAGTGCTGGACACCCTATGCCAAACAACTAGCAAGACAGGAACACAACACCACCCATTAGCAGAGAGGCTGCCTAAAATTATAAAATGTCCGCAGACACCCCAAAACACACCACCAGACGTGGACCTGCCCACCAGAAAGACAAGATCCAGCCTCATCCACCAGAACACAGGCACTAGTCCCCTCCACCAGGAAGCCTACACAACCCACTAAACCAACCTTAGCCACTGGGGACAGACACCAAAAACAAAGGGAACTACGAACCTGCAGCCTGCAAAAAGGAGACCCCAAACACAGTAACATAAGCAAAATGAGAAGACAGAAAAACACACAGCAGGAGAAGGAGCAAGATAAAAACCTACCAGACCTAACAAATGAAGAGGTAATAGGCAGGCTACCTGAAAAAGAATTCAGAATAATGATGGTAAAGATGAGCCAAGCTTCTATTTCCAAGATCCAAAATCTTGGAAATAGAATACACAAAATGCAAGAAACAGTTAACAAGGACCTAGAAGAACTAAAGATGAATCAAGCATCAATTAAAAACACAATAAATGAAATAAAAAATACTCTAGATGGGATCAATAGCAGAATAACTGAGGCAGAAGAATGGATAAGTGAGGTGGAAGATAAAATAGTGGAAATAACTGATGCAGAGCAAAATAAACAAAAAAGAATGAAAAGAAGAGAGGACAGTCTCAGAGACCTCTGGGACAACATTAAATGCACCAACATTCGAATTATAGGGGTTCCAGAAGAAGAAGAGAAAAAGAAAGGGACTGAGAAAATAGTTGAAGAGATTATACTTGAAAACTTCCCTAATATGGGAAAGGAAATAGTTAATCAAGTCCAGGAGGCACAGAGAGTCCCATACAGAATAAATCCAAGGAGAAATATGCCAAGACACATATTAATCAAACTGTCAAAAATTAAACACAAAGAAATCATATTAAAAGCAGCAAGGCAAAAACAACAAATAACACACAAGGGTATCCCCTTCAGGATAACAGGTGATCTCTCAGCAGAAACTCTACAAGCCAGAAGGGAGTGGCAGGACATAATTAAAGTGATGAAGGAGACAAACCTGCAACCAAGATTACTCTACCCTGCAAGGATCTCATTCATATTTGATGGAGAAATTAAAACGTTTACAGACAAGCAAAAGCTGAGAGAGTTCAGCACCACCAAACCAGCTTTACAACAAATGCTAAAGGAACTTCTCTAGGCAAGAAACACAACAGAAGGAAAAGACCTACAATAACGAACCGAAAACAATTAAGAAAATGGGAATAGAAACATACATATCGATCATTACCTTAAATGTAAATGGACTAAATGCTCCCACCAAAAGACACAGATTGGCTGAATGGATACAAAAACAAGACGCATATATATGCTGTCTACAAGAGACCCACTTCAGACTGAGAGACACATACAGACTGAAAGTAAGGGGATGGAAAAAGATATTCCATGCAAATGGAAACCAAAAGAAAGCTGGAGTAGCAATTCTCATATCAGACAAAATAGACTTTAAAATAAAGACTACTAGAAGAGACAAAGAAGGACACTACATAATGATCAAGGGATCGATCCAAGAAGAAGATATAACACTTGTAAATATTTATGCACCCAACATAGGAGCACCTCAATACATAAGGCAAATACTAACAGCCATAAAAGGGGAAATCGACAGTAACACAATCATAGTAGGGGACTTTAACACCCCACTTTCAGCAATGGACAGATCATCCAAAATGAAAATAAATAAGGAAACACAAGCTTTAAATGATACATTAAACAAGATGGACTTAGTTGATATTTATAGGACATTCCATCCAAAAACAACAGACTACACATTTTTCTCAAGTGCTCATGGAACATTCTCCAGGATAGATCATATCTTGGGTCACAAATCAAGCCTTGGAAAATTTAAGAAAATTGAAATTGTATCAAGTATCTTTTCCGACCACAACGCTATGAGACTAGACATCAATTACAGGAAAAGACCTGTAAAAAATACAAACACATGGAGGCTAAACAATACACTACTTAATAACGAAGTGATCACTGAAGAAATCAAAGAGGAAATTTAAAAATGCCTAGAAACAAATGACAGTGGAGACACGACGACCCAAAACCTTTGGGATGCAGCAAAAGCAGTTCTAAGGGGGAAGTTTATAGCAATACAATCCCACTTTAAGAAACAGGAAACAGAGGACTTCTGGGTAAGATGGCGGAAGTGTAAGACGCGGAGATCACCTTCCTCCCAACGGATACACCAGAAATGGAGCTACACGTGGAACAACTCCTACAGAACACCTACTGAAGGCTGGCAGAAGACCCAAGACCTCCCAAAAGGCAAGAAACTCCCCACATACCTGGGTAGGGCAAAACAGAGAGATTCCCGCACAAAGGATTGGTGCCGAGCGGCACTCACCAGCCCGAGAAGCTTGTCTGCTCGCCCGCCACGGCGGGCGGCGCTGGAAGCTGAGGATCGGGCTTCGGTTAGAGCGCAGGGAGAGGACTGGGGCTGGCGGCGAGAACTCAGCCTGAAGGGGGCTAATGTGCCACACCTAGCCAGCAGGGAGTCCTGGAAAACTCTGGAGCTGCCGAAGAGGCAAGAGACTTTTTCTTCCCTCTTGGTTTCCTGGTGCGCGAGGAGAGGGGATTAACAGCGATGCTTAAAGGGGCTACAGAGACGGGCGCGAGTCACGTTTGAAAGAGCGGAGCCCAGTGACGGGCGTGGGACGCTGGGGCTGCTGTTGCCGCCGCCAAGAAGCCTGTGTGCGAGCACAGGTCACTGTCCACACCGCCCTTCCGGGAGACTGTGCAGCCCGCCACTGCCGGGGTCCCGGGATCCAGGGGCGGCTTCCCTGGGAGAACGCACGGCACACCTCAGGCTGGTAGAACATCACGCTGAACTCTGCCACTGCAGGCTCGCCCCGCACTCCATGCCCCTCCCTCCCGCCCGGCCTGAGTGAGCCAGAGTCCCCGAAGAGGCTGCTCCTTTAACCCTGTCCTGTCTGAGCGAAGAACAGACGCCCTCCAGCGACCTACATGCAGAGGCGGGGCCAAATCCAAAGCTGAGACCCAGGAGCTGTGAGAACAAAGAAGAGAAAGGCAAACCTCTCCCAGCAGCCTCAGAAGCAGCGGATTAAAGCTCCACAATCAACTTGATGTACCCTGCATCTGTGGAATACATGAATGGACAACAAATCATCCCAAATTGAGGAGCCAGGAGTCAGTGCTGTGCCTCTGAGGTGGGAGAGCCAACTTCAGGACACTGGTCCACAAGAGACCTCCCAGCTACACATAATATCAAATGGCGACAATCTTCCAGAGATCTCCATCTCAACACCAGCACCCAGCTTCACTCAACGACCTGCAAGCTACAGTGCTGGACACCCTATGCCAAACAACTAGCAAGACAGGAACACAACACCACCCATTAGCAGAGGGGTAGCCTAAAATCATAAAAAGTCCGCAGACACCCCAAAACACGCCACCAGACGTGGACCTGCCCACCAGAAAGACAAGATCCAGCCTCATCCACCAGAACACAGGCACTAGTCCCCTCCACCAGGAAGCCTACACAACCCACTAAACCAACCTTAGCCACTGGGGACAGACACCAAAAACAATGGGAACTACGAACCTGCAGCCTGCAAAAAGGAGACCCCAAACACAGTAAGATAAGCAAAATGAGAAGACAGAAAAACACACAGCAGGAGATGGAGCAAGATAAAAACCCACCAGACCTAACAAATGAAGAGGTAATAGGCAGTCTACATGAAAATGAATTCAGAATAATGATGGTAATGATGATCCAAGATTCTATTTCCAAGATCCAAAATCTTGGAAATAGAATAGACAAAATGCAAGAAACAGTTAACAAGGACATAGAAGAACTAAAGATGAATCAAGCATCGATTAAAAACACAATAAATGAAATAAAAAATACTCTAGATGGGATCAATAGCAGAATAACTGAGGCAGAAGAACAGATAAGTGAGGTGAAAGATAAAATAGTGGAAATAACTGATGCAGAGCAAAATAAACAAAAAAGAATGAAAAGAAGAGAGGACAGTCTCAGAGACCTCTGGGACAACATTAAATGCACCAACATTCGAATTATAGGGGTTCCAGAAGAAGAAGAGAAAAAGAAAGGGACTGAGAATATTTGAAGAGATTATAGTTGAAAACTTCCCTAATATGGGAAAGGAAGTAGTTAATCAAGACCAGGATGCACAGGGAATCCCATACAGAATAAATCCAAGGAGAAATACGCCAAGACACATATTATTCAAACTGTCAAAAATTAAACACAAAGATATCATATTAAAAGCAGCAAGGCAAAAAAAAAACAAATAACACACATGTGAATCCCCATCAGGATAACAGCTGATCTCTCAGCAGAAACTCTACAAGCCAGAAGGGAGTGGCAGGACATAATTAAAGTGATGAAAGAGAAAAATTGCAACCAAGATTATTCTACCCAGCAAGAATCTCATTCAGATTTGATGGAGAAATTAAAATGTTTACAGACAAGCAAAAGCTGAGAGAGTTCAGCACCACCAAACCAGCTTTACAACAAATGCTAAAGGAACTTCTCTAGGCAAGAAACACAACAGAAGGAAAAGACCTACAATAACGAACCGAAAACAATTAAGAAAATGGGAATAGGAACATACATATCGATAATTACCTTAAATGTAAATGGACTAAAGGCTCCCACCAAAAGACACAGATTGGCTGAATGTATACAAAAACAAGACGCATATATATGCTGTCTACAAGGGACCCACTTCAGACCTAGAGACACATACAGACTGAAAGTAAGGGGATGGAGAAAGATATTCCATGCAAATGGAAATCCAAAGAAAGCTGGAGTAGCAATTCTCATATCAGACAAAATAGACTTAAAAATAAAGACTACTAAAAGAGATAAAGAGGGACACTACATAATGATCAAGGGATCGATACAAGAAGAAAATATAACAATTTTAAATATTTATGCACCCAACATAGGAGCACCTCAATACATAAGGCAAATACTAACAGCCATAAAAGGGGAAATCGACAGTAACACAATCATAGTAGGGGACTTTAACACCCCACTTTCAGCAATGGACAGATCATCCAAAATGAAAATAAATAAGGAAACACAAGCTTTAAATGATACATTAAACAAGATGGACTTAATTGATATTTATAGGACATTTCATCCAAAAACAGAATACATATTTTTCTCAAGTGCTCATGGAACATTCTCCAGGATAGATCATATCTTGGGTCACAAATCAAGCCTTGGTAAATTTAAGAAAATTGAAATTTTATCAAGTATCTTTTCTGACCACAGTGCTATGAGACTAGATATCAATTACAGGAAAGAGCTGTAAAATATACAAACACATGGAGGCTAAACAATACACTACTTAATAACGAAGTGATCACTGAAAAAATCAAAGAGGAAATTACAAAATACCTAGAAACAAATGACAGTGGGGACACGATGACCCAAAACCTATGGGACGCAGCAAAAGCAGTTCTAAGAGGGAAGTTTATAGCAATACAATCCCACCTTAAGAAACAGGAAACATCTCGAATAAACAACCTAACCTTGCACCTAAAGCAATTAGAGAAAGAAGAACAAGAACATCCCAAAGTTAGCAGAATGAAAGAAATCATAAAAATCAGATCAGAAATAAATGAAAAAGAAATGAAGGAAACGATAGCAAAGATTAATAAAACTAAAAGCTGGTTCTTTGAGAAGATAAATAAAATTGAAAAACCACTAGCCAGACTCATCAAGAAAAAAAGGGAGGAGACTCAAATCAATAGAATTAGAAATGAAAAAGGAGAAGTAACAACTGACACTGCAGAAATACAAAAGATCATGAGAGATTACTATAAGCAACTCTATGCCAATAAAATGGACAACCTGGAAGAAATGGACAAATTCTTAGAAATGCACAACCTGCCAAGACTGAATCAGGAAGAAATAGAAAATATGAACAGACCAATCACAAGCACTGAAATTGAAACTGTGATAAAAAATCTTCCAACAAACAAAAGCCCATGACCAGATGGCTTCACAGGCGAAGTCTATCAAACATTTAGAGAAGAGCTAACACCTATCCTTCTCAAACTCTTCCAAAATATAGCAGAGGGGGGAACACTCCCAAACTCATTCTACGAGACCACCATCACCTTGATACCAAAACCAGACAAGGATGTCACAAAGAAAACTACAGGCCAATATCACTGATGAACATAGATGCAAAAATCCTCAACAAAATACTAGCAAACAGAATCCAACAGCACATTAAAAGGATCATACACCATGATCAAGTGGGGTTTATTCCAGGAATGAAAGGATTCTTGAATATACGCAAATCAGTCAACGTGATACACCATATTAACAAATTGAAGGAGAAAAACCATATGATCATCTCAATAGATGCAGAGAAAGCTTTCGACAAAATTCAACACCCATTTATGATAAAAACCCTGCAGAAAGTAGGCATAGAGGTAACTTTCCTCAACATAATAAAGGCCATATATGACAAACCCACAGCCAGCATCGTCTTCAAAGGTGAAAAACTGAAATCATTTCCACTAAGATCAGGAACAAGACAAGGTTGCCCACTCTCACCACTCTTATTCAACCTAGTTTTGGAAGTTTTAGCCACAGCTATCAGAGAATAAAAGGAAATAAAAGGAATCCAAATCGGAAACGAAGAAGTAAATCTGTCACTGTTTGCAGATGACATGATACTATACATAGAGAATCCTAAAGATGCTACCAGAAAACTACTAGAGCTAATCAATGAATTTGGTAAAGTTGCAGGATACAAAATTAATGCACAGAAATCTCTGGCATTCCTATATACTAATGATGAAAAATCTGAAAGTGAAATCAAGCACACACTCCCATTTACCATAGCAACAAAAAGAATAAAATATCTAGGAATAAACCTACCTAAGGAGACAAAAGACCTGTATGCAGAAAATTATAATACACTGATGAAAGAAATTAAGGATGATACAAATAGATGGAGAGATGTTCCATGTTCTTGGATTGGAAGAATCAACATTGTGAAAATGACTCTACTACCCAAAGCAATCTACAGATTCAATGCAATCCCTATCAAACTACCACTGGCATTGTTCACAGAACTAGAACAAAAAATTTCACAATTTGTATGGAAACACAAAAGACCGCGTATAGCCAAAGCAATCTTGAGAACGAAAAATGGAGCTGGAGGAATCAGGCTCCCTGACTTCAGACTATACTACAAAGCTACAGTAATCAAGACAGTATGGTACTGGCACAAAAACAGAAAGATAGATCAATGGAACAGGATAGAAAGCCCAGAGATAAACCCACGGACATATGGTCACCTTGTCTTTGATAAAGGAGGCAGGAATGTACAGTGGAGAAAGGACAGTCTCTTCAATAAGTGGTGCTAGGAAAACTGGATAGGGACATGTAAAAGTATAAGATTAGATC
The DNA here is from genome assembly GCF_964165515.1 of Mesoplodon bidens. Lineage (NCBI taxonomy): Eukaryota > Metazoa > Chordata > Mammalia > Artiodactyla > Ziphiidae > Mesoplodon > Mesoplodon bidens. The sequence continues at coordinate 96,627,413 of NC_138164.1, forward strand.
ACTCCCTAACACCATACACAAAAATAAGCTCAAAATGGATTAAAGACCTAAATGTAAGGCCGGAAACTATCAAACTCTTAGAGGAAAACATAGGCAGATCACTCTATGACATAAATCACAGCAAGATCCTTTTTGACCCACCTCCTAGAGAAATGAAAATAAAGACAAAAATATACACATGGGACCTAATGAAACTTCAAAGCTTTTGCACAACAAAGGAAACCATAAACAAGACCAAAAGACAACCCTCAGAATGGGAGAAAATATTTGCAAATGAAGCAACTGACAAAGGATTAATCTCCAAAATTTATAAGCAGCTCAGGCAGCTCAATAACAAAAAAACAAACAACCCAATCCAAAAATGGGCAGAAGACCTAAATAGACATTTCTCCATAGAAGATATACAGACTGGCAACAAACACATGAAAGGCTGCTCAACATCTTTACTCATCATAGAAATGCAAATCAAGACTACAATGAGATATCATCTCATACCAGTCAGAATGGCCATCATCAAAAATCTAGAAACGATAAATGCTGGAGAGGGTGTGGAAAAAAGGGAACACTCTTGCACTGCTGGTGGGAATGTGAATTGGTACAGCCACTATGGAGAACGGTATGGAGGTTCCTTAAAAAACTACAAATAGAACTACCATATGACCCAGCAATCCCACTACTGGGCATATACCCTGAGAAAACCATAATTCAAAAAGAGTCATGTACCAAAATGTTCATAAGTGTCCATCATCAGATGAATGGGTAAAGAAGATGTGGCACATATATACAATGGAATATTACTCAGCCATAAAAAGAAATGAAATTGAGCTAATTGTAATGAGGTGGATGGACCTAGAGTCTGTCATACAGAGTGAAGTAAGTCAGAAAGAGAAAGACAAATACTGTATGCTGACACATATATATGGAATTTAAGAAAAAAAAAACGTCATGAAGAACATAGGGTTAAGACAGGAATAAAGACACAGACCTACTAGAGAATGGACTTGAGGATATGGGGAGGGGGAAGGGTAAGCTGTGACAAAGTGAAAGAGCGGCATGGACATATTTACACTACCAAACGTAAGGTAGATAGCTAGTGGGAAGCAGCCGCATAGCACAGGGAGATCAGCTCGGTGCTTTGTGACCGCCTGGAGGGGTGGGATAGGGAGGGTGTGAGGGAGACGCAAAAGGGAGGGGATATGGGAACATATGTATATGTATAACTGATTTAATTTGTTATAAAGCAAAAAAAAATTCAAAAAAATAAACTCAGTTCACAGCAAAAAATAAATGAATAGTAAGTCCATTATTTATTTGCATTTTAAATAATTAAATAGTATTTGCCTTATAAGCTTCAGCAAATATTTTAAAGTCCTCATTCCTTTTTTCCCAATTCTCTTTTCAGCATCTCATAAACCAAACTCCTAAAATTCCATTGCACAAGTAGTCCTGGAGCTTTTTGGTCTTTTTCTCCTAGCTTCTTCTCTATGCATAACCTTAACTTCTCCAGAAATTTTTTTCTCTCTTCATTAGTGCTTTCTTCTCATTCTCTTTCCAGTTCATGATTTTATCACTGAATCTCTCCTAAACCCATATTTCAGTGTTATGAATGCCAAGTACAGCTTGAAAAGGGACCATTTTCCTTAGAGAGATGAGGACCAAGAAGGAGGAGGATAAATCTGATTGGGAAAGTACTGGTGATAAAGGTCAGGAAACTCTCATCGTGCTTTATTTTAGCCCTGCACAGAACTCACACTCAAAAGCTATAATGGCATTTGTGTTTCGGCAAATGGCCTTCATTTTTATTCCATTGCCAGTCAGATGTTCCTTCTCTTTAAAGAACAAGTAGATTGTTAATACATTATATCCCTTACAGGCAACTGGGGGAAAAAAGTAAACAATTGTGAAATCAAAACATGCATAAATAATTCAAGACAGTAAATAAAAGAAATTTTGGAGATAAAAAGTATAATCATGAGAATAAAAAAATGAAACAGAATAAAATCTACTTAGGTTGCTATTAATGAGAAAAATAGTGAAATTGCATGCAGTGTCAATTCACCGAGGATGCGTTATGGAGAAAAAAATATTAAAAATATGGAAGAGGATTAGACATTGATGGAAGATAGACCAACACCTCTACATATAAAGAAAATGGAGAAAATTTTGTAAAGAAATCTTGAAGATATAGCACCCAAGATTTGTTCATGAATCTTCAAATTGAAAGTAAATACTGAATACTGAACATGAAAATTATTAATTAACACCCAGGTGTATCATAGACAAATTCAGAATATCAGTGATTATATAAAACCTTAACTGGGATGCAACTAGGCTATTATTATTATTATATTTTATCTTTTATATTTTCTAGGCTATTTTTAAAGCAACAATATATTCCAGAAGTTACTAGAGCATATGTGCAAGATGCCAATAAAAGTCTCTAACAATCTAGAATTTTATACCAAGTGAAATTAACATCAAAGAACGAAAAAAAAATGAAGATATGTTCAGATATAAAGACTCACTTCACAACTTACAGACTAAATAACAATGAAAGCTAAATTTTCAGCAAATGTGAACATAGAGGGAAGAGGAGAGATACCACTAAAAATCATGAACACAGGCTAACAGAATATATTGGCAAATGTAATTAATTACAAACTGAAATAACGAATGTTGTGTGTGCAAAAAAAATATATTTTATTATAAATATATAAAATATAAAACTAACATTTAAACAAAAACATGAAAAATTGTTTAGTTTGTATTTAAAATATGATAATGTCTGGAGGAGAAAAGAAATACTTAATAACTTTAGATTTTTGAAACAAAAATACATGGTTAATTATGAATGCTAAATATATATAATATATTTTATATAGTGGTAAATTTACATATTATATATGTAAAAGTATGTGTGTATGTATATTTCTCTCTCTCCCTCTCTTTCTATTGAATAGAGATACAATTCAGTTTCTAAATCAGCAGAGTGACAACAAAAGAGGTGAAGAAAATGAAGAAAAATTAATGAAACTAACAGAAGGCCGAAAAAGAGAAGCAAGAAAACAAAGTAATAAGATTGATGATTGTTGATAAAAGAAAAGGAGATAAAAGATGCTGATAAATAATGTTGAAAATGTAAAGGGGTATATAACTACAAATATAGATTAAAAAGCCAACTCAATATGGTGAACAAATTTATGATAATACATTTGTAAAATGTCTAGAAAAGAATACTCTGATAACTTTCTGTAAAATTCTATATTACCAATATTAATTCTTGAAGAATTAGTAATTTTAAATATATCCATTAAATTAATTGTCAAAACAGTTATGTCTTCCCAACACAAAATTCCAGGATCAAATGAATTTGCAATAAATTTTGATAAACTATTATAGAATTCTCAATATCAACACTGGAAGACAGTGAAGTAATGCTTTATAATTCTGTGGGAAAATGATCTTTTTTGAGAATCTTATGCAGGGGTAAGTTATCAATAAAGAATTAAGAAAAAAGATAGATTCTGATAGACAAATATTCAAAAACATGTCACCTACGCAACCTTTCTCTTAAAATATTTTTCAAGCAAGTATAAAGAACTATATAGTGAACACCTCTATATCTATCACTCAGATTTGTCACCTCTTAAATTTTCGAATATTTTTAAAATAAAATTATACATTCCATTAAACTCTATACAACACCCCTCAGTCTCTTTCTTATCCTTCTTTCTTCAAGAGAGAAGAACTAACATGGACTTATCACTCAGATGTGTGTGTGTGTGTGTATGCGTATGTGTATATGTATGTGTGTGAATAATCCTTCGTGTACTGTTTATCCCAAAATAATATTATTATATGTGCTATTTAACTTATATAAATGATATACATTATTGATCCTCTGCAACTTGCCTTTTTTAATCAAACTTATATTTTTAGATTTTTCCATATTGCTACATGTACATTCTGTATGCTGTTTTTTTTTGTTTGTTTGTTTGTTTTTTTTTGCGTTACGCAGGCCTCTCACAGTTGTGGCCTCTCCCTTCATGGAGAACAGGCTCCGGACGTGCAGGCTCAGCGGCCATGGCTCATGGGCCCAGCTGCTCCACGGAATGTAGGATCTTCCTGGACCAGGACACAAACCTGTGTCCCCTGCATCGGCAGGCAGACTCTCAACCACTGCACCACCATGGAAGCCCTCTCCATGCTAGTTTTAACTGCTGTATAGTGTTCTACCCTAAGAATGTACTACAGTTTACTTACATATTTTTCTCTTCATGGACATGTCAAGCATTTCTTTCCTGTACATGTCTCCTTTTGTATCATAATCAGTACATTCTGGATTTTCTGGAGGATGCCAAATTGCTTTCAAAAGTAAATTTACCCTTTCATACTCCCATCAGTTGTGTACTCATCTGTCACTTGGTGTTGCCATTTTTAACTTTGTGTCAATTTGAAATGAATTGAAATGAGGGTACTTCAGTTTGCTGATCACTACTTTGATTGAGTTTTTATATCTTTAGAACTTCTAGGGGTTCCTGTGATTAATTTTCTGTTCAATACTAGAATACTTTCTTATGTAGCTATTTGAGATTGTATTTTAGCAAAATGAAACAGTAACCCTAAAGAGGTGAAATGACAGGATCCAGAAAGCACCAAGTCCTGCATGAGACAGTTGTAGAAAGGGCTAACAGCTGTGGATAGTGTAGAGTAGCTGCAGAAGTATAGCTGTAGGATAATTACCCAAAAATATAGAAAAAAAAAAGAAACTGATAGCTTATTATGTGTGTCTTTGTATTTCTTAAAATTATTAAGAGACATTTGAGATTTGTAAAGGAAGATTAAGAAAAACATTAGCAATAGGTACATGGGACATTAAGCATAATTTTTAAAATATGAAATAATTGTTAATTCAAGGAAAATCAAAAAGTTGCAAGAGAAAAGAAAGGCTGTAAAGGGCTTGGTAAAAGTAAACCAGAAGCAAATGTAGTTTGACCTCATAGCTGCCCAGACCCCTACCTTAAAAACAGACAAACAACGATGCTGTGTTGGGAGCATATGGAAAACATTAAGACCTGAACAATAGTTCAGACCTGCTCGATCTGCCCCAATCATCCATGTTGCCCCATGTTCTCCAGCAGAGGCCTCAGGGATACAGTCTGTTCTTCGGTGGGTGCTTCTCTGTCCCGGGTTCAGGATGAAGGTCAAGATGACCTCCAAGTGGGGGTCATAGGAGGCAATGAAGTACTCATGATGAGCTGGTTCTCCAGAAATAAAGACAAGGTGACAGCTCTAATTGATACTGGGGCCAAATTTACCCTAATACTTGCTAACCCTCAGAAGTTTTCTGACCCTTTCAGGACCATTGATGGTTACAGATAGCAAATGTTTTTGGTCTAAAATGTCCCTTTGACACTGCAAATTGGTGTTTTCCTCCACTAGAATATGAGGCTTTTATCTCTGCAATACTGGAGAACATATATATTGGTCACTGAACGTCAAACTTTGCAACCCTGTCTCAGTGAATTCTGCCTCTGGTTTAGAGGGAAAACTCAGTGCTGAGGGGAAATGCCTCCTGGGAATCAGTAAGTCTACCACCCCCCTGAAGAGTGGTAACTGTCAAACAATATAAATTGCCTTAGAAGTAAAAGGAAATAGGAGGAACTATCCAAGAACTGGACCGAGTGGGTATTGTATGCTCTGCTCATCTTGCTTTCAAACAGCCTGGTATGGATGGAAAAAAATCCAGATGACCCATGGCGGATACCCACTGACAACAAAAATTTAAAAATCAGTGGCTCCCATCCCTGCAGCTGTGTCCAACATTGCCACCATCTTAGGTATCTTGGTCAAGGTCCTAGGAGTGTACCATGTTGTACTGGACTTAACAAATGCTTTATTCAATATGCCACTGGCCTCTGTATCCCAAAAGTAATTTGGCTTCACATTAGAGGGGCAACAGTGAACCTTCAAGTTGCTTCCCCAAGCCTAGCTGTACAACTCCACCATATGTCATGGGTGGTAAACCAAGATCTGTCCCTGTTCTCCTTCTCCACAACAGTAAAATGGGTCTGTTACATTGATGATATAATGATAACACGTGAAGACTTGTGTTTGCTGGAGTTTTGCTCTACAAACTTGACTGGAAAATCTATAAGGGAGAGGATGGGTGGTGAATTTGCAGAAAATTCAAGGCCAGGCACTGCTGCAAAGTTTGGGGGAGTTATTTGGTCAGGTGAGATGTGTATCATCCCAGAAACTGTGATTGACAAGCTGCAAGCCTATTCAACCCACAAGAATGTGAAAGAGGTGCAAGCTTTTGTAGCGACTTGAAAGTTTTGGAGGACTTTTATGACCCCACCCCCCAGACACAGTGCCTCCATTCCTTATACTGCTTAGTAAAGAAAGGATATGTGTGAGACTAGGGATGATCAGAACAACATGCTGCCTTGAGGTACTAGTGAACCAAATTAAAGCTCTGGGCACCTCCCAAGCAGGGCTACCATTTGAGTTAGATGCGTCTGTGATTCCAGAAGTTGTGGGTTTGACACTATGGCAGAGACAACAGAAGGAAAGGGTACTCCTAAGATTTTGGTCCCCAGTTCTGGAAAGAGACAGAAACACAATGTATCTTCATACAGCAATAGCTCATAGTAGTGTACACAGCACTCCTACAGGTATAAGCCTCTCATGAAGGAACAGCGTAGCATGGTAAGAACTTCATTTCCTATTAAGTGGTGGGTTGAAAGTATGTTCTACCAACACATTTCTGCCATGGCTTGAAATCTCACATTCAGTGAGCAGTGTGCCTGCTTTGCCCTCACATATTTATACGTAGGAAAGACAAATTTCAGCAACTATAGAGCAACAATTAATCATTGGGAGTTAGGGGTATTTCCTTCATTCATCTCCTGGGAAGGCAGTTGCGACATATTATATGAGGCTCCTCAGAAAGTCCAGGTGGGATTAAGAACACATTTATCTGGGGATGGGGAAGAAATAAATTAGGAGATCTGGATTAGCAGATACATACTACTATATATAAAATAGATAAACAACAAGTTCCTACTGCATAGCAAAAAAAAAAAGTATATTTATTTTCTGTAACAGAGGCTAAGTTGATAAACTTTTAAATAAAGCAGAGGTTTTCCTTTTTCTCTGTTTACTCTCAGATGATACACCTTCATGCACACCTTTGACTCTGCTTACAGGAAATTTGGGCAAAGACAACACCTTTTATAAAGCAAGGCAGAATGCCTGTAACTTGGGATACAACTTCCAAAGATTTTACAAAGACGTAGTTATGGTACCATTTTAAAATTAACCATCAGAATACAGCTTACTACCACTACACTCTCAACTCCCAACTAATTTTCTGGAGAAAAAAAAAGGGCTTAAGAGTAGTTAACGACACATGAAACCTGGGCTTTGTCAAAGTTTTGGAAGGAAAAGCTTTTCAAAATGTTCTCATTTTGTGTGCTGGGAAAAGAGATTGGAAATGCTATTTCAGTTCTTCCTTTGAAAAAGACATTAGAACCAGATCAATTTCTCCTTTAAAGAGATAATTGACATTTTATTTAAATTCCTCTAGAATATGCAAAATATTTAATAACTTCTCATCATTTTTCACAAAAGAACATCTTTAAATAAACAAAACTCATGACAACAAAATAAAATTAGATTAAAAGCAAACAATCATTATCTATGTATGTATATTTGTATATTTATACACACACATATGGAGAGAGACATGCACAGAAACATATACAATATTTAAATGATATAATAGCATATAAAATGCAGCAATAATTAATCATATACAAATTTCAACCAAATAGAGTTTTTTTAAAGTTGTTTAATATCAAGAAATCTGTGCGTATTGACATACTGTATACAAAAAAAATATGTACCCTATCTCAAATAATATATTATAAAAAGACAATCTTTTTGAAAAGCTGCTAGATCATTTAGAAATTTACTAATAATGATAACATTGATGTCAAGGACGTATGTATAAGTTTGAATAAAATTACTTTCATTAAAGTAACTAAGAAAAATGTTCTCTCTAAATTAATACATTATATATAATAGTGCATTAATAAATGTATACAACTAATTTAATACAATAATATATGTTTGATTTATCCCTTCTACACTATTAAGCATCCAGATTGACAAGTTAGTAAAAATAGGAAGTCTCTTATCTACAACTAATTTTTTGAGAAATGTGGTGTCACTTGACTTTTGAGTTCATGTTATTTTGATGCATTTAGGACTTTTGTTTATTGTATGTTTTTACTACTAAATTAGATTTCTTAAGGGCAAGTTACTTTGCCTTGTTTTCATCTTTTATTTATCTTTTTGATCACTGATGATTTTGTTTCTGACATTAAAGGTTGTAAAGTGACTGATAGGGATGGGAAAATGTTTTCTTAATAATTTGATGGTCATTAAATTCACCAAAGATTCTGTTTCTCAATGAAGTATAAAAGGTGAGAGAGACAGATGGGTCTTAGTGAAAAGATTTTCATACATCTTTTCAAGGATTTCTTGCCCGCTAACTCCAGTGTGGAATAAAGTCCTCAAATATGAATCCACATAGATCAGTTAGCATTTTCTCTCTTCTGCGTGCACCAGAATAGCCATTTTAAACAAGGTTATCTTTCAGAAACCTCAGGGTAAATATCCAGGGAGTGAATTCACACCATGACTAGTATTGTTTATTAGTCATTATTTTTTACTGCATTTTCTTCTATTGAGAAAAAAAAATCATTATAGCAAGATGGCCAGAATTAGCAAACAAAAATTAAGGGCACCCAGTTAATTTGAATGTCAGATAAAGGATGAATGAAACATACATACATACATACATTTCTAGTAGTGAACTCAAACTTACAAAAACAATTACAAGCAGCCTTGATCAATTGCAGGCTTTTCCACATGGAGATCTCAAGGCTTATGTCTTAAAAATGTGTGATTTTTGTCCAGCACTACATCCGTCAGGCTAAAATTATTTTGTAGCTATATCAGGTGGTGCAAGCAACCTGGCACAGGAAATGCATAAAAGATGGTGAAACTTAGATGAGTTTTTTCAAAATCAGCAGAGTGCTGCAATTTGGGGTCTGCAACTATGGTGAGCCAAATGCAAGTTCCCATTCAAGGTAAGGAGAACACTTTATAGACAGGAAAAAGAAGTTGGGAGGGCTCTAGTAAACAAAGAGTTCACGGCTTTTCTTTGTCTGAGTCCTTGCCAGGAAAGGAGTCTTAACTTCTCTTCCCCTTGGGCTTTGCTATCATCGTGGGGCATGAGAGCTCCCCCTTCTGGTCTCCCAACTCTATTAATTGGGATTTCTGTCTATTAATTTTTTACAACAGCAACATATTCATCTAGAAAATAAGCAGACCATGTTTCCTACATTCCTTTCTAGGTCTAAGATTTGATGTCTCTAACATCCTATCTCTTTTTACAAAGTAATGCCTGTCATCAGCAATGTCAACTTGTCATATGTTTCAACAGGCTGAAAAATATCAAACCTGCAAAACCTATTTATATGTGTGAACTGTAGTTGAAAGATATCTCTATAAAAATATATGAACAAAAAATTAATTTATTTTAGATTCATAAGAAATATCCTCTAGTTTTAATTCATTATTTTTCTTTGTATTCTTTGCTGGAACTAAGTAGATGTCCAATAAATTTTTGCTGAATGAAAAAATAATTAAGATAGAAGGAAGCAATTTGTATTTGGATGTCACACGACATTTGTTGAAAGAAAGATCCTAGATTAAATGCACCAAACTTGGAAATCCATAAAAATTGAGCTGAAAAGTTAAAATAATCATTGTATTCCAACATATTATCTCTAAAGATTCCTCTGCAAACCACCACAATTTGGGTTATGTCTCTGCTCATACATGAATTAGTATAAATAGTAAGCTGATGTGATGAGGAGAAGTCAAAATGGAATAAAAACAGGACACCTACTGTTCACCATAAGAAGGTGTCATTTCTCATCTTTTCATCATTTCCATTCTGGTTCCCATTTTTTCCATTGAAAAATCACTGCATTTTTGCAAATGAGTTATAAAAGACCAAGTTGACAATTTACAACTATATTTCTGAGCATGGAGATCAAAATCAAAGGTTTTATTTATTTATTTATTTTCTCCTTTGAATTACTTATGGGTCTATAAGTAACATGTAATTTTTACCAGTGTTAAATCCACCTGACAAAGTAATGTTTTTACTTTTTGGTGGTATTTACATGGATATGGAAAAAAATTGCTCATAGCCCTTTTGAAGTCATAAACTGAGAATGACATATTAGTTGTGATATAATATGTGAGTAACTGAAAATATTCTTACCTAAAAAGTTTAGCACATACAAATACATATATATATAGTTAGACAAATATCAAATTTAAAATAATATTATGAGTTAAATTCATATGAATCAATCTCTCAGCATTCAAAAGACACTAAGTGTTTTGAACTGAATAATTATAAAATCAAAATAATCCCTGCCAATATAAGGTTTAATGGAAAAAAGGCAAATCTTGAACCCACGTGTTTTATCAAAATTGCTCTTTTTCTGTCTCAAACCACATGCAAGGAATTTGCTTCTTCTCTTTCCCCATTGAGGGTGTTAATCTTTGCCTTAATACTCTTTTTATCTCCTAATCATTTATGCTCATCTCTTTATCCCTTTTTCCATTTATTTTTAAAATTCCTATAGTTCTGCTCCCTCTCACAAGGTCCTTTTGAGTAAAAGACTCTTCCCTAAAAGTTAACCCATTGCCCTCTTTCAAAATAAATCCAGTTTCTTTCCTAGAGCTCTATCTGATCAAGTTGCAGGAAGGAACATTTTTGTCCTCCTGTTCAGGAGATCCCACAGTGGTTTACCTTATCCCAGACTCTGATACAAACAGGCTTACTCCTATTTAGACACAATGAAAAGATAATTAGAATGCTATTAATTTCTACAAAAGTTGTATTATTTCTCTAATTTACAGTTTAAAATTTTTACATTTTGTTTCTATAAAAATGATATCTTAAGCAATTTGTGCACAACTTATTTAAAAGAAGATCACTAATATTTTACAGCTAATAAGTGAGAAGAGGATGGAAAGTAGAAGTCAATTGGCTGTCTCATGCTCAATACAACTACTATATTTTCGGTTCTAATTTGGATGACTCTCAACTGTTAGAACATTGTCATCTGATATTTCTCTTGTCCCCTATACATTCATTTTGGACAACAGGTTTTGCTTTACCTACTTTATTTATGTTAGTTAATTAAAGACAAAGGACTTCTCGGGAAGAAAGCAACTTCTTTTATTGGCTGAACCTCCTGAGAATGTAAGCCATTGCAAAGGGAATTATGGTGACAAAAATAAAGTCAATAAAAACCTGATTTTAGAAAAACCATCTTGGTTCTCTCCACCCACAGAGAGCATGGAAGAATATAATAATGTCTGATTTCAGAAGACATGCTCATTACTTTTAATTTCTTACATTCACTATGCTTTTTTGTATTATTCATTGGATGTCTTTAATTGTGTAGGGTGATGTTTCTGAGCATAACATGTGCATCTTGCTTATCTACTGATCTCAAATACATAAACCATTGGTAGAAGTTATACTGAGTTGCCTCTCTTTTTTGGGGGGGATTCCAAGGACATCTAGCATATTGTCCTATTATTAATATCCACTCAATAAATACCTGTTAAATGGATAACTAAATTAATGAAGGTCACAAGTACTTATAGAGTATATCAAATTTAAAACAGAGCTCAGGGCTATCATTTAAAAATTAGAGTGAGTTTATGGCTTAGACACTGATCAGGTACAAGTTCATAGAGTTGACTCTTGAACAAGATGGAGGTTAGGGACACCAATGCCCAGCATAATCAAAAATCTGTGTATAACTCCTCAGTGGCACTCCATAACCTAAGTTCCACATCCATGGATTCAATCACCTGTGGATGGTGTCTTACTGTATTATTTATTGAAAAAATCTGTGTGTAAGTGGACTCATACAGTTCAAATTTGTGTAGTTCAAGAGGACTGTACTTAAAAAACTGAAACTAATCCTATGAGATTTTGTAAAGCCATCTGAGACTGCACACCAAGAAATTCTGTTGAGATGCTTTAAAAAAAAACAGCAAAAGAATAAAACAAGTAACATAGCCTTGTCACACTTACAAAGAATAAAATTCAATGGGAGGTGAACTCAAATCATTATAGGCCAGCAATAAATGCAATTCATATTCACATAGTACTTTTACCAAGCTTCTGTGAATGTGTCTGTGTTCTAAAATAAATAACAACCTGTTAATAATTCCTCATGTTCATTGAAAGTGTTAGCTCCTTTTCTTAGGCTTCTCAAAGTGTCATATACAATTTCATAGAAAATACAGACCAAAAAATATATATATATGATCCTGCAAATGAAATACATTGCTATGATGTTCATCATAATATATATATTTCCATATTATTAATGGAGACTGAGAATAATTTTGACACTAGGAATTTCCCAAGGTCTTAGGACATGGATCAAGAAATATTCATTCTGATCAAAAGTTTATGACATATAGAATATTAGAAATATTTGTATTGACTTTTCTCATGTATTTCTGAGACTTCCTTGACTTGTGTTACATCTTAACTAAAAAAATGTTAAGAAATATGAATGTTAATGAATCTCAGACCTTAGAGGATTACAATATGATGCCCTTCAGTGTAGGAAACTTCTGGGGGTATATATATATATATATATATATATATATATATATATATATATATATATATATAATTTTTTTTTTTTCAGTATGTGGGCCTCACGCTGTTGTGGCCTCTCCCGTTGCGGAGCACAGGCTCTGGACGCTCAGGCTCAACGGCCATGGCTCACGGGCCCAGCCGCTCCGCGGCATGTGGGATCTTCCCGGACTGGGGCACAAACCCGTGTCCCCTGCATCGGCAGGCGGGCTCTCAACCACTGCGCCACCAGGGAAGCCCTGGGGGTATATTTTAATTTATGGAAAACTTTGAAGAGTTTCCAATATTTTTGATTATTTTAAATCAAGTTTTATGTTTTTAAATTTTAAAAATATTTCATATATTATTGCCTAATCATTCATTGAAAAGCAAAAGTCTTCAATGATGAGAAAATGTTAATTTTTTAGTTATTGTTAGTGTTGGGTGCAGTCAATTCATAATATAATGCCACTCTCAGTAATGTCCTCCAAGAAAATAATTCAAGAGAGGAAAAAAAGGATAATTTTTCCTCTAAATTATGGAGCAAACCATATTTTGTCTTATAAGGTGTGTTCCTTGTCATTGGGAGCTTACAAATGAAGTATAATATGCTAAATATTTGTTGAAATAATTAATAGATGCTAAAATAGAGGTGTTTTTGGAAAGTCATGCCATAAAAGAATATGCACACAGAAGCATATAAACACAGAATTTCTAGAACTGACCTTACTGGGGACAGACAGGAAGATGTAGGCTACACACTAAAGGGCATTTTATAACATCCAAAATAGTGTCAACTCTCTTTCCAGATACATAATGAAAGGATTTAAGCAGGAAAGTAGTCCAATCAAATTTGCCTTTTAGAAAGATCAATGTGGTATCAAAGTGAGTTACATTTAATTGAAGAGAGAAGTACTGATCATAGTTTAGGCAAAATATGAATAGGGACTGAAGTAAGACATGTTCAGTGTGGAGATAGAGAACAATGAATTTTGAACATTAGTAGAAAGTAGAATGAACAGAAACTGTTAAAAATTTGTAAGTTGGAAGTTAATGAAAGGGATAAAAAACCCAAAATTTTATTTTGGACCTGTGGAATTGCATAGATTTTCATGTTTTTCACTCACCAAAATGAATAACTCAGGAGAAATTTTCAAATTTACAAGGTCGGGGGGATCAAGCAAGTGAAAGATAATTTTAAATTTAGAAAAAAATAAATTTAAGATGCTATAAAGTGTCTGTAAAATATTTCCACAATAATACTATGAATAAAGATCTGATGATCAAAAGTTAATGTTAGGCTAAATTCAACACATTTTTTCTCACACAGAAATAGCTAATTCAGGCAGGGTTTGACTCATTCCAGAAGGGCTTGCTTGTAAATCTATAGTCAGCTGGGGGCTTGGCTAGACGATAGTTGAATATAAAGACTTAAAAATCACAAATCACTCATCTTATCCTCTGTACTCTTGACAATACCAGTACCACTTCCAACATCAGGTGTATGGTGAAAGTCAAAGTCACTGGTGTTGAGCAGATGAGGAAATCTCAAGTCTTTTATTACATGGCACACCCACTGGATGTAGAAATCATTAGTGTGATGGCAGCCAATGGGTATGAAGGGTGACTGGGAGACAGAGGATGAAATACTCAATAATTGTGAATTTATTTTATAATATGTAGCAAACAAGCAAATTATCTTGTAAATAGTAGCTAAGATTGGACAAAGATGGTGAAAAATTAAAGTATCTTTTAAAAAGTAAAAGAATTATGGGTCAAAATGTTCAACTATCTTAATGTTATTACAAACTAAATATAATTTTACAATGATGAATACATTTTAAAATAATATAAAATTTAAAGTTATTAAAGGTAAAAATGAAAATTTGGCATAGTTAGTTAATATTACAGAAAATAAATATTTTGTAGGATTCAAATATAGTTCTTTTATACTTAAGAAATTGCTCATGGAAATTTTCATTTCCTAGGGAAAAATTTCTGATCCTTTCATCTGAAAAAGTAAATTTTGATTAATAATATTAGTTACTAGTATAAAACATCTAAAAGAAAGCAATAGAAAGTACTGGCTTTTATCTGAAATCATAGTACAAAATGAACCATAAACCCATTTTTATTAAAATCCTCAGCCTAGCTAGGTGTCCTTTTAGGAGCTATAGTGACTTCCTTGAAATAAAAATATCTACCTTAGATTTTAGAAAAATGTCTAAATAGACATATATATACAGGATCCTTTACTCATAAAAGATGAAGTTTGGAATGTGCTTTCAAAGGCAATTCAATACCTAAGAGTAGATGCTCCAAGATCTATTTGAAGAATTATGTACGTTGATATCCTACAAAACCTGCCTTTAATGTTACTTTTATCAGCAAGAGAACTTATGATGACAGAATGTCTTCTATAGCTTTATGTAGGCAACAGAGAGGATGAGAGGAAACATCTAAAACAAAAAAGCACACAGTGATCCATACGGACTTATTCTTACTGACATTCATTACTTGGTATTGGGGGGTCAAGGTAAACTGACTTTGAAACTTTACTAAGTCTGATCTTTGACATATTTTTTAGTCTTACTGAACTAAGTATAAAATGGGAACTTAAAAATCTACCTCCACCATGTTTTTATGAAAATTAAATAAGTATATAGTCTACTTGGTAGCATAGTTGCTAGCATACAAATACATTCATTCAATGTGGGGTCTGGCCACCATTGGAATCCAACTTGACTGGAACAGTTCTGATAGTTGTGATATTAGTGTCTCCCTACACATACCAGTAAAAAATAAATTGGGTCTTTCAAATTCTCATTTGGCAATTCTAAAGGTATGTTAGAAATTCCTTTAGCCTGGTACCCCACCCAGAGGTAGCTTTATACCCATGGAAGAGAAATGTGTTTGACCATATAGTAATTATCAGATAGAAATATGCAAAAAAAAAAAAAAAAAAACTTACTTCATGGTTTCAATAAACCAGATCAATTTATATAACATTATTTTTTGAGATTAAATTTGGTTATTTAAAAAATTACATTATTAAAGCA
Organism: Mesoplodon bidens; assembly: GCF_964165515.1. Taxonomy (NCBI): domain Eukaryota; kingdom Metazoa; phylum Chordata; class Mammalia; order Artiodactyla; family Ziphiidae; genus Mesoplodon; species Mesoplodon bidens. The sequence continues at coordinate 96,643,232 of NC_138164.1, forward strand.
TTCTTTCAGTTTAATTCAATAGGCGACCAAAATTAATTCCACTTCTTTTCAAAGCTACTCTTTCTTAAGGATGGGATAGGGAAACTTTTGTTGGATTTAAATGTGAAATCACTATTTACGGAGTGTTCAATAACCTATTTAAAAAACAATTTTATCATCTTAAACCAAAAAAAAAAATCAAACATTTTCTGTAATATTTATACTCAAAATAAACTTCAGCCCAAACCTGAAAGGATCTGGTCATTTCTAAATTAAAGGTACCTTTATTTAAAGATGAACTGTTTATGATACTTTCAACTTCAATTTTAGAGAAGCTATGTTAAGAAAGAAGATTATGGTTGTATGGGAATGGAAAATACTTGAGAACAAAAAATAATCTGTATGGGTGTAGACATGGAACCCAAAATTCTACACACAAACCTAATATTATTTATTAGTTTTAGCAAATTCTCTTGCGGAGTCCAAATAACAGCAAGACCCTAGATACGTTACTCTGCTTTGATATATTAGTCAAGACCTACATTCCATCTTTTGGATAGATTCTCTGAATATATGACTCTACAGTGCATGAGAAATCTTTGATGTTATATATTTCCTTTTAGCCACTCAGCATTTGTGTCCTACTTTTCCCTTCAAGAAACACTAATCAAAAATAGAAAAAATTACCATAAATTAAGTGTCTTTTGTATGCGAGGCATTGTCCTAGATAAATAATTGTCACTTCAGTTCTGAGAATGAAGCTTTGTTAACCACCTATACATTGTTAATTGACAAGTGTAACCTTGATCAAGTGATTTCACAATTCAAAACCCGTATCTTCTTCCATAAAATATAAATAGATAAATAAATAAGTAAATAAATAACATTAGTTGCGTTTTCTAAGACTGGAAAGATGGTAAATACTAATTAGATCTTATTCATCTTTGTAGTCATGTGTTTACATACTAGAATTCATGGATTTTTTCCTATATCGAATCACTTATAAATGTTCAGTATCATTATGAACATTGTTATATACAAAATGCAAATGAATATCAGAGAAGAGATCACATGTTTTGATTATATGCTTAAACAAACAGCTAAAAAGCAACTCAGGTTATAATAAAAAATACTTAGATGAAACAGAATCTATGCTGAATAAAATGTTTAGATTAATGTGTAAAGTCCCAAATCTAACTCAGGTGTTAACAGAATTGTGGGTGTTGTTTAGTTTTCTTTTTAGTTTGTTTTCTTTATATAATAACATGTTGAAACTATTTTTAAATATGCAAATACTAAACACAGACTTTGATTCTTAGAGTGTGTTTTGATCATATTGTCTTTATGAATTTTCTTAATTATGCCTCACATTTTTTGTCTTACTCGGTCAGGTTTTGAAAGACTTCTCCTTTCTCAGTCCTACCAAGGATAGAATATTGAAATTATTTTCTATATTTTACTCAATACAATGTTCACTTAAAGGACAGAAAATGAAAGCTCTTTATTATGAAATAAGCCATTTGCTGATACTATGTATCATTCTTTTAGTCAACTGTGAGCATTACAACAACACAGCAAACAAGAGTGAACTTATAAACGTTGAGTCAAGTCATTAGGAGAGTAAGAACTTTGTTTTTGTTTATTTAGTGAGACTCTCCAGAAGAATCCTAAAGGAAGGTGATATTTAAAATAGTTGAATGTCCCCTACATAGAAATTGGAAAAACTCTTTAGTTGATATATATATATTTTTTTTCTTTTTTGCGGTACGCGGGCTTCTCACTGTTGTGGCCTCTCCCGTCGCGGCGCACAGGCTCCGGACGCGCAGGCTCAGCGGCCATGGCTCACGGGCGCAGCCGCTCCGCGGCATGTGGGATCCTCCCAAACTGGGGCACGAACCCGTGTCCCCTGAATCGGCAGGCGGACTCTCAACCACTTGCGCCACCAGGGAAGCCCTAGTTGATATATTTTTATATCTACAAGTTCCTGCTTTGTAAATAGATTAGAAAAATCATTTAATTTTATTTAAAATTAATTTCAGTAGTCTTTATGAATATTTAGCTATTGTGGTATGATAGAGTTATGTGTAACAACAGACATGACACAGAGTAGTAAAGAGCTGCATCAAAGCTTTTTCCATTGAAAAGATCATAGAAAACTTGTTGTTTTGCTTATTTGGTTAATTTGGGATGGATTTAATTGCTTAACTTTCATGGAATTCTGCAATTCAGTAAATAGAAGAACACATATATTTTTTGCTGGATTATGTTCACTCTTTTCTTCACATAAGTGATAGATTATAAAGGAGAAATAATTCTCAATGCTTTGAGAATATGTCTTGGACCAATATGTGGGAGATGTATCAAAAGTCTTCTTTTGTTATTAAATATTCATGTATGTTTCATTTATCCATTTTGCACCTATTTATTGCTCAAATATGTACACATGGGAGTAGGTTATAACTTTCTCTAAGACCCTTCTTAATATTTGTCTTAGAATCAAATGTCAGGTGTGGTAGACATGAAAAATAATTATAAATATGAGAATTTTTTTACTCGCTAATTTAAATTTATTCAATGTGTATCATGTACAATTTAGAAAAGACAGGAATATATATTCTACGTTTGTCTCTCTGCTATAGTTTCACACACATGAAATTCCTATTTTCATAACTTTGAAATCATAACTATTATTATATAAGATATATTCTGAATACCTGCCATGTAACTAAACATTATCAAAGAATAGGTTTCATGAAGATGGAGTAAACTTTCATTCTTTGTATACAACTGAAAAATATTGTCAGAAAGGCAGCATTCATGGGAGACCTTCAAGATGGCAGAGGGGTAAGACATGGAGATCACCTTCCCCCCACAAATATATCAGAAATACATCTACATGTGGAAAAACTCCTACAGAACACCTACTGAAGGTTGACAGAAGACGTCAGACTTCCCAAAAAGGGAACAGACGCCCTCAGGCTACCTACATGCAGAGACAGGGCCAATTCAAAGCTGAACCCCAGGAGCTGTGTGAAGAAAGAAGAGAAAGGGAAATTTCACTCAGCAGCCTCAGGAGCAGCAGATTAAATCTCCAAAATCAACTTGATGTACCCTGCATCTGTGGCATGCCTGAAAAGAATCATCCCAAAATTGAGGTGGTGGACTTTGGGAGCAACTGTAGACTTAGGGTTTTCTGTATGCAACTGAGTGGTTTCCAGGTTTATTTTTATCTTAGTTTAATTTTTAGTATTATCATTGGTAGATTTGTTTATTGATTAGTTTGTTCTCTTCCTTTTTTAATATATAGATATATATACTTTATTCTTTTTCTCTTTTTGTCAGTATGTGTATGCTTCTTTGTGTGATTATGTCAGTATAACTTTGCTTTTACCATTTGTACTGGGGTTCTATCTGTCCTTTTTTTTAATAGTTTTTAGAGTTTGTTATAATTGGTGGGTTTGTTTTCTGGTTTGGCTGATCTTTTATATCTTTCTTTCTTTTTTCTTTTTTTAAATTAATTTTTAATTTTTAATAATATTTTTAATTTTAATAATGGTATTTATTTTCTTTCTTTCTTTCTTTCTTTCTCCCTTTTCTTCTGAGCCATGTGACTCATAGGGTCGTGGTGCTCCGACCAGGTGTCAGGCCTGTGCCTCTGAGGTGGGAGAGCCAAGCTCAGGACATTGGTCCACCAAAGACCTCGCAGCTCCACTCAACAACTAGCGAGATAGAGTGTTGGACACCCTATGCCAAAAAAACTAGAAAAACAGGAAAACAACCCCACCCATTAGCAGAGAGCCTGCCTAAAATCATAGTAAGTTCACAGACACCCTAAAGCACAGCACCGGACGTGGACCTTCCCACCAGAAAGACAAGATCCAGCCTCATTAACCAGAACACAGGCACCGTCCGCTCCACCAGGAAGCCTACAGAACCCGATGAACCAAGCTTAGCCACTGGGGGAAGACACAAAAAACGATGGGAACTACAAACCTGCAGCCAGCAAAAAGGAGAACCCAAACACAGTAAGTTAAGCAAAATGATAAGACACAGAAACACAATGCAGATGAAGGAGCCAGGTAAAAACCCACCACATCAAACAAATGAAGAGGAAATAGGCAGTCTACCCGAAAAATAATTCAGAGTAAAGATACTAAATATGATCCAAAATCTTGGAAATAGAATGGAGAAAATACAAGATACCTTTAACAAGGACCTAGAAGAACTACAGAGCAAACAAACAATGATGAACAACACAATAAATGAAATTAAAATTTCTCTAGAAGGAATCAATAGCAGAATAACTGAGACAGAAGAATGGATAAGTGAACTGGAACATAAAATAGTGGAAATAACTACTGCAGAGCAGAATAAAGAAAAAAGAAAGAAAAGAATTGAGGACACTCTTACAGACCTCTGGGAAAACATTAAGCACACCAACATTCGAATTATAGGGATCCCAAAGAAGAAGAGAAAAAGAAAGGGACTGAGAAAATATATGAAGAGATTATAGTTGAAATCTTCCCTAATATGAGAAAGGAAAGAGGCGATCAAGCCCAGGAAGTGCAGAGTTCCATACAGCATAAATCCAAGGAGAAACATGCAAAGAAACATATTAATCAAACCACCAAAATTGAATAAAAAGAGAAAATATTAAAAGCAGCAAGGGAAAATAAAAAAACTAATATACAAGGTAGCCCCCATAAGGTTAACAGCTGATCTTTCACCAGAAACTGCAAACCAGAGGGAGTGGCAGGACATATTGAAAGTGATGAAAGGGAAAACCCTACAACCAAGATTACTCTACCCAGCAATGATCTCATTCAGATTCAAAGGAGAGTTTGAAACCTTCAAAGACAAGAAAAAGCTAAAAGAGTTAAGCACCACCAAACCAGCTTTACAACAAATGCTAAAGGAAATTCTCTAGGCAGGAAGCACCACAGAAGGAAAAGATCTACAATCACAAACCCAAAACAATTATGAAAATGGTAATGGGAACATACATATCGATAACAACCTTAAATGTAAATGGATTAAATGTTCCAACCAAAAGATAAAGACTGGCTGAATGGATACAAAAACAAGACCCATATATATGCTGTCTACAAGAGGATCACTGCAAACCTAGGGACACATACAGACTGAAAGTGAGGGGATGGAAAAAGATATTCCATGCAAATGGAAATCAAAAGAAAGCTGGAGTAGCAATTCTCATATCAGACAAAATAGACTTTAAAATAATGACTATTACAAGAGACAAAGAAGAACAATACATAATGATCAAGGGATCAAACGAAGAAGAAGATACAACAATTGTAAATATTTATGCACCCAACATAGAAGTATCTCAGTGCATAAGGCAAATGCTAAGAGCCATAAAAGAGGACATCAATGGTAACACAATCATAGTAGGGGACTTTATCTTTCACCATCACCAATGGACACATCATCAAAAGATAAAATAAATAAGGAAACAAAAACTTTAAATGATACATTAAACAAGATGCACTTAATTGATATTTATAGGACATTCCATCCAAAAACAACAGAATACACTTTCTTCTCAAGTGCTCATGGAACATTCTCCAGGATAGATCATACCTTGGGTCACAAATCAAGTCTTGGTAAATTTAAGAAAATTGAAATTGTATCAAGTGTATTTTCTGACCATAATATTATGAGACTAGATATCCATAACAAATTTTTAGGAGAAAATCTCTAAAAATACAAACACATGAAGGCTAAATGATACACTACTTAATAACCAACAGATCATTGAAGAAATCAAAGAGTAAATCAAAAAATTCCTAGAAGCAAATGACAATGAAAACACGACGACCCAAAACCTATGGGGTGCAGCAAAAGCATTTCTATGAGGGAAGGTTATAGCAATACAATTCTACCTCAATAAACAAAAAACATCTCAAATAAACAACCTAACCTTACACCTAAAGCAATTAGAGAAAGAAGAACAAAAAAATCCCAAAGCTAACAGAAGGAAAGAAATCATAAGGATCATAACAGAAATAAATGATAAGAAAGGAAGGAAACAATAGCAAAGATCAATAGAACCAAAAGCTGGTTCTTTGAGAAGATAAACAAAATTGATAAATCATTAGCCAGACTCATCAAGAGAAAAAGAGAGAAGACACAAATCAATAGAATTAGAAATGGAAAAAGGGAAGGAACAACAGACACTGCAGAAATACAAAAGATCATCAGATATTACTACAAATAACTACATACCAATAAAATGGACAACCTGGAAGAACAGGACAAATTCTTAGAAAAGCACAACGTTCCAAGTCTGAAGCAAGAAGAAATACAAAATATAAACAGACAAATCACAAGCACTGAAATTGAGACTGCGATTAAAAATCTTCCAGCAAACAAAAATTCATGACCAGATGGCTTCACAGGTGAAATTTAAAAAACATTTAGAGAAGAGCTAACACCTTTTCTTCTAAAACTCTTCCAAAATATAGCAGAGGGAGGAACACTCCCAAACTCATTCTACAAGGTCACCATCACCATGATACTAAAACCAGACAAAGATGTCACAAAGAAAGAAAACTACAGACCAATATCACTGATGAACATAGATGCAAAAATCCTCAACAAAATACTAGCAAACAGAATCCAACAGCACATTAAAAGTATCATACACATGATCAAGTGGGGTTTATCCCTGGAATGCAAGGATTCTTCAACATGCACAAATCAATCCATGTGATAAACCATATTAAAAAATTGAAGGAGAAAAACCATATGATCATCTCAATAGATGCAGAAAAAGCTTTTGACAAAATTCAACACCCATTTATGATAAAAACCCTCCAGAAGGTAGGCAGAGAGGGAACTTACCTCAACATAATAAAGGCCATATATGACAAAACACTCAGCCAACATGGTGAAAAACTGAAACTATTTCGTCTAAGGTCAGGAACAAGACAAGTTTGTCCACTCTCACCATTATTATTCAAAATATTTTTGACAGTTTTAGCCACAGCAATCAGAGAAGAAAATGACATAAAAGGAATCCAAATCAGAAAAGAAGAAGTAAATATGTCACTCTTTGCTGATGACATGATACTATACATAGAGAATCCTAAAGATGCTACCAGAAAACTACTAGAGCTAATCAATGAATTTGGTCAAGTTCCAGTTACAAAATTAATGCACAGAAATCTCTAGCATTCCTATACACTAATGATGAAAAATCTCAAACAGAAATTAAGAAAACAATCCCATTTACCACTGTAACAAAAAGAATAAAATACCTATGAATAAACCTACCTAGGGAAGTAAAAGAACTGTATGCAGAAAACCGTAAGACACTGATGAAAGAAATTTAAGATGATACAAACAGATGGAGAAATATACCATGTTCTTGGTTTGGAAGAATCAATATTCTGAAAATGACTATTCTGCCCAAAGCAATCTACATATTCAGTGCAATCCCTATCAAACTCCCAAAGGCATTTTCTACAGAACTAGAGCAAAAAATTTCACCATTAGTATGGAAACAGAAAAGACCCCAAAAAGCCAAAGTAATCTTCAGAAATGAAAATGGAGCTGGAAGAATCAGGCTCCCAGACTTCAGACTATACTACAAAGCTACAGTATTTAAGAGAGTATTGGCACAAAACAGAAATATAGATCAATGGAACAGGATAGAAAGCCCAGATATAAACCCATGCACATATGATCACCTTATTTTTGATAAAGGAGACAATAATATACAATGGAGAAAAGAACTCCTTTTCAATTAGTGGTGCTGGGAAAACTGGACAGCTACATGTAAAAGAATGAAATGAGAACAATCCCTAACACCATACACAAAAATAAACTCAAAATGGATTAAAGACCTAAATGTAAGGCCAGGCACTATAAAACTCTTAGAGGAAAACATAGGCAGAACACTCCATTACATAAATCACAGCAAGCTCCTATTTTAGCCAAGTCCTAGAGAAATGGAAATAAAAATAAACAAATGGGGCCTAATGAAATTTAAAAGCTTTTGCACAGCAAAGGAAACTATAAACAAGACGAAAAGACAGCCCTCAGAATGGGAGACAATATTTGTAAATGATGCAACTGACAAAGGACTAACCTCAAAAATTTACAAGTAGCTAATGCCGCTCAATATCCAAAAAACAAACAACCCAGTCCAAAAATGGGCAGAAGACCTAAATAGACATTTCTCCAAAGAAGGTATACAGATTGCCAACAAACACATGAAAGAATGCTCAACATCACTAATCATTAGAGAAATGCAAATCAAAACTACAAGGAGGTATCATCCCACACCAATCAGAATGGCCATCTTTAAAAAACTCTATAAGCAAAAAATGCTGGAGAGGGTGTGGAGAAAAGGGAACCCTCTTGTAGTTTTAGTGGGAATGTAAATTGATACAGCCACTATCAAGAACTGTATGGAATTTCCTTAAAAATCTAAAATTAGAACTACCATATGACCCAGCAATCCCACTACTGGGAATACACCCTGAGAAAACCATAATTCAAAAAGCGTCATGTACTACAATGTTCATTGCAGCTCTATAGCCAGGACATGGAAGCAACCTAAGTGTCCATTGACAGATGAATGGGTAAAGTAGACGTGGCACATATATACAATGGAATATTACTCAGCCATAAAAGGAAACAAAATTGAGTTATTTGTAGTGAGGTGGATGGACATAGAATCTGTCATACAGAATGAAGTAGGTCAGAAAGAGAAAAATAAATACCATATGATAACACATATATATGGAATCTAAAAAAAAATGGTTCTAAAGAACCTAGGTGCAGGACAGGAATAACGACGCAGACTTAGTGAATGGACCTGAGGACACGTGGAGGGGGAAGGGTAAGCTGTGAAATGAGAGAGTGGCATGTACTTACATATACTAGCCAATGTAAAATAGATAGCTAGTGGGAAGCAGCTGCATAGCACAGGGAGATCAGCTCAGTGCTCTGTGACCACCTGGAGGGGTGGGATAGGGAGGGTGGGAGGGAGACACAAAAGGGAGGAGATATGGGGATATATGTATTTGTATAGGTGATTCACTTTGTTATACAATGGAAACTAACACCCAATTGTAAAGTAATTATACTCCAATAAAGGTGTTAAAAAAAAGAAAGGTAGCATTCAGATTTGTCTATTATATTTAAATGTCTTTATCTTAAGATTGATTCCTAGAAACACTGTCTAATCAGAGGCACTGGGAATTTCAAGTTTTATAGATTTTGACAAATTAACCAATGAAATTTTGGTAAAGGATCTAACTCAGATATCAGCAACATAACATACTGACCATTTACTAAGCATATTCATCTCACAGTATTATTTTTCTATAGCAATATTTTTGAATATGGTACATGTATAATAGTATTGGACAAAAAAGACTCAGTATTAAAAATATAAAGAGGATCAGATACACAGTAAAATAAATATTGAATAAACATAGCCTAAATTATTTGCAGTAAATTGTGGCAAAGAGATGATGGCAAAACTCTCAGTTCAGAGTTATTAATGGTGTAATGAGTTGCAGGGGTCCCTGGAGTCAATGTTAGAATGATGACTTGGAAAATTGCACTGGAAATAAATGAAACTGTATCCTGCTTGACTTCAATACTAAATAAAAGATATCTTTATCTCCTGTAATAGAAAGAGAGACAGGACAGTGGCCCCAGCATAACCTCATCGGATTGTGGTCATTCCATATCCAGAAGACAAATTATGGGCACACCACACCTGTCTTGACCCTCCTTCTATATCAAAAAGCCATGTTCAAGTTATCAGTACCTATGACAAAAGACAGGTGTACATTAATATTAAATTTCAGTGATTAGCAGACAACCAAGAATCATCAAAACTTTGAAGGAAGTCTAACAATTTTAAAGAGAAGAATCAAATTAACAGAAGAAATAACATAGGGAGGAACAAGTTTAATAGAAAAAAAGTGCATAGAGCTGAATTAATGATGTAAAAGTTCAAGGCCAGTGTTATGCTAGAATGTCAAATGCAATTTACACTAGAATGTATGCACCTCACTAGAATGCAAGTTCTGTAAAGGCAATTAATTTTCCTGTTTTTCTCATTGATATATTCCCAACTGACACTCAGTAAATTCTCAATAAATACTAATTGAAGTAGTACAAATCAAAGAGATGGAATGGAGAAAGATAATTTATTTGAATTTTATTTATTTTTTATACAGCAGGTTCTTATTAGTTATGAGAATTTTTTTTAAAAGACAAAAATTTCCAACATCTTTCTCCATATACTACAGGAAGGAAAAATATCCTCATGAATCACAGAAAGAGACTTCTCAGGGCCAAAACATCAAATCTTCTGAGGAATATTAATAAATTTAATGAATACAAGACTTTCGAATATTCCAATGAACAAGGATTATTAGGTATAAATTTGTACCCAAAAAATAAAGAATACATTTTTTCAACTGCTCATGGTTCATTCTCCAAATCCCACTATTTCACTGTTTAGTAAAACCAGCAAATGTCACAACATGAGTCACACACTACATATTTTCTGACTAAAATGCAGTTGATTTAGAAATTAACAATGAAAAGAGAGCTCAACAAATCCATCCACTTAGAAGTTTAAATGTGTCAACAAACATTACTATCTTTATTAAAGAGGAAAGCAAAATAGTGACTGGCGACTACGTAAAATAAAGTAAAAACAGTGCATATCAACACCTGTGTAATGTGTCTAAATCAGAACACCTAGAAAAATATTATGACTTCAATGTATGTGTTAGAATATAGAAAGATTTAAAATAAATTATGTAAATAACCAAGAATCTAGAATAAGAGCTAGAAGATATGGAGGGGCTATGTTAAGTGAGTTATTCATTCATCCGGTCATTGACATATAATTATGCGAGCCACTAAAAAATAGTGGCTAAAAAGATGCAATGGTTACCAAAAACAGATATTCTTTCTGACCTCAGTCAGCCTAGACTCTATTAAAGAAGACAAACACCAAAGAAGCGACCAAAATTATATAAACAAAAGCTTAAATAGGTGTCACAAAGAAGAATATTTGATGGGAGAGTTTTACTTTGTTGAGGAATTCGGAGAACATTTTCCTTAGGAAGTTTGGACCAGTCTGAGATCTGAAGGGTGAGTAGGTGTTAACTAGGGAAACTTCATTGGGTGGTGTGCTGAAAGACAGGAGCCAGTCCAAAGGCACTGTGGTCCAAAGGGACGTGGCACAATGCAGGAACTAAAGGAAGGCCTGTGTGTGTAGAAAACAACATGACATAGGAGAAGCTTTAGAGAAAGTTAGTGACAAGTTCATATAAGGTCTTTAGTCCATGTTTGTGACATTGTTCTTCACGTTAAAAGCAATGTGAAACCGTACAAATGGTTTAAGCTGAGGAAGAGATGTGCCGTGGTAAGATTGCATTTTGAAAAATGCCTTCTTGCTACACGTGGTAAATTGACTCAAGGATGGTGTTAGTCAGAGTGAACACAGAGACACCAGTTAAGAAACTGCAGTAATCCATGTGAGAAAACATTGGCAATTTTCTAGAATGACAATGAGGGAGGTAAAGTGATGTAGCCAACACTGAGGAATATTTGAGTGTTAAGATTGATGAAAGCACAAAGCAATAAAATAAAAATCAATGCAACCAACAGATTTGATCAAACACTCAAAATAATTAGAAATCAGAGATATTCACATTGAAATAATGAGAAACCACTTTTCACATATAAGACTGGCAGAAATTAAATGTTTAATGATATAAACTATTGGCAAGTGTGTGACACTCTGAGGATACAAATCAATATGGCTACTCTTCAAGAGTGATTTGGCAGAGTCAGTTAAAATTTAAAATGTTCATATTCTTATACACAGCAATTCTACACCATAGTCTACCAAGGTGTATGATTGTGCATATGTCAGTGGGTCATGTATAGTATGTACATTGAAGTATTATTTGATAATAGCAAAAAATTGAAAATAATTTAAAGATCCATTAAAAGGAGATTGGCTGAAAAATAGATGATAGACACACATAAATGTGATTAAGATCGAGAAATATTTTTACCAGATAAAGACCAAGTTGGGAACTATAAAAACGAGTCAGAAGATACACTGGGTTTTGTAGAATAAGCATAAGACTGAGAGTAACCATGCTGGGTTCTAATCCATTCTCTCTCTCTCTCTCTCTCTCTCTCTCTCTCTTTTTTTTTTCTTCCTGCAGTACACGGGTCTCTCACTGTTGTAGCCTCTCCTGTTGCAGGGCACAGGTTCTGGACGTGCAGGCTCAGTGACCATGGCTCACGGGCCTAGCTGCTCCGTGACATGTGGGATCTTCCCAGACCGGGGCATGAACCTGTGTCCCCTGCACCGGCAGGTGGACTCTCAACCACTGCGCCACCAGGGAAGCCCTCACTCTCTCTCTTTTTAACTCAATATCCTTTACGTCTCCTTAGCTGTAATTTCTAATTAATTTTCAATATTTTTCTTATTAGATTTTAACCTCCAAATGCCAAAGAGTCTGTGTCTTTATCACAGCTGCATCATCAACATCTACACCTGTACCAGGCATATTATATATAGTCAATACATATTCATTATTAAATATATATGAATGTTTACATAAATAAATGAACACATTTATGAATGAATGATGTCACTTTTGCTGTTAACTTTATATAACTCAGGCATACAAGTAATCTCATTTCTCCTAAGATCTCATGTATAATATTAAATACATTGGTATTAGATTTCTTAGTGCTTTTTCTACTTTAAAATTTTATGATTCCAAGATGCTGCATAAGTTGCCGCAAAATCTTTCATCAGTTCTTTATATCATAATATGTTTTTACTCTTTTATATTTCTACACACCACAAACTCTTAATAGAGCTTGCTATGTTTAAATTATGTGTATTAATCTCATATATGCTTAAACAATAAAAACTCAGATGTTTCTATATCACCTCCTTGGGATAATATTAGAACACTCTCTAATACCATATAACCTAAAAATGAATTAAAGACCTAAGTGTAAAACCAGATACTATAAAACTCCTAGAGGAAAACAAATATAGGTAGTACACTATTTGACATAAATCACAGCAATAATTTTTGGATCCATCTCCTAAAGTAAAAGAAATAAAAGCAAAAATAAACAAATGGGACCTAATCAAACTTAAAAGATTTTGCACAACAAAGGAAACCATCAGCAAAATGAAAAGACAACCTGCTGAATGGGAGAATATATTTGCAAAAGATATGAGCAATAGGGATTAATAACCAACATATAAAAACAGCTCATACAACTCAACGTCAAAAAAATAAACAATCTGATTTAAAAAAGTAGGCGGAAGAACTGAATAGTCATTTTTCCAAAAAGGTAATAAAGGTGGCCAACAGGCACATGAAAAGATGCTCAACATCACTAATCATCAGGGAAATGCAAATCAAAACCAAAATGAGTTATAACCTCACACCTGTCAGAATGGCCATCATCAAGAAGAACACAAATAAAAAATGTTGTTGAGGGTGTGGAGAAAAGGGAGCCCTGGGGCACTGTGGTGGGAATGTAAACTGGTGCAGCCACTGTGGAAAACAGTATGGCGGTTTCTCAAGAAACTAAAAATAAAACTACCATATGACCCAGCAATTCCACTCCTGGGTATATATTTGAAAGAAACAAAAACACTAATTCGAAAGTTACATGCAACTCAATGTTTAAAGCAGCATTACTCACAATTGCCAAGGCATGAAAGCAAACTAAGTGTCCGTCAAGAGATGAATGGATAACGAAGATGTGGTGTGTATGTATATATATATAAATACACACTATATATATAGTGGAATACTACTCAGCCATAAAAAAGAATGAAATTTTGCCATTTGCAACAACATGGGTGGACTTGGAGGGTATTATGCTAAGTGAAATAAGTCAGACAGAGAAAGACAAATATTGTATGATATCACTTGTGCGTGGAATCTAAAAAAAATCAAGAAACCAGTGAATATAACAAAAAAGAAGCAGACTCATAGGTAGAACAAATGAGTGGTTACCAGTGGGGGGGAGGGGCAATATAGGGGTGGAGGAGTGGGAGATACAAATTATTGGGTGTAAGATAGGCTCAAGGATGTATTGTACAACATGGGGAATATATTCAATATTTTGTAATAACTGTAAATGGAAAGAAGCCTTTAAAATTGTATGAAAAAAGTAAAAATGTTTTAAATAAAAATAAATTGTCTAATACATTCACAGGCAAAAAAAAACTCATACAATTTTTAATAAAAATGGGCAATGGAACATATTGTAGTGCAGCTCAGAAAGATCTGAGAGTGTCTGAGTCAGGATACTTTATTAAAAAATCGACAACTGTGGTAAATGTGTATTGAATAGATGTTTAGATACTTTAGTTTCTCTATTCCTTTGGGCTAATAGTACCATAAAATAAAATTGGAGAGATTTTTTCCCAAATCTATTTTATATCATAAGAATGGCAAAACTCATGCTTTTTTGTCCTAGATTGCTATCCTATAACCCTGTAACCCTATGACACCACCACAGCCCTTCATACATGATGTGGCTGAGTAGAAGCACAACAAACCAATTAGGTAGTATTTTTCAGCTACATGGCTTATTGGCACAGTCAGTCTCATTTCGCACTTCATTACATAGAGACAGACTGGAGCCAGAGGGGAACACTAATGTAAACTTGTTTTCTGAGTCACAAACTCTGAAAGCCTATTGGTTTATCCCTTTCTCTATATAATCAGCAAATAATCATTCTGAAAATATAGTTTTCCTATCACATTGCACTATCATGACATTTCAAATCTCTCCAACCTTTTCTTTGAAATATTTAAATGTTTACTCCCTGATATACTTTCTCATGACACACACATATACACTCAAACAATTACATGCATCACGTAATAAAAGTGCACAATCACTGGAAATGGAAATTAAGTAAATGAAAATCTTTAACGTCTGACAAATGTTTGCGATAAGTTATAATATTTAAAATATATTCACTTTATCTCTTTATGATATATCCCCACCTCCGTATCAGAAGGATTTTTACAACCCTACCCCATTTTACTTCCAGATTGGTGATATGACTTGCTTTGTTTAATGGAATGTGAATGGATGTGAAATATTCAATTTTCAAATAGAATACTTAATAGCTACTGAGTAGTCTACCTCCTTCCCTTTTCCCTCTATTGTTTCTCCATCCTCAAACCTAGAGAGGAAAAGAAGTAAATCAGAGCCTGCAACCAAAATGTACAGTGGGCAAGAAAGAAAATCAAAAAGTTGCAGTTATAAAACACTGAAATTTTAGTGGGTTTTGTTATACAGCTTTGCATCACAGCAGCTAACTAATACAGTGTTTAAATGTGACACACTATAATTCTCATCAGGAAATTAGTAAATATTTTTATGAAAATAAAGCATAATTAAAGAAAATTAAACATAATTTGTTTAAAATCTAAGCTAGCATGTATTAATTTCTAGTAGAACTAGGGAAAGAATCCTCTAACATTGATTTAATGTTTTTTTTTTTCTGTAATGTTGAGGAAGGTTAGTATTAGGTTTTCAATCAAAATATTAGTTATATTTGTCAAATAATTACGGATTATTTACCATTTTTCCCATAAATGATATCCTACATTGGAGATTTTTTTTTTCCTATGGGTAGGTTACAATTTGGTTATTTTTTTTTCTTTAACTGAGCAATTCCACCTCTGCAAGGGATTGGCCATGAGTTTTCTGAGATCTTAAAAATATATTTAGTTTAAGCCTAATTTAAGGAAAAAATATAAAGTTTGATTTTTGAACTGCAATATTTAGAAAGTTTGAAATTCAATTTAGAATGTAAAAATCTGAATGTTTTTAAAATATCAATTAGTGTTAAAATAAGAATAATGGCATATATCATGATTTCACTAGAAGCAAGGCCCAACATTTAAAATATTCTTTTCCAAATTTCATCAGCTTCACATTATTTTTGCCAGTGTTTTGAGAATTTCATCAATTCTATGAGATCTTTAAGGTACATTTAAGAGTAAGATAAGAAATGTTATTGCTGTCAAATTAATCCCATGTTTTCCTGCAGAACCTATTCATATGTAAGTAAATTTCTCCTAAGCCTAATACCCTATCACTAATTCTAGGATATAAAAACATCTGATGTGTTACCTGTGAGCCAGTTTTCAAAACCACAAGGTTCTCTTTTCAAATTTCTTTTTTTCTTCATATTAGTGAATTTTTAGGTAAATTATTAAATATCTATCCTTATTGTTAGATTAGCTATGAATAAAATTAGAATAAATACATGGCTACTCAAAATTTCTACTCCTATGAATGAATAAGTACATAACTTCTATCTGACACTTATTGAACATCTACTAAATGTAAAGTGTTTTGCTCCAGATTGTATATTTTTTCTAGTTTTTAGTTTACCAAACATCCAACACAGAAGAAATTATTATCCCTTTCTTGAAGATAAAGAACCAGTTTTATAAATGTCATGGTATTTCCCAAGACTGAACACCTGGTAGAGAACAATAACAACACACGAAACTAGGTTTATGTGATTCTAAATCCTTGTTTTTTCCCTAATATTTTTTATTGTGAGGGTTGTAGATTATATTATTTGTTTATAATTATTTGTTCTCTCCATACCTTTGCCATTTTTACTTGCCCCATTAATTTTGAGCTTTATCATGTGACATTTTTGCTTCTAGGATCTGTCATATCTAAGTAAAAATATATGATTGGATGGTTTATCTGGAAACATTTTTCCTCCAGACTTTTCTTATGAGAAGAGTAGCCTGTAACAGAAGATATCCAATTAGCCTATGTTCCAGAATGAGAAGACCTGTGGAGTTCATAGGAGCCCACATGAGCTCATCAGAGCCCTGCAGACCCCAGCTGAGCCAGGAGAACCATAGCTGACCCACAACTCTCATGTAACGCAAATTATAAATAAATATGTTTTTGTAACCAATTGAGATTTTAAGGTGGGTTATCATACAAATAACCTAGCAGAAGTTAACTAATACATTAATTGGAATCTAAAAGTAGAGGCTAACATAAAATAAAAAGTATACGGTGTTGGCTTTAAGGCTGGGTGGCAGGTTACAAGTAAACCATTATAGGAGGATGAAAAATATTACCCCAAACTTGCAGTGATGAAATATTTGATACAGCTGTCATTATTGATAAACTGGTAGGAAGATAATATGTATCTAAAGAAACTGTGGCTGCAGGTCATGAATTGTGGGTCATTAGGTACATTCGGTTACATGAAATGTTTAGAAAATAATTGGTCTTTTTGTAATTAGAGATGAAAGAGAAAAGAAAGGAACCACAAATTCCATGGGTTTCAGTGTTAAAAGAGTCAAGTTTTCTTATCCTCATTTTGTAAAAGATTCTCAGATTAAGACCCAGATGCTGGGCAAAGACCAGATTAAGGTCTGTTTGCATGAAGTTGGCCCCCAATAAATCCTATCAGACAAAATGACTTGGAAAAAGAGATCACATATATGATTGTGTGGAAGTCTGGTAAGCTCAAAGTACCCTTTATTAATTCTAGAGAAGAATTGTTGATGCTGCTTTTGGTATGCAAAACTGACTGGAATAAAGTAGTTCATTTTTTTAAGGAAACTCTATAATATTTGGGGGGAGGAAAGTCCCTTGTTACAGGAGTAAAGAGACATTACAACATTTGCCTGAATGACTTCAAAAATGATTAGAACCAGTGACTATTCCACCATCCCCTTCCTTCCCTTTTCTGAATGGAGGGGTTCACAGGGAGTGTCACTCCCTTTTCACTCCATGTTTCGGTATATTGGGTATTTTTAGCTCATGTATCTCTGGATGACTTGTAGTTTTCGTATGGAGATTCCATGATCAAAAGGAACTCAAAACTCACTTTAGGTAGATCATGAGATCTTGTAATTTGAGTCAGATATGTCGCTGAACTTCCTGGGTAGCTTGGGGAAGATATTGAGTGTATTCTGCTCATAGGAGGGAAGCAAATATTTGTAATAAAAAAAGAAGGCAGTAGTAGTAGATTATGTCATTTGTTCACAATGATCTATTTGTTCTTCCCCCTTCCCATGCTGTCTTGTAAGTGCAGTGTATTTTCCCACCATGAGAACAGAGTGGCTGGAGACCAAAATGGGAAGCCATGTAGAGCCAAGCTAACCCCAGACTGATTCCAGATGAGCCCATGAGAAGTGAGAGGAACGCAGTAAGGTTACAGCAAGCATGTAGCACTCATATTACACAGTAAGAAGTAAAGAGATGTTCCTGTAAGAGATTGAAATTTGGAGGTTGTTTTGGCCATAAGGTAAGTCTTAGTTACAAATTCTCTCTCCAGCCCCTACTAGACTCTGGCATTTTTTTCTCTTCCTTTTTCAGACCCTGTAAATTTGTTTTTCCCCTTACTTGAATACACTGCCCATATCCTTTCCTCACAGGCACTTCTGTAAAGAGTCTTCACCTCCCAGTTTTCTTAGGAATATTCTTCCCAATCTTTCAAATTAAACATCACCTGTTATATGCCACCATAGAACTTTACTTTTTCTTAAAACTAAAGACATTTTTATCTGTATATTTTTGGTTGTATATCTATTTGAAAAATATTGATCTCTTCAACTAGACTGCAAGTTCCATGAGGGCATGAACGGTGTCAATTTCTCTCTCTGCCACATACCCAGAATCTGAAACAAGGCTTGACACTCAGAACAAGTTCAACAAATATGTGTTGTCTAAATTAGTATACCCAAATAGAGATACTAATTAATTTAAGCCACAAAATCTGTATAACTACCTATGCCTGCATATTTTTCTTGAGGATTTTACTAACTTGTGCCCGTTCATTGCATGAGCTTGAAATTAGAGAAGTGGTTTATTGATAATTTCCCTCAGATACTTCTCCCACTCAGTGTTGTGTATCTCTTTGCTATGAAATATGACTTTGTCTTTGTATACACACAATCTCTTGGTTCCTGATGCTTAAATTACTCTGAATAAAGGCTTTGGGACACTAGAATGAGCAGTGAGATGTGATATAAATAAATCTTTGTGTGGAATTCTGTTCTGTGAGAAATATTATTAAGAGGTTTGCAGGATAATATTTAAATTAAATTTTACTCTCAAATGATTATTTCCTTTTTAAAATCAGACTTTTTTATTAAAAGCACACTTGAAATGCTCATTTTAGTTTATTTTGTGGTAAAGTAATGGCTCAGGGCATTTTCTAAATAAAAGTAAAATGTCTACCGTGATTTTTATTCTGAAGAACATACTCCAGATATTCGCAAACTGTTCTCTCCTCCTCTTTTACTGTGACACACCACAACTAAATTGTTTACCCATTATGAGCTTCAATTTTCTCCTTGGCAAAATGGTGTTGAGAGGCTTAAACACAAGCTTAGGTATCAGAGATCCATAAGTTTATTTACTGATTTCATTGCAGGTCATCTTTCTTTAGTTATTTTATCTTAAGAAAATATAATAAAAATTTCATGCTTTGTTTTTAATATTAAAATTTTACCAATATACAGAGAATGCAATCTTTGCTAATACATGGTTTACTTTTTTTTTTTTTTTTTTTTCAGCATGCAGGCCTCTTACCATCGTGGCCCCTTGCACTGTGGAGCACAGGCTCTGGATGCGCAGGCCCAGTGGGCATGGCCCACTGGCCCAGCCGCTCCATGGCACGTGGAATCCTCCCAGACCGGGGCACAAACCCGCACCCCCTGCATTGGCAGATGGACCCTCAACCGCTGCGCCACCAGGGAATCCCCTATACATGGTTTACTTCAGCTCAGTAGTTTTCCTCTATCATTTTCTAGGATCATTAGAATAACTAGGTAAGACCATTTAAATTGTGTCTAGGACAGAATCAGTACTCAATACACATTTTCCCCCCTCTTTTTCTATCAATCCAGGGTTATTTTACATAAAGGAAATTCACCATAAATACGTTTTATCTTTCAATTCCTTTTTTTCTTTAATAACAATTTCATTACTTATTTTTGAAGGTCTTATAAAACATGATTTGGAACATTCTGTTTGTCACACAGGTTCAATTTAGGTATCTGATCTCTAGCTTTTCTGGAGCACTAAGATCAATCTCATACATCAATCCTCCCCTGCTTGCACACTGAAACATAAATTCCACAGAAGATCAAAGTATCACACATTTATCTTTGCAGACAATCAACATATCAATATGCCTAGAAGCAAAAGATAAATTTCCCCTGTGTTTGATCAATAGACTAATAACTACTAGTGCTATGAATGAAGATAAAGCTTTCTCTTCTACTTTCATACCAACCACATTATTTGACTTGATTTCACCTGAGTCAGAGAATTCTATCGCCCGACTACACACACGCAAAGAACATATTTCCTTTCATTGATTCTCAGTTTCCCCATCATTAATTTCACTGACTGGGTTGCAGGCTTTCAAATTAAAGAAAAGTAAAGCTCCAACAGTGAAGTTCTGTCAGTTTAGTATTACTGAATTTCTTTATTCCTTTTTTTGGGAGGGTGGGGAAAGTGGGCAGAGCTCTTACTGTTCAAGCATTTTTTCATGATACCCAAGAGAAGAGAAGGTAAAGGTAAAAACATGCATAATAGTGAAATCCTAGTGCCTAAAATAGTGCTTGAGGATTACAAAGTAAACAATAAATGTTGATTGCTTACATAAACCATGATTCATGAACAAAATAATCAATACACAAATGTTATGTATTCACCAGACAGTCAGTAGAGAAACATTTACTGGTGGTCTACTTATATCAAGACTGTGAAATATGCTGTAGAGAACTGAATGAAAAGACATGGTTCAGCCCTCAAAAATCTTATAACCAGCTGGAGACCTCATGTTAATTATTATAATATAGATACATTAGTGAAATAGAAAAAGAGAGAATAGAGCATCTTTTACCACCTGGAGCAGTTAGGGAGATTCTCATTTATTTATCCTCATACCCTTCATTCTCTTTCATTCTTTTGTCATCTTCCCATTCATTATCACATCATACACATGGATGATACTAAAGCTAATTATCTTATTGGAAAGAGAAATTAAAACTTTTTAATGACTCTCACCTTTGATACAGATTTATAGAACTTGAACACATTTCTTATATTTATTGTAACTTAGTCCAGTCCTGATATGACTAAATAATTAAATTCTACTTTATTTTTACAGCTTGTGTGTTTATTGAGACATGTTTTTGGCATTTTAATAATATGTTCCTCATGTTTAGAATAATGTTTAGGTTTAATAAAAATGTATAAAAACTCAAAGTGTCTGTATGTACCTTATATTCCAGTGGAAGGGTATTAAAAAAAAAACAGTGGAATAGTATTAAAAAAAAGTGATATCTAATCTCATAGTGTTGTGGTCAGAAAAGATACTTGATATAATTTCATTTTTATTAAATTTACCAATCTTAAATTTACCAATTTAAATTTACCAAGGCTTGATTTGTGATGCAAGATATGATCTATCCTGGAGAATGTTCTATGAGAACTTGAGAAGGAAGTGTATTCTGTTGTTTTTGGATGGAGTGTCCTATAAATATCAATTAAGTTTATCTTGTTTAATGTATCATTTAAAGCTTGTGTTTCCTTACTTATTTTCATTTTGGATGATCTGTCCATTGGTGTAAGTAGGGTGTTAAAATCCCCTACTAAGATTATGTTACTGTCGATTTCCCCTTTTATTGCTGTTAGCATTTGCCTTATGTATTGAGGTGCTCCTATGTTGGGTGCATAAATATTTACAATTGTTACATCTTCTTCTTGGATTGATCCCTTGATCATTATGTAATATCTTTCTTTGTCTCTTGTAATAGTCATTATTTTAAAATCTATATTGTCTTATATAAGAATTGCTATTCCAGCTTTCTTTTGATTTCCATTTGCATGGAATATCTTTTTCCATCCCCTCACTTTCAGTCTGTATGTGTCCCTAGGTCTGAAGTGGGTCCCTTGTAGACAGCATATGTATGGGTCTTGTTTTTGTATACATTCAGCCAGTCTATGTCCTTTGGTGGGAGCATTTAATCCATTTACATTGAAGGTAATTATCACCCTGTATGTTCCTATTACCATTTTCTTAATTGTTTTGGGTTTGTTACTGTAGGTCTTTTCCTTCTCTTGTGCTTCCTGCATAGAGAAATTCCTTTAGCATTTGTTGTAAAGCTGGTTTAGTGATGCTGAATTCTCTTCCTTTTGCTGGTCTGTAAGAGTTTTAAATTCTCCATCATATCTGAATGAAACTCTTGCTGGGTATAGTAATCTTGATTGTAGTTTTTTTTTCCCTTTCATCACTTTAAATATGTCCTGCCACTCCCTTCTGGCTTGCAGAGTTCCTACTAAAATTCTGCTGTTAACCTTTTCAGGATTCCCTTGTATGTTATTTGTTGTTTTTCCCTTGCTGCTTTTACTATTTTTTCTTTGTATTTAATTTTTGATAGTTTGATTAATATTTATCTTGGCATGTTTTTCCTAGGATTTATCCTGTATGGGACTCTCTGCACTTCCTGGACTTGATTAATTATTTATTTTTCCAAATTAGGGAAGTTTTCAACTATAATCTGTTCAAATATTTTCTCAGTCTTCTTTTTTTTCTCTTCTTTTCTGGAGCCCTATAATTTGAATGTTGGTGTGTTCAATGTTGTCCCAGACTTCTCTGAGACTGTCCTCATTTTTTTTTCTTTATTCTGCTCTGCAGTAGTTATTTCCACTATTTTATCTTCCATGTCACTTATCCATTCTTCTGCCTCAGTTATTCTGCTATTGATTCCTTCTAGAGAATTTTTAATTTCATTTATTGTGTTGTTCTTCATTGTTTGTTTGCTCTGTAGTTCTAGTTCCTTGTTAAATATTTCTTATATTTTCTCCTTTCTATTTCCAAGCTTTTGGATCATCTTTACTATCATTACTCTGAATTCCTTTTCAGGTAGACTGTCTATTTCCTCCTCATTTGTTTGGTCTGGTGGGTTTTTACCTTGTTCCTTCATCTGCTGTGTGTTTTTCTGTCTTCTCATTTTGCTTAACTTACTGTGCTTGGTGTCCCCTTTTCTCTGGCTGCAAATTTGTAGTTCCCGTTCATTGTTTTTGGTGTCTGCCCCCAGTGGCTACAGTTAGTTCAGTGGGTTTTGTAGGTTTCATGGTGGAGGGGACTAGTGCCTGTGGTCTGGTGGATGAGGCTGTATCTTTTTTATTGGTGGGTAGGACCACACCTGGTGGTGTGTTTTGGGGTGTCTGTGACCTTATTAGGTTTTTACGCATCTTCTCTGTTGATGGGTGGGGTTGTGTTCCTGTCTTGCTAGTTGTTGGGCCTAGGGTGTCCATCACTGGAGCTTGCTGGTTGTTGAGTGGAGCTGGGTCTTAGCATTGTGATCAAGATCTCTGGGAGAGCTTTTGTTGTTTAATATTATGTGGAGCTGGGAGGTCTCTGGTGGACCAATGTCCTGAACTCACCTCTCCCACCTCAGAGGCATAGTCCTGACACCCGGCCGGAGGACCAAGACCCTGTCAACCACACGGAAAAAGAGAAAAAGGAAAAATATAAATATCATTGCTCCCAAAGGCCACTGCCTAAATTTTTGTATGATTCATTTTCTATTCAGGTATTCCAGAGATTCAGGGTACATCAAGTTCATTGTGGAGATTTAATCCACTTCTCCTGAGGCTGCTGGGAGAAATTTCCCTTTCTCTTCTTTGTTCACACAGCTCGTGGTGTTCCGCTTTGTATTTGGCCCTGCCTCTGCGTGTAGGTCGCCTAAGGACATCTGTTCTTCGCTCAGATAGGACAGTGTTAAAGTAGCAGCTGACTATGGGGGCTCTGGCTCACTCAGGCCAGGGTGGGGATGGGTACAGAATGTGGGATGAGCCTGCAGCAGCAGAGGCCGGTGTGACGTTGCAACACCTGAGGCACACTTTGTGTTCTCCCAGGGAAGTAGAGCAACCTTTCTATAAAACTACCTGTACAGGTAGCCTGGAATGTGTCAGAGGAAAAACTCAATATTAGGAGGCATGAGTCACTGGGGAATAAGGGAAGTGATTCAAAAGTTTTAAGTTTTATTTTTGCTCATCTGTTCATTGTACAGATTTGATAAGATGATCTCTGTGGCTTAACTGTCTGAACTTTGGCTTAGTTCCTTCTGCTGAACTAATTTACTTTATTTCAACCACCTTAGAATCTTTCTAGTTTCTACTACTCTGGGAAATATAAATAGGTAAAAGAGATTAAAAATAAATATTTTAAGTAGATCTCTACCCTATAAAGACTAAACAATAACTAATGACTATTCTCTCAGTTATCAAAAGTGAATCAAGTAAACCTCTTTCCCTGAACCCCATGGAGAATGTCACTAGTAGCATTTGATGATAAAAACTTCCCAGACAAGCTGCAACTTTTAAAACTTGCTTCAGGAAAAGAATATTCCAAAACTATTTTATGAATAAATATTTTAATCAAAATATTTTAGAACAAGTGAAAAACACAAAAAAACCCTCTAAATTTATGAACAAGATCAAAAATAAATAAAGACAAAATACTTAGGAAGATTTTCAAACTGTATTAAGATTATAACATGCAGCAAGAGAAAGTTGTCAGATTCAGATCTCCAAACTCAAACCCATGGGCATAGAACTTTAAAAAAGTTGAACTTTGGGAAGTCTCAGTTTTCTCAGTTGTGAAACAGACTAACTAAACATGGATTGATATTGTATTTTATAAACTGTATTCCCAACATCAATATGGATTAGGAAACTCTTATGTATATGCAGATAGTTGCATTTCTCAGAGGCAAATTTTTGAATGACTTCTGAAAATTGCTTATTTTCCGCAAGATATATTTATATTAATCATAGACATTGCTTCTCTTAAGTAAAAATACGTTTAGTCTATTTACCACTTCCTCTCCCCAAATTCATTTTTATATATTTTGGTGAAGGCTTCTGGTTTTTCAAACAGAGGTAAGAAAGAAAGAGAGCAAAAGAAGAAAAAAACAACCCTCAAGTTTATTTTGGGTTATATGAAAAACAGTGTTTACTTCTAATGTTAAATTTTCTTAAAGTGCATAAGCATCCTAATGTTTATTACAATGAACCAGAAAAAAGCATAGTGAAAGAGAACAAAAGTCTTACATACTCAGAAGTCTATGCAAAGAATTTTCCTATTTCCATTTTTTTGTAACCATTTTTGTTCTAAAGTAGTACGTTGGTACTTTTTCCTTTGCTAATATGCAAAAGATAGAATAGTAATTACAGGAAATGAGGATTCTGTTAGCTTGAGTGGTGCCCTTTGGCTGATAGGCATGATATCCTTTTTTTTATTTTTTTTTGTGGTATGCAGACCTCTCACTTTTGTGGCCTCTCCCATTGTGGAGCACAGGCTCTGGACATGCAGGCTCAGTGGCCATGGCTCACGGGCCCAGCCACTCCACGGCATGTGGGATCTTCCTGGACCAGGGCATGAACCCGTGTCCCCTGCATCAGCAGGCAGACTCTCAACCACTGCACCACCAGGGAAACCCGTTATTCTTAAACTAGAGTACTTCACATTGCCAATCTCTCCTAATGGGGAATCACTACATTTATATCTATGGCTATCCCAAAGTATCTTTTCTCTTTATAAAGAATTGGACAGGGGGCTTCCCTGGTGGCACAGTGGTGGAGAGTCTGCCTGCTGATGCAGGGGACACGGGTTCGTGCCCCGGTCCGGGAAGATCCCGCATGCCGTGGGGTGGCTGGGCCTGTGAGCCATGGCTGCTGAGCGTGCACGTCTGGAGCCTGTGCGCCACAACGGGAGAGGCTACAACAGTGAGAGGCCTGCGTACCGCAAAAAAAAAAAAAGAAAAAAAGAAAAAGATATAATAAAGGACTCATCTAAAAAAAAAAAAGAATTGGACAGAAACAGGTAAAACATGAAAAATCATTCACTAAGTTCAACGAGAAAGCCATTAGTATCATAATAATTCCCAAGCATTAAGAAAGAGATAATGAGCCTTGGAGAAGAATAATCTTACATACGTACATATGTCATTAGCTTACTCCTAATAGGGAAAAAGAGAAAGGTTAAAATACTCTGACTGATGTATAAAGAATTTCTTCTTAGGTAAACACTACCTTCATAAATATCCCAATACAGTGCTTGAAAAATTCTCTCAACCTGTCTAACTTAACATAAAATGTTAAGTGACTCCTTTTTGCCTCTGGTAAAAATATATTTTGCAAATTTGGATTTCAGAGATTGGGCTCAACCTTAAAAGCCAATATAATAAAAGTTAAGAGGAGAGGTAAATAGACATAGCAAAAGAACAAATAAATAAATAATTGAAAAGTTATCTCTGTGCTTCTCTATACAGTTTTTTCCTCATTTAGGAAATCAGTGAAATTGAAAGGTCCCTGAGTGTTAATTATTGCATTAACTATCAGCAGTACTTTTTTTTTTCTTCTTTTTTTTTTTTTTTTTTGTGGTACGTGGAGCTCTCACTGCTGTGGCCTCTCCCGTTGTGGAGCACAGACTCTGGACGTGCAGGCTCAGTGGCCATAGCTCACGGGCCCAGCCACTCCGTGGCATGTGGGATCTTCCCAGACCAGGGCACAAACCCACGTCTCCTGCATCGGCAGGCAGACTTTCAACCACTGCGCCACCAGGGAAGCCCTAGTACTTTAATTATAAAAGCCAGCCTGAGTTTCTTACAGTGACACAGTATTGATTCAGAGTTTTGAGGGTAGGTAACAGTCATTCCTAGGCAAGGTTTGCAATTAAGGGAACAGAAAAGAAGAAACAGAGTGATGTGTGACAAACTGTGACCCCAATACCTGAATCTAACTGCAGCTAGGGTTACATATACCAACTTAGGAGTTCCATAGGTCTATACCACCATTCCTCTGTAGCCAAAAAACAGCCATCTAAATATTTCTCATTTTTGGTTCCACAAGTAAGGAATCTTGAAGTCACCACACTGTCCTAACAACAAGCAAAATGCTGAACAGAGTTAAAAATCAGTAAAGAGTTCACTTCCAAGAGCTTAATCAGTTTATCAAGGTGAATAATAATCCTCTCATGCTTCTAGCATGGGGAGAGAAAAAGAAACCATTTTAAATACACCAGAGCATTCTATTCTTAATGAGGCCTGCTTTTAGAGGAAACTAATTAAATAGTGCCTAACCTGCTGGTGTATTATCAGAGCCTAACTGACCTGGGAGAAGAGAAATACCCCACTCTAGCCCACTCCAGCCATCCTGTCCCACCAAATTGGGAGAAAAAGACTGAGAAACTCTTATGAAATTTATAATCCAGACAAATAAGTTCACTAAAAGACTGAGACCTACTGATAGGACTACAGAATGTTACCTGTTTCCCCGTATCTCACTGAAGGCCTAGTTATAGCAGTTCCTTTTACTCTGTACACTTTGTCCACTTATCAAGGAAAAATTATAAGGCCAACTAAAAGGCAAAATACACAATTTAACAAGTGAGAGCATGCATCAGATCAGACAAAGCAGGGATGTTGGAATTATCAGACCAGGAGTTTAAAACAACCATGATTTTTAGGCTAAGGGCTCTAGGGGTTAAAATAGACAATATGCAAAGCCTGATGAACAATGTAAGCAGAGTGGTGGAAATCCTAAGAACCCAAAAAAAGAAATGTTAGAGATAAAAGACAATGTAACAAAAATGAAGAATGCTTTTGATACTTTGTAGCCCGGACACAGCTGAGGAAAGAATGTCTGAGCTAGAGAATCCTTGAACACCAAAAGGCAAGGAGCACAAATGCTGAAAAAACAGAACAGAATATCCAAGCACTGTGGAACAATTACAAAAGATAGCTGCAGTCGCATAATTGGGAATTACAGAAGGAGAAAAGAGACAGAGAAGAGAAGAAATATTTGAAAAAATAATGACTAAGAATTTCCTCCAAATTAATGGCGGATATTAAAGCACAGATCCTGGAAACTCAGAGAACAAGCAGGATAAATGTCAACAAAACAAAAACAGCAAAAACAAAAAAGCTACTCAGATATATAATTTTCAAACTATAGAAGGTCAAATATAATGAAAAAAATTGGAAAGAAACCAGAGGATGAAAACAACTTTCACATAGAGGAACAAAGATAAGAATTATATCTGACTTTTTTCTCAGTAGCCATGCAAGCAAGGAAAATGTCAGTTAAATATGTAAAGTGTTAAAAGAAAAAAGAAAAAAAAACACTACTCAGAATTCTGTACTTTATGAAATTATCCTCCAGAAGAAGAAATGAAGACTTTCTCAGACAAACAGATGGAGAGAGGGGAGGAAATGAATGTGAAAAGCAAAAGGTATAAAGGTATAAAAGCAGGGAACATGAAAGAACATACATAGTAAGGGGATTCTTTCAGAATGAAGTGGTGGGTTGCAAGTGAAATGACAAGATGAGGACCAACCCTTGCAAACTCTGGATTTATTTATGTACAATAAGTAATTGTTTCACATGAAATGTAAAGTGAATGCTAACAACGCACTAACATTATTTTTAAAATCTTAATATCACAGACATCTCAAAGAAACTAAAATGCAAGAGAGGTTGTTTCAAGACATTCATTTTTTTATCAAACACATCTTCCATACTTGGACTGCAAATTTACCAGAGTCTAAATCAGAATAAATATAAAACACTGAACACTAGAAAATTTTAACTATCTCATTTAACAATGTAAACACAATACTTAAGGAGCTTTGTGAAAGAAGGCAGTGTTCTCTTTTCAAATCTGCAACCAGATGTTAGATTACTGGTCTTTGTTTCAATCACAATGATGATGGAGAGGAAGAAATTAATTGCAATTTTGATGAATGGAAAGCCTGACAAAATAATAGTTTTTAGCAGATCATTGTTTTCACTCTTTAATTTCTATCCAGCAAAGTTTTATTTCAATGGTACATCATCATAATTGCCATTTTTATAAACATCAAACTGTGCAGGTGCATTTGCAAACTCACCCTCTATGGCAAATAAAATGTACTCAGGAAATGTAGAATAGATTATGAAATTGCAGAATTTCTTTGAGCATATGGTGATGTGCAGAATGTCTTCCTTATAGAAAACAGAAAAATAACTGGCCCTTCCAACTGGGTAGCTAGCCATAAGCAAAAATCTCCTAGGGTTCAATACTTGATGATTTAATTATTCACTTCCACTGCATTTGACAGATTTTGGCTCTTTCTGCCATAAGTGCTATAATTTAACATTAGGTTTGGTGTGTTTATATCCTTTGAATCAACACACAATTAGATATCAGCACTGAATTTGTCACTAGTCAACAAATAAAATATGGGTTAAAGACATGTTGGTTCACAAATGAAACATTTTTAGGGTACCTTGGGATGCCATGGCAACACTGGTATAATTAGTGGAACATGTTATTTCCCAAAACCCATTACTTAAAATTTGAGATTAAACATAAAATTAAGTTTCTTATTCTTCAAGCATGTGCATTAGTTTATTTACTTCAGGTACTACTCAAGTACCTGTAGAAATGTGTATTTCAGTCATTAAGACTCAGTTTTTAGCTCTTTTTCATTAATTCATATATAAATTCCAAACCCCCATCTAAAGTCTAACATGCTTATAGTTGGTGTGATTTACTATCTGGGAAAATTAAAAACTAACAACAGATGCAAATAGCTTCACTTTTTAATAGATGTATCAGATTAGTGCATGATTCACACAAATTGGTATCATCTAGAACAATAAGCTGAGAAAAAACTACAAATATAGTATTATTTTCTGGTGATCAGAAATATTTACTACCCAAAATACATTTCCATTTAGCTGTTTAATTTCTAAAATGTTACCATTATGAATTCATTCATCAATTAGTTCTTTCTTCAAAAAAGAACAGCTATATCAACATTTACCCTTAAATTTCTTTTTCATGGCTTTATACAATCTTAACTTTGGAAATATACTTGCTATAATTTATTTAGTCAAACCAATATTATTCATGAACCTCATCTCCAATCGCTTCATCAGACTGAGATTCATTTCCTCTTTGAAAATACTCTATGGCTAAGAGACACTTCCATTGTCAGACACCTTTTTTTATTATTATTATTCTAGCTAAAAAAGAAAAGATTAGAAAAACAGTTTCTAATTTTGGAAAAAAACTTAGCTGAATTTTTCTGTCCTGATTGGCCTCTGGAGTTACATATAATAAATCTAATTTTTTACATGGTTACTTCTGAAATATTTGAAGTCATATATCATGTTTCTATTTAATCTTCCCTGTTCCAAACTAAATATTCTTACTTCTTCAATGATTCTTTCTATGACATAGCTTCTTGATGATCTAGTTAATGAACTCAATAGATAATGGTAACAAGTAAAACATGAATATGTGACAGGTACTCTTACAGGAGGTGACTGTATGGTGATGACTAAACATAGCTCCTGCATTCATGGCTTTTATAACTGAGTGAGGAGAGAGAAAAAACAAGCAGTAAACAGATGAAGAAGTTTGACTGTTGATAAGATGCAATGAGGGAAACTCTGAGAGTGCTGTGAACAGAGAATTACAAGAACTTAACTAGCTTAAAATTAGCCGGGCATATGGAAATGGAGTGTAGTGAATGACAGATGCATGTTCCAGTGAGAGGGAACACAGACAAATGACAAATTGGAAGGATATATTGATAACTTATATCACAGAAAAAGAAGCCAATCTCCTTAATATATAAAGACTTTTCAAATTCAAAGAGATCTATATAGGATCCTAGCACAGAAGAAAGACATTAGTGGAAAAACTGATAGAATTTGAATATAGTGTGTAGTTGAGTAAAGTGTTAATTTGCTGGTCTCATTAGGTGTAATATGGTTATGTGTGAAATTCGCATTCGGGGAAATAGAGTGAAGACCACATTGGGATATTACTCTGAATGTGTTTTGCAACTTTCCTGTGATACCAAATTAGTTCAAAATAAAAAGGTAAAAATGTTTAAGGGAAACAATTACCAAAATATTTCTCAAGGAAAGTGCTTTGCAAATAAATGTAAACCAAAGGCCCTTCAACATGTGAAAAGATAATCCAAATTACTCATAGTAGAAGAAATAGAAAATAAAACTTCCTTAAGATATTTTTAACCATGACAACAGCTTGACAAAAAATTTTAAATTATAAGAGCAAATTCTTAGGTCAGTCTCTGAAAAAGCAGTCTCTATCTGACTTTGCTTGTTAAAGAGCAAAGTGGAAGAGCTTCAAGATGGCAGAGGAGTAAAACATGGAGATCACCTTCCTCCCCACAAATACATCTACATGTGGAACAACTCCTACAGAACACCTACTGAACACTGGCAGAAGACCTCAGACCTCCCAAAAGGCAAGAAACTCTCCACATACCTGGGTAGGGCAAAAGAAAAAAGAAAAAACAGAGACAAAATAATAGGAACTGGACCTGCACCAGGAGGAGGGAGCCGTGAAGGAGGAAAGGTTTCCGCACACTAGGAAGCCCCTTCGCGGGTGGAGACTGAGGGTGGTGGAGGGGGGAATCTTCGGAGCCATGTAGGAGAGCAGAGCAACAGGGGTGCGGAGGGCAAAGAGGAGAGATTCCAGCACAGAGGATCGGTGCAGATCAGCACTCACCAGCCAAGAGGCTTGTCTGCTCACCCACTGGGGTGGGTGGGGCTGGGAGCTGAGGCTCGGGCTTCGGTCGGAGCGCAGGGAGAGGGCTGGTGGCATGAACGCAGCCTGAAGGGGTTAGTGCACCACGACTAGCCGGGAGGGAGTCCATGAAAAGTCTGGAGCTGCGAAGAGACAAGAGACTTTTACACTATCCACACCTCCCCTCCCGGGAGCCTATGCAGCCCACAACTGCCAGGGTCCTGTGATCCAGGGACAACTACCCCGGGAGAATGCACACCAGCCTCTGATGCTGCAGGCTGGCCCCGCACTCTGTGCCCCTCCCTAACCCCAGCCTGAGTCAGCCGAAGCCCCTGAATAAGGGGCTCCGTTAACCTCGTCCTGTCTGAGTGAAAAACAGACGCTCTCTGGTGACCTACACGCAGAGGCGGGGCCAAATCCAAAGCTGAGTCCTGGGAGCTGTGTGCAGAAAGAAGAGAAAGGGAAATCTCTCCCAGCAGCCTCAGGAGCAGCAGATTAAATCTCCACAATCAACTTGATGTACCCTGCATCTGTGGAATGCATGAATAGACAACAAATCATCCCAAACTGAGGAGATGGACTTTGGAAGCAATGATATATATATATATATATATATATATATATATATATATATATATATATATATATATATATATATATATATATGTATATTTCCCCCTTTTTCTCTTTTTGTAAGTGTGCATGTGTATGCTTCAGGGTGACATTTTGTCTCTATAGCTTTGCTTTTACCATTTCTCCTAGGGTTCTGTCTGTCGGGTTTTTTTTTTTTTTTTCTTAATATAATTATTTTTTTATTTTAATTATTTTATCTTATTTTATTATTTTTCTTTCTTTCTTTCTTTCTTTTTTTCTTTTTCTCACTTTTATTCTGAGCCGTGTGGATGACAGGCTCTTTTTGCTCCAGCCAGACGTCAGGGCTGTGCTTCTGAGGTGGGAGAGCCAAGTTCAGGACACTTTTCCACAAGAGACCTCTCAGCTCCAAGTAATATCAAACAGTGAAAATTGCCCAGAGATCTCCATCTCAATGGCAAGACCCATTTCCACTCAACGACCAGCAGCTCCAGTGTTCAACACCCTATGCCAAACAACTAGCAAGAAGGAACACAACCTAATCCATTAGCAGAGAGGCTGCCTAAAATCATAATAAGGCAACAGACACCCCAAAACACACCACCAGACGTGGTCCTGCCTTCGAGACAGCCAAGATCCAGCCTATCCACAAGAACACAGGCACTAGTCCCCTCCACTAGGAAACCTACACAACCCACTGAACAAACCTTAGTCTCTGGGGACAGACACCACCAACAACGGGAACTACAAACCTGCAGCCTCCAAAAAGGAGACCCCAAACACAGTAAGTTAAGCAACATGAGAAGACAGAGAAACTCACAGAACATGAAAGAGCAAGGCAAAAACCCATTAGGGCTAACAAATGAAGAGGAAATAGGCAGTCTACCTGAAAAACAATTCAGAAAAATGATAGTAAAGATGATCCAAAATCTTGGAAATAGAATGGAGAAAATACAAGAAACATTTAACAAGGACCTAGAAAAACTAAAGAACAAACAAACAGTGATGAACAGCACAGTAAATGAAATTAAATATCCTCTAGAAGGGATCAATAGCAGAATAAGTGAGGCAGAAGAACGGATAAGTGATCTGGAAGACAAAATAGTGGAAATAATTGCTGCAGAGCAGAATAAAGAAAAAAGAAGGAAAAAAATGAGGAAAGTCTCAGAGACCTCTGGGACAACATTAAACACACCAACATTCGAATTATAGGGGTCCAAGAAGAAGAAGAGAAAAAGAAAGGGACTGAGAAAATATATGAAGAGATTAGAGTTGAAAACTTCCCTAATATGGGAAAGGAAATAGTTAATCAAGTCCAGGAAGCACAGAGAGTCCCATACAGGATAAATCCAAGGAGAAATATGCCAAGACATATATTAAACAAACTATCAAAAATTAAATACAAAGAAAAAATATTAAAAGCAGCAAGGGAAAAACAACAAATAGCACACAAGGGAATCCCCATAAGGTTAACAGCTGATCTTTCAGCAGAAACTCTGCAAGCCAGAAGGGAGTGGCAGGACATATTTAAAGTGATGAAGGAGAAAAACCTACAACCAAGATTACTCTACCCAGCAAGGATCCCATTCAGATTTGATGGAGAAATTAAAATCTTTAAAGACAAGCAAAAGCTAAGAGAATTCAGCAACACGGAACCAGCTTTACAACAAATGCTAAAGGAACTTCTCTAGTTAGGAAACACAAGAGAAGGAAAAGACCTACAATAACAAATCCAAAACAATTAAGAAACTGGTAATAGGAACATACATATTGATAATTGCCTTAAATGTAAATGGATTGGGCTTCCCTGGTTGTGCAGTGGTTAAGAATCTGCCTGCCAATGCAGGGGACACGGGTTCCAGCCCTGGTCCAGTAAGATCCCATATGCCACAGAGCAACTAAGCCCGTGCGCTGCAACTATGGAGCCTGCGCTCTAGAGCCCGCGAGCCACAACTACTGAGCCCACATGCTGCAACTACTGAAGCCCATGTGCCTAGAGCCCGTGCTCTGCAACAAGAGAAGCCACCACAACGAGAAGCCCGAGCGCTGCAACGAAGAGTAACCCCCGCTCACCACAACCAGAGAAAGCCCGCTCGCAGCAACAAAGACCCAACACAGCCAAAATAAATAAATTTATTTTAAAAAAATGTAAATGGATTAAGTGCTCCAACCATAACACATTGATTGGCTGAATGGATACTAAAACAAGACCTGTATATATGCTGTCTAAAAGAGACCCACTTCAGACCTATGGACACATACAGACTGAAAGTGAGGGGATAGTAAAAATATTCCTTGCAAATAGAAATCAAAAGGAAGCTGGAGTAGCAATTCTCATATCAGACAAAATAGTCTTTAAAATAAAGACCATTACAAGAGCCAAAGAAGGACACTACATAATGATCAAGGGATCAATCCAAGAAGAAGATGTAACAATTGTAAATATTTATGCACCCAACATAGGAGCACCTCAATATATAAGGCAAATACTAACAGCCATAAAACGGGAAATTGACAGTAACACAGTCATTGTACGGAACTTAAACACTCCAGTTTCACCAATGAACAGACCACCCAAAGTGAAAATAAATAAGGAAACACAACCTTTAATTGATACATTAAACAAGATGGAGTTGATTGATATTTATAGGACATTCCATCCAAAAACAACAGAATACACATTCTTCTCAAGTCGTCATAGAACATTCTCCAGGATAGATCATATCTTGGGTCACAAATCAAGCTTTGGTAAATTCAAGAAAATTGAAATCATATCAAGTATCTTTTCCAACCACAACACTATGAGACTAGATATCAATTACAGGAAAAAATCTGTAAAAAATACAAGCACATGGAGGCTAAAAAATACACTACTTAATAACCAAGAGATCACTGAATAAATCAAAGAGGAATCAAAAACTTACTTAGAAAAAATGACAATGAAAATATGATGACCCAAATCCTATGGGATGCAGCAAAAGCAGTTGTAAGTGGGAAGATTATAGCAATACAATCTTACCTTAAGAAACAAGAAACATCTCAAATAATCAACTTAACCTTACACCTAAAGCAATTAGAGAAAGAAGAACAGAAAAACCCCAAAATTAGCAGAAGGAAAGAAATAATAAAGATCAGATCAGAAATAAATGAAAAAGAAATGAAGCAAATGATAGCAAAGATCAATAAAGCTAAAAGCTGGTTCTTTAAGAAAATAAACAAAATTGACAAACCATTAGCCAGATTTATCAAGAAAAAAAAAGGACAAAGACTCAAATGAATAGAATTAGAAATGAAAAAGGAGAAGTAACAACCAAAACTGGGGAAATACAAAGGATCATGAGGGATTACTAGAAGCAACTCTTTGCCAATAAAATGGACAAACTGGAAGAAATGGACAAATTCTTACAAATGCACAAACTTCTGAGGCTAAACCAGGAAGAAATAGAAAATGTGAACAGACCAATCACAAGCACTGAAATTGAAACTGTGATTAAAAATCTTCCAACAAACAAAAGCTCAGGAGCAGATGGCTTCACAGGCGAATTGTATCAAACATTTAGAGAAGAGTTAACACCTATCCATCTCAAACTCTTCCAAAATATAGCAGAGGGGGGAACACTCCCAAATTCATTTTACAAGGACACCATCACCCTAATACCAAAACCAGACAAAGATGTCACAAAGAAAGAAAACTACAGGCCAATATCACTGATGAACATAGATGCAAAACTCCTCAACAAAATACTAGCAAACAGAAGCCAGGAGCACATTAAAAGGATCATACACCATGATCAAATGTGGTTTATCCCAGGAATGCAAGGATTCTTCAATATACGCAAATCAGTGTGGTACACCACACTAACAAATTGAAGGAGAAAAGACATATGATCAACTCAATCGATGCAGAGAAAGCTTTCGACAAATTTCAACACCCATTTATGTTAAAAACCCTCCAGAAAGTAGGCAGAGAGGGAACTTTCCTCAACATAATAAAGGCCATATATGACAAACCCACAGCCAACATTGTCATCAATGGTGAAAAACTGAAACAATTTCCACTAATATCAGGAAGAAGACAAGGTGGCTCACTC
The DNA here is from genome assembly GCF_964165515.1 of Mesoplodon bidens. Lineage (NCBI taxonomy): Eukaryota > Metazoa > Chordata > Mammalia > Artiodactyla > Ziphiidae > Mesoplodon > Mesoplodon bidens. Next base: position 96,679,586 of record NC_138164.1, read on the forward strand.
TCACCACTATTATTCAACATAATTTTGGAAGTTTTATCCACAGAAATAAGAGAATAAAATGAAATAAAAGGAATCCAAATCAGAAAAGAAGAAGTAAAGTTGTCACTGTTTGCAGGTGACATGATACTATACATAGAGTATCATAAAGATGCTACCAGAAAACTTCTAGAGCTAATCAATGAATTTGGTAAAGTAGCAGGATACAAAATTAATGCACAGATGTCTCTTGCATTCTTATACACTAATGATGAAAAATCTGAAATTGAAATTAAGTATCACTCTCATTTGTCATTGCAACAAAAAGAATAAAATATCTAGGAATAAACCTACCTAAGGAGACAAAAGACCTGTATGCAGAAAATTATAAGACACTGATGAAAGAAATTAAAGATGATACAAAGAGATGGATAGATATACCATGTTCTTGGATTGGTAGAATAAACTTTGTGAAAATTACTCAACTACCCAAAGCAATCTAAAGATTCAATGCAATCCCTATCAAACTACCACTGGCATTTTTCACAGAACTAGAAAAAAAAATTCATAATTTGTATTGAAACAGAAAAGACCCCTAATAACCAAAGCAATCTTGAGAACGAAAAACGGAGCTGGAGGAATCAGGCTCCCTGACTTCAGAGTATACTACAAAGCTACAATAATCAAGACAGTATCGTACTGGCACAAAAACAGAAATATAGATCAATGGAACAGGATAGAAAACCCAGAGATAAACCCACGGACATGTGGTCACCTTATCTTTGATAAAGGAGGCAATAATATACAGTCGAAAAAACACAACCTGTTCAGTAACTGGTGCTAGGAAAACTGGACAGCTACATGTAAAAGAATGAAATTAGGACACTCCTTAACACCATACACAAAAATAAGGTCAAGATGGATTAAAGACCTAAATGTAAGGTCAGACACTGTCAAACTATTAAAGGAAAACATTGGAAGGACACGCTATGACATAAATCACAGCAAGATCCTTTTTGACCCACCTCCTAGAGAAATGGAAATAAAAACAAAAATAAACAAATGAGACCTAATGAAACTTAAAAGCTTTTGCACAGCAAAGGAAAGCATAAACAACACCAAAGACAGCCCTCAGAATTGGAAAAAAATATTTGCAAATGAAGCAACTGACAAAGGATTAATCTCCAAAATTTACAAGCAGCTCATGCAGCTCAGTATCAAAAACACAAACAACCCAATCCAAAAGTGAGCAGAAGACCTAAAAAAACATTTCTGCAAAGAAGATATACAGATTGCTAACAAAAATATGAAAGGATGCTCAACACCACTAATCATTAGAGAAATGCAAATCATAACTACAAGGAGGTATCACCTCACACCAGTCAGAATGGCCATCATCAAATATCTACAAACAATAAATGCTGGAGAAGGTGTGGAGAAAAGGGAACCCTCTTGCAGTGTTGGTTGAATGTAAATTTATACAGCCACTTTGGAAAACAATATGGAGTTTCCTTAAAAAAACTAAAAATAGAACAACCATACGACCCAGCAATCCCACTACTGGGCATATACCCTGAGAAAACCATAATTCAAAAAGAGTCATGTACCAAAGTGTTCATTACAGCTCTATTTACAATAGCCAGCACATGGAAGCAATCTTAGTTTCCATCAACAGATGAATGGATAAAGAAGATGTGTCACATATATACAATGGAATATTACTCAGCCATAGAAGGAAACGAAATTGAGTTGTTTGTAGTGAGGTGGATGGACTTAGAGTCTGTCATACAGAGTGAAGTAAATCAGAAAGAGAAAAACAAATATCGTATGCTAACACATATATATGGAATCTAAAAAAAAAAAAAAAAAAAAATTGTCCTGAAGAACCTAGCGGCAAGACGGGAATAAAGACACAGACCTACTAAAGAATGGACTTGAGGATACATGGATGGGGAAGAGTAAGCTGGGACAATGTGATAGGTGGCATGGACATATATATACTACTGAACATAAAATAGATTGCTAGTGGAAGCAGTCACACAGTACAGGGAGATCAGCACAGTGCTTTGTGACCACCTAGAGGGGTGGGATAGGGAGGGTGGGAGGGAGGGAGATGCAAGAGGGAAGAGATGTGGAGACATATGTATATGTATAACTGATTCACTTTGTTAGAAAGCAGAAACTAACACACCATTGTAAGCCAATTATACTCCAATAAACATGTTAAAAAATAAATTAATTAATTAATTTTAAAAAAAGAGCAAAGTGATGCAACCACTATGGAGAGGAATTAAATAAATTTGCATCAAAACCACATACACGTTTACCTTATGAAAATTTATTGGAATAATGCACTGCACTTATGTGAAATGGTCGTGAAGCTATATGTTCACTGGTATGAGAAAATATATGCACAAATTTGTTCACAGTGGAGTCAGTTGGAAAAGTAAAATATCCGAAATTACATGCATATCATTCATAAGAGACTGGGCTGAATAAACTATAGTACATTCATATAGTGCAATACAGTGAAGCTTAATCGAAATGAGGAACAACATTTACAAACTGACATTAGTATTTTTTGGCATGAATTGTTAAATGAAAAATTAAAGGAATGAAATAATGCCTATAGGCTACTTTTTGCCTGAGATAGAAAGGGAAATAAGTGTGTGCGTGTGTGTGTGTATGTGTGTCTGTGTGGTGATGTTTGTTTATGTTGCAAAAAAATTATAGAAAGATAAACAAGAAAGTAAGGAAAAATGTGTCTTCTAGAGGGCAGATGACATATGATAAGCACTAGGGATGAGAGTGTGACATTTCTTGTTATACTTTTTAAAATGGTTTCAATTTTAAACCATGTCAATGTTTTGCATATTCAAAATATAAAATATATTAACAAAATAGACAGAAAAATGAAATCTTAAAATTGACTGCAAATAGAAATTACAAAATTAACTTCACATCAAATTGAAATTATGAGAACACATGACTTCACATAACTTTTGAACACTACTGTCCTCAAGGAATGTATTCTAAGGGCAAAAAAAAATCTTAAAAAAAACCCCAAAAACAAAACTCAAGACTGAGTTATCGGTTTGTTCTTGATAAAAGCATTGGAGGTATGATTCAAAATTGTTTTAATATATTGTAAATTATAGCATATGAGTATATATACTAATATTTTTGGAAACCAGCTTTCATTGCTTAAGAATGTAAAAGTAATGTGAACTAGAGAAGGTGAGAAAGAATGCGGTGGAGTTTGATGATAATGGAAAATATTAACATAGGTTCATATTTTGTAAAAATATTTTTCTACATCTGTTCACTATAAAGGCTTAGAAATAATGACACTTCAGTATCATAAGTACGTTTAGGTCTTAAATATTGCTTCTGAAACACCATTCCCTAATGAAAGAAACCAGGCTCCTTGTAGAAATTAATGATTCCAGGTTTAGGTAGATAAAGTATAAAGTGAACTTAGAACACTTAATGCCTGAAAACAAGGACACAGGAGTTAGTGTGATGGTACTTCCACAAACTAAATGTGGGACAATTTGAGCATTAAAATGAATATTGAATAATAACAGAAACAGATCATAACACATGGAATTGAAAAATTCACAGACCTACAGTGACACTAGAAAAATGATGATGATAGTGATGATAATAACCATATTAGAAAACAAGAGAGAGAAAAAGAAGGAAAACTTTCCTTTATAGAAAAATTCTAGCTAATTGTAGAAGAAATGGGAGAATGGGAAAACCACCATTTTATTGATATAAGCCCCAATGTAATGATTAATTCAGGTAAAGATCATCAAAGGATGCTAAAACATTTTGATGAACCATTTTTGAGGAACTGAATATTTACAAACCCTCTCACAAAAAGGAAAAAAAGACTACCTTTTATAATTTCTATTGAACCTCTCCCTAACCAAGTAATCAAATTAAGCATTACTAATTTTGTGAAACTGAATTTACATGCCTCCCGAATTGATGTAATAAAATATTCAAACAACAGCTTTGTAATATTCTTTCCAAAAGCGTTTAATCTAAATCTGATAATGACAAAACAAATGGATAAATATAGAATGCAAGATGTTCTGCAAGATAAGTGGCATAAACTCCATGAAAAATATATACCTTGAAATTAAAAAAAAAAGAAAAGGTAGAGGGGCTGTCTTAGACTTAAAACAACTAATGAAGCATACAATTCAAATGCATCAACTTTTACTGGATCTTGGATTTTAAAATAATGATAAATGAGATTTTGGTGAAAACTGAATATGAACTGTGCATTACATTGTATTATTAATTAATGTTACTTTTCAGAAGGAGCTGCAGAAAATGCCCTTTTTTTATTGAGATGCTTACTAAAGTATTTTACAATAAAACATCATGATTCCTTCAATTTATTTGTAAATATCTGATGGAAAGAGGATGTTAAGAATTGGTGAATCTAGTCAAATATATGTGATTGTTCACTGTATCACTCTTTTACCTTTTCTATGGGTTTAAATATTTCAGGAGAGGGCTTCCCTGGTGGCACAGTGGTTGAAAGTCCGCCTGCCAATGCAGGAGACATGGGTGCGTGCCCTGGTCCGGGATGATCCCACATGCCACAGAGCAACTGGGCCCATGAGCCATGGCCGCTGGGCCTGCACATCCGGAGCCTGTGCTCCACAGTGGAAAAGACCACAGCGGTGAGAGGTCCATGTACCGAAAAAAAAAAAAAAAAATTCAGGAGAAAAAATAAAAATGTAATATAAATAAACTGAACTGAGATTAGGAGGACCCTTAAGCACATGGCAGAGGCAAAAAAATATGTGTCTGAATGAATGAAGGGATAAACATATGAAGTGCAAAATCACCTCATCTGTATTTTAGCTGCCACCATAACAATAGTGTTTGAGTGTTTTCAAATTGACAGCACTTTGACACTTCTTGTTCACTGTAATTTTAAAGCTGAATTAATGTTTCCAAATTTGTGATGATATTCACTCATTTGACTAGCTGTCTTTAGAGGATGTGTTGTATTTGTGTACATAGAGTCCTTTTCACCTACCAATTCCTCTTTGGGATGCTTGTTCAATCTTGGACCTAAGAAGTTTGAGTTAATTGGAAATCATAGTTTTCAAACTCTGTGACTTAAGAGTGGACACTTTATTGAGGGTAGTAAAATTATTGTATTCACTCTTCCTGGAGTCCATAGTGGTCAGCCAAGAGACAGGCATACAAACTAAACAGATCAAAGTGCTTCTCTAGGAGTTTATGTGCAATCTCATATCAAGGGAATCTTTTTTTTCCTTCAAACGTTGCTAAATTGGAAGGATGCATGCTTCAACTTTCTGGGCTGATGATACCCACCAAAAATCCAAGATCTCCAAGGCATAAAAAATAAGCAGTGAGAAAGAAACAAAGAGGGGAAGGGAGGTCCAGCAATACAGGTAGACAGAGAGAGACAGAGAGAGAACATGGTTCAAATGACATTTTTTTTTTACTTTTCAGATGTCTTTAAGGCTACTTTTCAGATGTCTTTAAGGCTAGTTCCACTCCCTGATCACACAGTTTTTGGAAAATCACCTTCTTGGTTAAAGCTAGCTGAGTTAGCTTTTAGTTATATACAACCGGAAAAAATACTGATGCACAGTTGAAGACAGTGAATATTGTTCATGTAGTTTCAATATATCACCCCACATGCTAAACATTTATCCAGTAAACTAACATACTCCATTAAAATAAGAAAGTAATAATACTAATTAATTTAGATGTCCTTAGTTTTTTTTTCTTAATTTTCACTGAAGCTAAGCAACACTGTCAATTAATTAAAGTTCCAAATGTAGACAAAATGAATCCACATATGGATACATTATTTATAATCTTATATACTGTATGGTGCATATTTAATTTAGAGGCCAAAGGAGTTATATGGATTTATTTGTAGCTGGTCTATTTTTGCTTTGTTCTTTTTGTGCTCTCTTGTGGATACCAGAAAAACGAACAATTTGGTCTATGTGGCTAGATGGTGGTTTAACTGCTATCATATTTACCTTTGCATTTCTTAAGAGGAACAGAGGTGGAGGAATGCCAAATAAAAGCTGTATATTGAGTTTATAACAGAGTAATACTGTTTCAAACCCCCTTACAGTACCATCCACATCTACAATAAGAAAATAGAATATAAACAGAGATTGTCAGAGTTTAAACTCTGTTGTTTTTCTGTATTGATGACTAATCTCTTTTGATCTGTCATTACCAATACATCCTCTGAAGTTGTGGTACATTAGGTACCCTCAAGTGAGTGAATTTAAAGCACTTGAAAGCCCCATATTATTAAGTCAATCAACACTTCTTTAGTGCCTATTGTGAGTCATGTGCTATGTTGGCAACTGGAAAATCAGAATAAACAAAAGCCTCATACTATACTAGTGGTATAAACTGTAAGCATAAGTAAATATGGACTGGAGAAGTATAAACAAGCAATATTTCAGATGGAAAATGAGGTGAAAACCAAAACCATTTAAATTCCTCATGGTTCTGCTCTTCTGTGACATTGAATCTATTTTTTTTCTCCTTTTGTTTGAAGAGAGAGAGAAAGTAGTATGAGCACCTGGAAGCAATTTGCAGATAAATTCAATCATTTGGGGATGTATTCTTGCATCGTTTGCCCTTTTATAAAGGACAAAGAAAGACAAAAAAGAAAAAGAAAAAGGAAACATGCAGGGAAGGAGCTTTTGAAATACCTAGATGTCAAAATCATTATATATTTTGGAAATATTAAACCATACAGAAATATCCCCATCTATAATTTGCTCTAACAGTTGCAATTTAGGAAACTGGAAGGAAATATGATCTAAAACTGAATACTAAAGGTAAAATTAAGACTTACTCTTAAGGAACTATTATGGGTTGAAATGTTCTCTCAAAAGTTCTGTAGAAGTCCTAATCCTCAGTACTTCAGAAGGACACATGGTTACAAGAGGGTTTCCTAGACAGACTTATTTTCCCAAAACAATAGGTGAAACTGCCTTTTAATTGTGGCTTGTCAATATGCTTCAAACAGTCCTTGTAAAGAACAAAAATTCCATAAAGAATTTCTTCTCCAGATGAAAATTAGGAATACTACTAAAACTAAATAATCAAAACAATGAACATTTATTGAGCCTTTATTATTTGCTGGGCATCATATTGAGCGCTTAACCTTATTTATGATTTCAGTAATTCCCAGAACTATTTTATGAATTTGGTGTGATGGTTCTTGTTATACATAAAACAAACATAGATATAACACAGATAAAAACAAAGTTAGCAAGGTTAAGCAATTTGCTCCAAGGCACAGAGCTAAATTTGCTACAGCAGGTGTCTTTACCCATGTTCTTCTGACATCTATGAACTCTAGCTTCAGGGATGTGGTTTTGGCAAGAACTGATTAATTCCCCTGCCCTAAAATAGGTATCAGGTTTTTTACTACAGATGAAGAATAATCCTTTAATTAAGACAAGTACAATAAGATTAAAAGGGAAGATGGTGGTTCACATACTGGGCAAATTTTACCACGCAAGCAGAGCTTTACAGGACTTCATTTTGTTTTAAAGTTAAGAATTCTGTGCAATAAAAAACATTTTTTTCTTTTTTTGTTTTGTTTTGTTTTTTGTTTTCTCTCATAGTCTACAGGGCTTATTGCGGATTTTGGTTCCATTCTCTCTATTTAGGTTGCTGTCACTCATGTTATTGAGACTGTTTCCCAAAAAAGTAATTTAGGACACTGTATATTTCATAATAAAAGTAGAACTTCAGGTGTTTGTATATAGTCCATACTTTCATTTGTAAGTGGAAGAAAAACAAAAAAGTGTAAGTAGGGGAGAAAAACAGCCAAGAGTTTTAATGTGGTAAATATAAAATAATATGTAAGAACTATTATATTACTTACATGCCACAGTATTGAATATTGATTGTTAATAGGAAGGAAGTGGGATTAACTGAATGTCAAAAGTTTCAAATTAGTCTTTTAAGAGAACTTCTTCATTCAAGGGTGTAAGCAATTGGAATGTTTTGTAAAAGGAGCTCACAGAATTTCACACTTTCAGTATGGTAAAACAAACAAACAAAATACCAGCAAACACAAATCTTCAACATGTCCTTATTTTGAATTATTTTCTATTTTATTATAGTTTGCTAGAGAAATTCCATTGAAAAACTCCCAACTAAGGTAACTGAAGAAATGGAGAAAATTGAAGTGACCAGACATTCACCAGGATAGCTGGGGAGCTTACAGTACAAACACAGGTCAGATGGGAAAAGAGAGCAACGAACAGTCACTCATACTCATGGAGATAAAAGAGAAGACTGTGAAAGCAGGACTAACTCTCCTTAATTAGAAAAGAAACTTAAGTAAGCACAGGCTTTTATTTTTTTCTAAATGGGAAAGGGGATGTCAAAGATAATTGTTTTGTCATCAAGGCAAGATCAAATTGTGACCCTCTAATTATATTGGGCAAAATAACAACGGATCTTACTGATGGCTTTCCTAATTCTGGAGCTCAGAAATCAAATTAAAATGGGAGATATTATGCTTACAGTCTAATTTGACCAGAGTTCATTATATTGGAGGCTTACAGAGAGCTTTGTGACTAATTACTTTGCATTGTCTACTTCCTCAGTATTAGAGCTGATATCATCTAAGTATAATCAAATCAGATCTATGTCAAATCAATAATCTGATAGAATCGAGTGAATTTAAAGCATAGCTGAGCCTGAACAAGTTTAAACATGCATACACTTACTTGTGATCTGTAACTTTAAATAAGATTTTGAGTTTTTCTGGAATTACAGAGTTGTGCATAGTATACTCAAGTTTGAAGAAAAATATAGTTCCTTATTCTCTGAAAATGACATATTATCTTCATGCATACCGCTAGCCACTGTTGGGTAAGAAGAGTAAAAAGGAATCAAAGTTAATTTTTTCGAGAGGGTAGGGTCAAGTCTGGTTTAATTTTATAATTTGAGATATACTTTGAGGAGGTTAGTTTCTTGGATTGTTTAGGAGATGAGTTTCCCTAGGATAAGCACCCAGTGTTTTAGATTATCTTTGCTCTTGCTACAGTTCCCTTTAGTGTCTGCTCTTATGAAGGGGTTGAATACACACATCCATCAAATGAAGAGAGTCTCAAAACTGACTGAAGTGTGTTCTGCTGTTCCCTGGACCAAAGACTCCTAAAGTGTGACTGGCCCATCCTGGGGCCTCTGCTGGTGTCAGTTTTTCATATTTATCTGCTAGGTCAGGGTGGGTCTTTGGCTGTTTGGCCTCCAACTCAACTCTTACTGCTGCTGTCCCTTGGCTCCAGGTCTGGCAGTGATGTCCATAGACCCCGTCCACGTGGTCTACTCTTCAGCCCTTACCTATAAGGTCCCCATTACCCCTCTGAAGAGCCCCCTCTTCTGCCAACCTCCTAAGCCAGATGTTGAACTAACTCCCATGCCACTATCCCTCTTAAAAGAAAATGGACACATTCACACTATATGGGAATAAAGGAAGCTACACTCAGGCTCTTTTCCATGTAACAATGTCATGTCATGCCACTGAGTTTACATTAATGGAAAACCCATATCACTAGCCGCTTTGGTATATCAATATTATCTCCCAGGATTTCATACTGGTTAAAGGGAAAAGCTCCCTGCTTTCAGTGGTCCCTCCATTTAACAGATACATGTCACCCTCTCTGGGATGGCATTCTTATCCCTTGCTCTTTCATTCTATTCTAGGGTGTTAACCTCATGAACTAGTTGTAAGCATAGGTTTCTTATCTATACAATATGACATTATGATCTGGTTCCAGAATTGGTTCATGATATGCTGAAAAAATTTAGAAAATCTTCCATCTCTTTTTCAGTCCTGGATTACAAGCTCTTCTGTTTGTTGAAAGATGATTTTGGGGAATTCTAGTAGCTGAATAGCAATTCTTTATTACTCTTTGCATGTCACCTATAACAATTCTGTATATGTCTCACCCAGTCCCTAATGGGGTTATCCCTGGTAGTAGGAGAGTATCTCAAGATTACTAGGGAGAAGGTCTGTAGACAAAATGAAAAATAGAAAGACATATTAATAATTTCAAAAATATTAATTCTTTGTGTTGTCTAATTTCCATTTTTCCCCTTCCCCTCTCCAAGCAGGTCTATTTTCTTCACTTTGCTGTCCTGATTGGGCCCATCAGGAGGCTAACTACATGCTACATCATTTATAATCTCTTGCTCTCCAATGTCCAATTCCTTTAGGCCAATGGATGGTACCAAAGGGAGATTAGAGAGGAAAGGGAGAGAGATGTCTATTTGTTCTCCCTTCACCTGCCTTGTTTCACTATGGCTGGCAAGGTCTCCATTCCCTATGGTCAGGGATCCATTAGGCTAACTCTCTTCCTTGACTCCAGTTACAGCTGTCCTTCCCTCTTTGATCCTTCCAGTCTAGAAAGGGAGATGTTTTCCCCCTGTGGCTAGGACCTTGGTGTCTCACCATCATCGGTTGGTTCCTTTAACTTTGCCTACCCCATTCTAAATAGTCCCCCCACTAGTCACACGTCAGTTAAATCTTTCTGAATATTCCCATCTTACTGAAACCCTTACTGGTACCTATCTTTACATTATCAATTGAAATAGTTCATTTATTATTTTGAAAACTATGTATGCTGAGCATCAATCCCTGTGCTGAGAATAAAACCACCAGGTGGGAACAAAAGGAAAAGTCCTTGATCTCTTGGAGCTTATCACCTAATGAAGGAAACAGACAATCAACAGTAAGTTTATTATGATCAAGTGGTAATAATTGCTATAAAGAAGAATAAAGAAGGAATGGGGTGGGTAAGAAGGTGATGGTGAGGGGAGTGAAATTTTTGAAGAGTAGTCAGAGAAACCTTCACTGCTCACTGATAGAATGATGAATGAAGAGAATAAGGGAATAATACAGGCTGAATTGTGTCCTCCCAAAATTCATGGGACCCTAACCTTAATGTGACTGTATTTGGAGATAGGTCCCTTAAGGAAGTAATTAAGGTTAAATGAGACCATAAATGTGGGGCCCTAATACAATAGGACTGACATCCTTATAAGAAGAGGTATCAGGAGTGCACTGAGAAAGGCCATGTGAAGACATAAAGAGAATGTAGCAGTCTACAGTCCAAAGAGAGAATCTTCAAAAGAAGCCAACTGTGTCAATATCTTGATCTTGGACTTCCAGCTGTGAGAATCATAAGAAAATAAATGTCTTTATTGTTGTTTAAACCACCCCATCTATGGCATTTTGTTATGACAGCACTAGAAGATGAATACAAGGAACAAGCTACAGGATACATAAAATAAGACCATATCAGGCAAAAGGAATGGCAAGGGTAACAGCCCAGAGGCAGGAAAAACCTTGACAGATTCAAAGGAAGAGGAAAGGGGTAATGTTCCTATAGCAGAGTAGATAAGGGAGAGATTATCAAGAGATAAGGTAAGAGAAGTAATGGAAATCCAGATCTTTAATAGCCGGATAAGCTTTATTCCATACACAAGGAAGCTCTGATAGCTGAGATGGGAATAGAGGAGGAAGAGTAGGAGGAAGGTGATCAATGAGACAGCAATTGCAATAGTTCAATGAGACACACGTGGCTTGGATAAGGATGTTAAGGGTGGAGATGGTAAGAAGTGGTTAAATTTTAGATTACCTTGAAAGTAAAGCTAATAGAGATTTTTGTTTGTTCATTTATGTTTGTTTAATTGATTAGATGTGTATTGTGATAGAAAGAAAGTTGTCAAGGATGAATGCCCAAGTCTTTGTCTTGAGCAACTAACACATAACATTTACACTTACTAAGATGACAAGACAATGGGAAGAATCTAGCGTTTAGATGTGGGCATGGTTAACTTGAATTGTGTATCTGTATCCAAGTGCAGATTCAAAGTAGACAGTTGGAAATATGAAGCTGAAATTCAGGGTAGTGCGTGGGGGGAGTTGAAGTAGAAAGTATTTATGTGAAGCACTACCCTGATATACAGTGAATGCAGCAAATATAAATCAGACCTTGCACCTGCCTCCAAAAAAACATATGATTGATTTTAGTAGAGAATACACATTTAGTTAAAGCATTGACGATTCTATGAGAAAGTTGCCACGAGGGGGAAGAGTGTATTATGACCACAGGAATTTTCTTGAAATTGTTTTCATGTCTCATATATTCAGTTCCTGAATCATTTTAACAAAATACAGTTGATAAAAATGTGCAATATTTGTACTTTTAATACCTATTCATTTGTTTTTCCATTATATACCTTGTTTGCTCATCCATTATTGGTTAAAAAAGAACATTTAAAATATAACATCAACTAAACTGTTCCATGCTGAAATTTTATATCATGTTTTTAAGACTTTTATAATGTCTATATATAGTAAGTACACCTACTGCATGACAATAGCCAATTAAACTAACCTAAGATGATATAATACTCAATACAGAAAATTGTCTACAAAGTATGGGAGGGAGTCATAAAGTGGAAAGATTGGTGGTAAGAATGTGATGAACAGAATGTAAGAAATACTTTCAAACTCTTAAATGTTGGCTAAACTAAAACTATATTTATCTTTGAGTTACATAGAAGAACTCTAACTAGGTTTTCAATTAATTACATTTAAGGAGACTCAGATATCTGAGATCTAATTTTACTTCCAGTAGTGATCATTACCTAAGCTTTAGGTATTTTGTCCCAGTTTCTACCCTACCCATGCCCATCCTCCTTCACCAGACAGGTGTGAAATTTGCAGACCTTAACAGTTAATCTACAACTGGTCAGTTTAACCAAGCAAAGTAAAAACTTTTCTAGTTTGAATATTTCTTATAATTTTGAAAATTATATAATTTAAATTTCTAAAATTATGATGTTGCATGTATTTGACAGTAGATATATTAGTTGCAGCCTACCTAAGAGCAAAGCCTGATACAAGGACATAGGTACAGGTAAATTATTTGGAAAGCTCTCGGCAAAATCAAGAGAGAAGGGTCAGAAAAATGAAGCCAGGGAAGGAGGATTTAGGATGTGTTTAGGGAACTGGTATGGGCACCAGTGTCTTGATTCTCCCAGTATCTCAGAGAATTTAGGATTGTTCTAAAATTGTCTGCAAAACAGCAAAGGGCTGAGACATCATTCCAAGGGAATGTGACATGTGTCATCAAAAGCCTACACTAGCTGTCAAAATTCAACCATTTGTTTCATGATTCTGCTGCAAAAATAAAACTATCCTCTAGAATCACAGGAATACAAAGGATTCACAGTGAACTAGAAAAAGAAAAAATCCTCTCAAACATGGGTCTTCCAGCCTCTGGTCTTGCCCAAGTAAAATTGAGATTGAACAATTCCAACGTTAACTCAGAAGATCATCAACATTCCTAGAGCTTTGCATATTTTCACTGTGCCACCCTAAACATGTCACTGATGACTGTCCTCCTGATCTAACTTCAGCATCTCAGGAATTGCAAGCAGATATTTAAAGACAGGGATATTGGAGAAGTATGATAGTTGACATTGTCTGCCACAAAATAGGTCTCACCGTATTTGTCTGTTTAATATTTAATTTAAATATATAAATTTAGCAAGGTTGAATTAGTAACAAAAAATATACTTCCATTTACAAGAGATAAAATTTGATGCCAACAAAAGAAATATTTAATTCTTGACTTGAAGAATCTACTCATATTTTAAGCCACTATCTTTTTCCTGTGTCATTTTCATGGATATTTTGATAGCTCTAAATCTAAATACAGATAATCCTATATGACAGATCCCAAATAAACTTAAAAGCCTCAATAGTTAATGTTTCTCTTACCATTATAAATAGATGCATTATCTGTTCATTATCCCTTCCAAGTCCCATATTAGCTTCCACCAGACATGTATATTTCAAATAAAGCTAAAGTAAAATTCTAGACAGTTATCTGCAGAAAAGATGAGCAAGCTTATTTATGATTCATTTGCCTTTTTAATCTAGGCTCTTCATTGGAAGCCTCTGATACTGACAGTTTGAAGAGATATATAGGCCAACTATGGTCATTACACAGAGATATACTCAAGCGCATCAGAATATTCTTGTCTCCTCTTTTAATTTACATAATTTCTAAATGTGCTGAAAATGGAAAGCATTGTTCATTGATGGCAGTTTTTACTACAGAAAAATCAGCAACATAAAACACATTGTGGCTTAACTAACGTTGAGAAAGTGATTGCTATAAGTTTTTTTTCATATCTCCCTTGTCAGAAACTTTTAGTTTGAATGCAGCTGTTTTCATCAAATGTTCTATCACAGGAACATTTACAAGTGGTCCTAGCAGGCCACTCTCTGAGAATCAGAATTTATATCAAAGTTTCAGGGGATGCATGTATCTTTTCAAATTAATGTTTTTTTTTATTTTTTTTATATATACCCAGGAGTGGAATTGCTGGGTCACATGGTAGTTTTATTTTTAGTTTTTTGAGGAACCTCCATACTGTTTTCCATAGTGGCTGAATCAATTTACCTTCCCAACAACAATGTACAAGTGTTCCCTTTTCTCCACATCCTTGCCAATGTTTGTTACTTGTGTTCATTTTGATGATAACCATTCTGACACATATGAAATGATATCTCATTGTGATTTTGATTTGCATTTCCCTGATGGTTAGTGTTGTTGAACATCTTTTCATGTGACTGTTGACCATCTGCATGTCTTCTTTGGAAAAATGTCTATTCAGTTTCTCTACCCATTTTTTAATTGGTTGTTTGGTTTTTTGATGGTGAGTTGTATGAGCTATTTACATATGTTGGCTATTAATCCTTATCAGTCATATCATTTGAAAATATTTTCTCCCATTCAGTAGGTTGTTTTTTCTATTTGTCCGTGGCTTCCTTTGTTGTGCAAAGGATTTAAATTTGATTAGGTCCCATTTATTTACTTTGGTTTTTATTTCCTTGGATTTAGGAGACAGATTCACAAAAATAGATTCATGCACCCTAATGTTCATAGCAGCATTATTTACAGTTTCCAAGATATGAAACAACTTAAGTGTCCATCAATATATGAATGGATAAAGAAGATGTGGTAATATATACACACAATGGAATACTACTCAGCCATAAAAATAATGAAATTCTACCATTTTGCAGTAACATAAAAGGACTTGGTGGGCACTATGCTAAGTGAAAAACGTCAGAGAGAGAAAGACAAATACTGTATGATATCACTTATATGTGGAATCTAAAAAAAATACAACAAACTAGTGAATATAACAAAAAAGAAGTAAACTCACTAATATAGAGAACAAACTAGTGGTGACCAGTGGGGAGAAGGAGCAGATGGGAAACGGAAGGGTGGGGGAGTGGAAAGTACAAACTATTGGCTGCAAGATAGGCTCAAGGATATATGGTACTACATGGGGAATATAACCAATATTGAGTAACAACTGTAAATGGAATGTAACACTTAAAATTGAATATTTTTAAAAATAAATAACAATTAATAAAATAGATTGGAATGGTAGCTCCTAGGGAAGAGGAAATATTTTGGGCTGGTGCAAAAACCAGTGGGCGAGTGGTCATTATAGAGATAGAAACTAACTTGATTATTTCCCAGATAAAAAGTGATCCAAGTGACAAATAGGAATAGCAGAGGAAAAAACAGCTTGGGAAAGACAATGCTTTTTACTGTGCAGAATCAAAAAACATGATACTTTCACCTAAAAAGGATATAAGGTGGGGAGAATGTGAGAAAAGAAAGGAGAGAGAGAGAATGGAGAAAAGGAGAGAGAAGGAGAGATGATGAGCTGGAAGCTATAAGGGAATGAAAGAATAAGAGAAAAATGAGGGAGTGAATAAAAAGAGTTAAAAAGGAAGGGAGAAAATGAAGGGAAGGGTACAGGCAGGAAGGAAGGGAGAATGCCAGACCTGTGCCAACATTCAAACCCTTAGGGTGCCCCATGATTCAGAAGATAGGCAACAGCAACCAAGTTTCCTCCCTTTAATAATATTAATGCATACTAGCTGTATGTTACAAGATGCTACTTAAATATGTCATCAAGAGAAAATGCTAGCCTAACTCAGGTTACATCTAATTTCTTTGGAAAATGTTTTCTCCAAAGTGGCTTAGAAAAAAGGAATGGTCTCAAATAGGGAAAGTTCTCTAGGTTTTATAGCTCCTCTTTTAACTATTTAAAAACCAGAAGAGTAATCTTAAATTCTCTCTCTTTAAGAGGTCCCTATTAAGGCCTATGTGGATAGGCTTTAAAGAGACATTAAGTATGGGTATTATCAGAGCTTCTAAAAAACATTTAAATAAGAATGTTTGGAGGAGACTTCCGGAGAAGATGGTGGAAGAGTAAGAAGTGGAGATCAACTTCCTCCCCACAGATACACCAGAAATACAGCTACACGTGGAACAACTCCTACAGAACACCTACTGAATGCTGGCAGAAGACCCCAGACCTCCCAAAAGGCAAGAAACTCCCCACATACCTGGGTAGGGCAAAGTGAAGAGATTCCTACACAGAGGATCGGTGCTGACCGGCACTCACCAGCCCGAGAGGCTTGTCTGCTCGCCTGCCGGGGCAGGCGGTGCTGGAAGCTGAGGCTCGGGCTTCGGTCAGAGCACAGAGAGAGGACTGGGGCTGGTGGCAAGAACTCAGCCTGAAGGGGGCTAATGCGCCACAGCTAGCCGGGAGGGAGTCCAGGAAAACTCTGGAGCTGCCGAAGAGGCAAGAGACTTTTTCTTGCCTCTTGGTTTCCTGGTGCACGAGGAGAGGGGATTAAGAGCGCTGCTTAAAGGAGCTCCACAGACGGGCGCGAGTCGTGGCTGAAAGCGCGGAGCCCAGAGACGGGCGTGGGATGCTGGGGCTGCTGCTGCCCTGCCAAGAGGCCTGAGTGGGAGCGAAGGTCACTGTCCACGCTGCCCTTAGGGGAGCCTGTGCAGCCCGTCACTGCCGGGATCCCGGGATCCAGGGACGGCTTCCCTGGGAGAACGCACGGTGCGCCTCGGGCTGGTACAACGTCACGCCGAACTCTGCCGCTGCAGGCTCGCCCCGCCCTCCGTGCCCCTCCCTCCCCGCTGGCCTGAGTGAGCCAGAGTCCCCGAAGCAGCTGCTCCATTAACCCTGTCCTGTCTGAGCGAAGAACAGACGCCCTCCGGTGACCTACATGAAGAGGCGGGGCCAAATCCAAAGCTGAGACCCGGGAACTGTGAGAACAAAGAAGAGAAAGGGAAATCTCTCCCAGGAGTCTCAGAAGCAGCAGATTAAAGCTCCACAATCAACTAGATGTACCCTGCATCTGTGAAATACATGAATAGACAACAAATCATCCCAAATTGAGGAGCCAGGAGTCAGTGCTGTGCCTCTGAGGTGGGAGAGCCAACTTCAGAACACTGGTCCACAAGAGACCTCCCAGCTCCACATAATATCAAATGGCGAAAATCTTCCAGAGATCTCCAACTCAACACCAGCACCCAGCTTCACTCAACGACCAGCAAGCTACAGTGCTGGACACCCTATACCAAACAACTAGCAAGACAGGAACACAATGCCACCCATTAGCAGAGAGGCTGCCTAAAATCATAAAAAGTCCGCAGACACTGCAAAACACAACACAAGATGTGGACCTGCCCACCAGAAAGACAAGATCCAGCCTCATCCACCAGAACACAGGCACTAGTCCCCTCCACCAGGAAGCCTACACAACCCACTAAACCAACCTTAGCCACTGGGGACAGACACCAAAAACAACGGGAACTACGAATCTGCAGCCTGCAAAAAGGAGACCCCAAACACAGTAACATAAGCAAAATGAGAAGACAGAAAAACACACAGCAGGAGAAGGAGCAAGATAAAAACCCACCAGACCTAACAAATGAAGAGGAATCAGGCAGTCTACATGAAAAAGAATTCAAAATAATGATAGTAAAGCTGATCCAAGATTCTATTTCCAAGATCCAAAATCTTGGAAATAGAATAGACAAAATGCAAGAAACAGTTAACAAGGACCTAGAAGAAATAAAGATGAATCAAGCATCGATTAAAAACACAATAAATGAAATAAAAAATACTCTAGATGGGATCAATAGCAGAATAACTGAGGCAGAAGAACGGATAAGTGAGGTGGAAGATAAAATAGTGGAAATAACTGATGCAGAGCAAAATAAAGAAAAAAGAATGAAAAGAAGAGAGGACAGTCTCAGAGACCTCTGGGACAACATTAAATGCACCAACATTCGAATTATAGGAGTTCCAGAAGAAGCAGAGAAAAAGAAAGGGACTGAGAAAATAGTTGAAGAGATTATAGTTGAAAACTTCCCTAATATAGGAAAGGAAAGAGTTAATCAAGTCCAGGAGGCACAGAGAGTCCCATACAGAATAAATCCAAGGAGAAATATGCCAAGACACATATTAATCAAACTGTCAAAAATTAAACACAAAGAAATCATACTAAAAGCAGCAAGGCAAAAGCAACAAATAACACACAAGGGAATCCCCAACAGGTTAACAGCTGATCTCTCAGCAGAAATTCTACAAGCCAGAAGGGAGTGGCAGGACATAATTAAAGTGATGAAGGAGAAAAACCTGCAACCAAGATTACTCTACCCTGCAAGGATCTCATTCATATTTGATGGAGAAATTAAAACGTTTACAGACAAGCAAAAGCTGAGAGAGTTCAGCACCACCAAACCAGCTTTACAACAAATGCTAAAGGAACTTTTCTAGGCAAGAAACACAACAGAAGGAAAATACCTACAATAACGAACCTAAAACAATTAAGGAAATGGGAATAGGAACATACATATCAATAATTACCTTAAATGTAAATGGACTAAATTCTCCCACCAAAAGACACAGATTGGCTGAATGGATACAAAAACAAGACCCATATATATGCTTTCTACAAGAGACCCACTTCAGACTTAGGGACACGTACAGACTGAAAATGAGGGGATTGAAAATGATACTACATGCAAATGGAAATCAAAAGAAAACTGGAGTAACAATACTCACATCAGACAAAATAGACTTTAAAATAAAGACTACTAGAAGAGACAAAGAAGCACACTACATAATGATCAAGGGATTGATCCAAGAAGAAGATATAACAATTGTAAATATTTATGCACCCAACATAGGAGCACCTCAATACATAAGGCAAATACTAACAGCCATAAAAGGAGATATTGACAGTAACACATTCATAGTAGGGGACTTTAACACCCCACTTTCACCAATGGACAGATCATCCAATATGAA